>NW_016107515.1:441624-469740 GCF_001604975.1 Cebus imitator
TTTTTTGAAATGGAGTCTCGCTCTGTTGCCCAGGCTGGAGTGCAATGCCATGATCTCAGCTCACTGCAACCTCCGCCTCCTGGGTTTAAGCACTTCTTCTGCCGCAGCCTCCCGAGTAGCTGGGATTACAGGTGTGCACCACTGCACCCAGCTAATTTGTTGTATTTTTAGTAGAGACAAGATTTCGCTATGTTGGCCAGACCGGTCTTGATCCTGACCTCAAGTGATCTGCCCACCTCGGCTTCCCAAAATGCTGGGATTCCAGGTGTGAGCCACCATGCCCAGCTGGCCTTTTGGTTCTATGACAGACACT
Source organism: Cebus imitator (assembly GCF_001604975.1). Classification (NCBI taxonomy): domain Eukaryota; kingdom Metazoa; phylum Chordata; class Mammalia; order Primates; family Cebidae; genus Cebus; species Cebus imitator. The sequence goes on from NW_016107515.1 coordinate 441,938, forward strand.
TGAATGGGAAGCAGAGTGTTGGTAAGGACGGGGTAGGGAGATGCCGGTAGCAGATCCTGGAGGGCAGGGGCTTGTCCGTGCCATCTTTGGTTTCCCAGGACTCATCAAAGTCAAAGCACACACCAGGCACTAGATAAACACCAGCTGCTGTCTGTGTCATAGTTAGCGCTTGAGCAGAACTCGGGGATTCTCTCCTCCATTAAGCCCATTTTACAGATGGGAAAACAGGCAACAGAGGGAGAGGGGTCTGCCCAAGCTCAAGGTCAGTCAGAGTCAGGAAAGAAACCCCTTTCTTGGGCTCTTCTGGCAGGCCACCCCTGATGCATGGAGGCAGAATATGCAGGTCACTTTCTTTTTTCTTGTTATTATTTTTTTAATTTTTTATTATACTTTAAGTTCTGGGGTACATGTGCAGAACGTGCAGGTTTGTTATACAGGTATACATGTTCCATGTTGGTTTGCTGCATCCATCATCAACCCGTCATCTACATTAGGTATTTCTCCTAATGCTGTTTCTCCCCCGACCCCCGAACCTCCTGGAGATCACTTTCACGCAAGAAGGGGAAGGCCCGGGGGGGTGGCTGAGCACCACCTCCCTCGGCGTTGGGCCATGGTGAAGGCCTCCGCCTTTCTACACCTCCCACCACAGTTAGTCATGGGGCACCTGCTGCCTGCCTGCCCAGTATCCATCCTTCTTTTTCTGGCTACTATGCTCCAATTTTCCTTGGGAGATCCCGCTTTCCGCCAGCTAGTGGGTCGACCTCACTCCAACTCCAGAGACTGGGGTGGCCAATCAGATGACTGCAGACTTTTTGGCTGGGGCACCCTCTTTGGCTTCTAAGCCAGGCTGAGCTGGGTTTCTGATACTAGCAACCAAAAATGTCCTGACTGATAGAATCACCACACATTCACACACTTACTCTGGGCTGGTCATGTGCCATGCATTTCATCATTTAATCCTCATAGTGTCTCTATGAGGTAGGGATTACTGTTTTATTTATTTATTTATTTATTTTTTTGAGATGGAGTCTTACTCTGTCACCCAGGCTAGAATGCAATGGCATGATCTCTGCTCACCACAACCTCTGCCTCTTGGATTCAAGTGATTCTCCTGCCTCAGCCTCCCTAGTATCTGGGACTACAGGCACATGCCACCATGACTGGCTAATTTGTTGTATTTTTAGTAGGGACGGGGTTTCACCATGTTGGCCAGGCTGGTCTTGAACTCCTAACCTCATGATCCACCTGCCTCAGACTCCCAAAGTGCTGGGATTACCCCCAGCCAGGATTACTGTTATCCATCCTCAGCATGGATGAAGAAATGGAGTTTCAGAGAGGTCAAGTCACTTGCCCAAAGTCACACAGCTGGTTTAGTTAAGGGTAGGGATGAAACCAGGGATTGAAGCCAGGTATGTGTGATCCCAGCTCTGCTTTTTTTTTTTTTTTTTTTTTTTTTTAACCATTTAACCATAGTTTCTCTACCTTTTAGAAACCAACACAAAATGGATAGAAGGGCTGGGCCATAGACCCCTAAGGTCGGAGAGGGAGGCAAGAGGCTGCCTGTTGACTTCCTTCACCCCTGGGCAGACTTGCCAGGCACCGGACTGGCACAGACAGCAGACAAAAATGTTCATTCCACTGCTCATTCATTTCTTCATCCAGTCATCCTTTCTGCAGGTCACAGACTTCCTGCCCTCAGGGAGATCTGAGTCTCTCCAGGTCAAGCAGACACATAGCTGAATGACCAATGACAACAGGCATGATAAAGACCGTCTCAGGTGATGGAACTGGGGGGATGAGGGGCCCGGAAGAGGCTGGAATAGTGGAAAGCCCACGGAGCCAGGTCTGGAGGGAGGATGGAGCAGAGGGGAATGGCAGGGGCAGAAGCAGGGGGAGGCTGGAATTTGGGGGGAGGGTAAAGTGATACGGTAGGTGTGGCAGAGGGGGTGCCAGGTTGGTGTGGTGGAGGTTGTGTCACCTCTGCAGTCACTGCCTTGCAGAGGTCAGGGCGAGGGTGCCGCAGACATCACAGGAACCAGAGGGGAAGGCCCTGAATGCCAGCCTAAGAGGCTCAGACCTCACTGCACGGGCAAGAGGGAGCTACTACAGGGCTTTCGGCAAAGCAGGACCACGGCCATGCCTGCACTGCCTGTCAGGGAGGGGCCTCCAGGGCAGCAAGGTGGGTGGACACAGAGTCAGGCTGTGGGCCATCTCAGAACCACAGGGATAAGAGAAAGCGACAGATCCCAAATGAGTGAAGAAACAGCATGCGGTGTAGACCATCGGCAGAGGCAGCTCAGAGACAGCAGAGGCCTGTGCTGTCCATGCTCTCTATGGCCTTGTGCAAGGCACTCAGCTCCTAGTGCAGCTTCCCCCAGCGCCCAGCAGGCCAAGGCCCCCTGTAGATGGCAGATCCTCCAGGAAACATTAATATGACCACAGATCAAAAGCCGTTCTGAGCGCCAGCATCCATGGGCCACTCTTACTTGATTATTTTTATCTCTCCTCCCTATCACCGTCGTTTTCCAACCTCATCTCTCAGTTGGAGAGTTTCTTTACAAAAGGGCTTGGGAATCCCAAGTAGATGTTCTTTAAGAGTGGCCTGGCAATTTAAATGAACACTGGGGTGGAGGGAAGAACTGCCTTGTTACCATAGGGGAAGTTGCCGGCAAAACCAACTATATGTTAGGATAAAATGCGGCCAAGAAACCAGCGAAGTTTACAGATTTGTTTAATCTTGATTATATGATCTGACTTCCTTCAGGGAATGAGAGATAAACACTCTTATTTTTTTCCCCCGAGACCAGAGCGCTGACGTGAGATAAAGAAAATTAGAGTTAAAAAGTTCCTAAGAGGATGTGTTATTTACACAAATTGAAGATGCTTAAGACAAAAGAAAAACAGTAAGCAATCTCAAATCGTACACCAGCATCTGCTTCAGGCTGGGTTCAGGAAAAGTGGTTTCTATAAAAAAATAGAAAAATGTGGAGGTTGGACTCCAGGGGCCCTATGGATCATCCTAGTTTGGAGATGTCTATGGCAAACCCGAACTTTATGATTGAAATTGCTGCAACAAACACGACAGCCATATGATAGAAAGTTTGGAAAAGAGAAAAATCTACCCCCTGCTGCATCTTCCCACTTTTCCCTGTGTCTACATTTTTCATTGTCCCAGTTCTGATCTCATATGAGAACCGTGGGCTGTGCCCTCACAATGTACGTTACCTGTGCTGGATTTTTTTGACACACGATTGCAGCTAATTCTTAAAACAAATCTTCAGCTACAGGATTGGTGTCTCCATTTTTCCAGGAGAAAACAAGGCTCCAGGCAGCAAAGACGCTTCCCTGCAGCTGCCAGGGGGCAGCGTTGAACTGTGACCCCTGCCTGTCTGACCCCAGGCTAGTGCTTTCCCCGCCCCCCACCTTGTCCTAACTTTCTTCATAAGTACCACTGAAGTACTCAGTAATATAAGTAGTTTTCTAACTTTCTTACCATCAGAGTGTATAGCCGATTTTGTATCCTGCTTTTTCTAACTGAACATTACATCAAAAGCATTTCCCTGCATCGCTCCCAAGCCTTCTCTGTGCTTCTTTAAAAGCTGCAGAATATTCCATCAAGGGCCAAATGTCCCCCACCGTTTACCTCCTGGCCATCACTATAGCCATTCCCCCAAATGGCCAACTCTGCAGGCGCAGAGATCCTTAGCTTCCGGCACCAGGACCAGACTCAAACAGACACCCTGTCAGTGGTAAAACCTCTTCTGTCAGGAGGAGGTCCCCAAACCATGCCAGGGACTAACTCCATGGCCCATCCTTCCATGAAAGACCAAGGCCCTGATGGCTTTTGGTGGATGCTGGCCCTGGCCAGTGAGCCACATCCCCCACTTCTCAGGGACTCTAAGAAGTGGGGGAGGTGTGGTGGTTTCTGTGAGGTGGGAACTTAGTGGAGACCTCTGCAGTTGTCCTTCTGGTTCACAGAAGGGAGAAGGGACAGCTCTGGCCAAATCCCATGGCCTTTTTTTTTTTTTTTTTGAGTTGGAGTCTTACTGTCATCCAGGCTGGAGTGCAGTGGCACAATCTCGGCTCACTTCAACTTCGACTCCTGGGTTCAAGTGATTCTCCTGCCTCCGCCTCTGGAGTAGCTGGGACTACAGGCGCACACCACCACACCCAGCTAATTTTTGTATTTTTAGTAGAGACGGGGTTTCACCATGTTGGCCAGGCTGGTCTCAAACTCCTAACCTTATGATCCACCTGCCTCAGCCTCCCAAAGTGCTGGGATTGCAGGCGTGAGCCACTGCGCCCGGCTGATCCCATGGCTTCTTTTATTTTTTCTTGAGACGGGGTCTCGCTTTGTCTCCCAGACTGAGTACAGTTCCATGATCACAGCTCACTGCACCCTCAAACTCTCGAACTCAAGTGATTCTCCCACCTCCTCCTCCCAAGTAGCTGGGACTACAGGTGTGTGTCTCCACACCTGGCTAATTTCTTTTATTTTTTTGTAGAGACAGGGTTGCTGGAGCTGGTCTCGAACTCCTGGGCTCAAGCAATCCACCCACCTCAGCTTCCCAAAGTGCTGGGATTACAGGCATGAACCACCACGCCTGGCCTAATCTCCATGGTTAATCACAGGCTGCTCCAGCCCCACCAAGACCAGAGGGGAGGGTCTTTCCAGCAGTTAGCCAAAGAAACAGTGCCCGGACTCCAAACGCATGGGCAGAGATTTGGAGGGTGGCTGATGAGTGGCTGTGGGTGGTTAGGGAGGAGGGAACTCTGCTTTGGCTGTCAGGGTCACCACTGCCCAGTCTTGGGCAAGTCTTTCTGGAAGGCAGGTAAACATAAGAACTGCTCCCTGGGTGGCTCTGAGGTTTACATCATGGGCTCTGGGCAAAAGCCTGTGCTTTGCCACTGATTTGTCTCAGAGCCTTTGAGCAAGTCACCGTAACTCTCAGAGCTGCAGTTGTGTCATCTGTAAATGGCATGTGACCTTAGACCCTGCTTGAGGCTGCCGCCAGGGCCAATGAGAACATAGAAAAATCCCAGCAGAAGTCCTGGCACATAGTAGATGTTTGATAAATAGCTATTCCCTTCTCTTCCCCATGGGAAATAACAAGTCCAACCACTGAGTAAGCCTCTCACCTCCATCTCTTTCATGTTTCCTATGTCTACATCACAGTTTGAGAGGTGGTTAAAAAGATCACAGGCTTGGAGTCAGACCTGACTTTAAATTCTGGTTTTGCTTATTTATTAGCTGTGTGATCTTGAGGTTGATATTTAGCTTCTCTGTCCCTTCCCCACAGCTCCCAAAAACCTAGAAAAGTAGGAAAAGTCATCTCTACCCTGCAAGGTTGTTGTGAGGATGACACAGAGCAAACTCATCAGACACACAGTGTGTGGCATGTAGTAGGTGCTCATTAAACCGCTGATCTCCTCCTTTAACCACCTTATTTAGTTCCTTTGACTGGGAGAGGTTTATTCCTGGGTCAGAGATGCCTACCTGTGGCAGCTGGGAAAATACATTCTGAAACATTTCTCCCGTGGAGGGCTCATAACCTTGGCCAGCAGAGGCCTCTTGAAAACCCTGGGGTTGCTTCCCCTTGGTGTCCAAGGACAGAGGCCTATTTTTAAGCCATCCCAGCAGGCATCCCAAATGTGCCTTGTGCCACCCCCTGAATGATCCTCACTCATCTCCCCAGCCCGGCCCTTCCTTTGATCTAAAAAGAGCCCAAGGAAACGGCAGTCATTGTCAGGATGGCAGGAAGCAACAGCTCCCCATACTCTGGCCCCGAGATGCCGGCTTCCAGCCTGCTGGCGTTCCGCAGATGGCATGCTGGCTGAGGTTTTCAGCAGATTCCTCTCCACCAGGAAAGGGAATTGCCAAATGGGAGAATGGTCTATTCTGCCTCTTCCTTTGAACATGAGGATTACACTGGCGTTTCGTTGAGCCTCTGCTATGTACTGGGTACATGTCTTGGTTTATTGGGTTTAATCTTCAGGAAAACCCTGCAGAGTGGGTTTTACCACCTTGATTTCCCAGATGAGGAAACTGAGGGTCTGAGAGGACCAGGCTCATGCCCATTCTTCCACCCCACCCCTTCTTCAGGGCAGCTGCCATAATCTTGGGTTGGTGGGGTGTGGGCAATGGTTCATGGACCTTGGTAGAAGCAATAAAAGCTATAGAGGCTTTCTCCCCAGAAACATACCCAAACTCCACGCACAATCTCATGTTCAACTTCAGGGGCTTCCTGGACCTGGGCCTTTATAACACACATCCTCGGACTGTAGACCTTGAGTGAGAAATGTCTGGTTCAAACAACATTTACCCAAGTCCAAAACGCAAACCAGTGCTATTGGCACTAGGAAGCTACATGGTGCTCATGTGTGGGGTGAGGGGAGCAGGCTGTGCTTTAGAGAGAGGAAAAGGCAAGGCTGGTATTTAGCAAGGCTTCCCACCATATCCAGAGGGGCCAAGATATCGGTCACCTTTGCCAACAGAGCTCCATTTTCCATCGGTTATTTATTTATTAGCTGTGTGACCTGAGGTTGATGCTTCCCTTCTCTTCCCTGTGGGAAATAACAAGTCCAACCACTGGGTAAGCCCCTCACCTCCATCTCTTTCTTGAGACAGGGTCTCAAGAAAAAAAGTGGGCTAAAAAAAAAAAACATAACCAGGCCGGGCATGGTGGCTCATGCCTGTAATCCCAGCACTTTGGGAGGCGGAGGCTGACAGATCACCTGAGGTCAGGAGTTCGAGACCAGCCTGGCCAATATGGTGAAACTGTGTCTCTGCTAAAAATATAAACATTAGCCGGGCATAGTGGGAGGCACTTGTGATCCCAGCTACTTGCGAGGCTGAGGTAGGAAAATCACTTGAACCCAGGAGGCGGAGGTTCCAATGAGCTGAGATGGTGCCATTGCACTCCAGCCTGGGCGACAGAGTGAGACTTCTATCTCAAAAAGGGGGAAAAAGAAAAGAAAAAAACATAACCAATCTTTCCTCACCTCTGCCAAATGGGGCAGTGACAGGCACTCAGGAGACAGACAGTAGCTTTACTGGGACTTTGTTCCCTGTTTCAGAGGCCTTGGTCAGCCAGCACCCCAAGGGAAAGGCACCAGTCCGCGCTGGAAACTGCCACCCTGCCCTCTTTGCTTTGCAAACACAGTCCCGACGACAGCTGCAAGGACATCCCAGAGAGAGGCCAGAGGTCATGATGCTGCGTGTGGGGAGAAAAGCCCACTCCATCCAGGCCTAAGTGGCAGACCTCTCAGCTTGAGTGGGCTCTGATGCGAGAGTTCCCAGAGAATGAGGTCATCCTGACGCCCCCTCAAAGCATGCTCAGCTGGGGCTGGGATTCCCAAGATGACTCCGACCCTCTGCCGGGCCCCTTGACTGAGGTCTCTTCTTGATAAAGGGATCCAGGAAACTCCAACTTCAGAGGCGCCGGCCAGTGAGAGGGCTAGGGCCCTGCTGCAGTGAGAGGTGGAGGGGATGTGCCCTCATTCCTTCTCGAATACATCACTTCCTCCTTCATCTGACATTTACAGAGCATCTGCTCCCGGCCAGGGCCCGCACTGGCTGCCGGGTACATGCACTGACAAGTCACATACTGTCCCTGCCCCCTCGAGCTGAGAGACCAGCCTCAAGGATAGACATATAAGCAGACCCCATGACTGCACAGGGTGGTGGCCAGGGAGGGCCAGGGCAGTGGCAACCGCTTCTCAGGGGAGCTGCTCTGCAGACTGAGGAAGTAGGGCTGGGAGGATGGTCAGGATGGGGAAGTGTGTTTCAGGCAGAGGGAACAGCACCAGCAAATGCCTGGAGATGAGAATGAGCTGAGAGCACTGGGGAACTGCAAAGATGGGGCAGAAGGGATAGGGGAGGGTGGAGTGGGAGTCAGGGACAGTATCACAAAGGGTCTTAAAGTCAATGCAGGGGAGGTTAAAGTCCTCCAGAAAGTTCTGGGGGCCACTGAAGGGTTGGGAGCAGGGAAGAAACCCCTGTGGATCCACCTCTCTGAAGAATGAGATTTAAACCCTGGGCCTTCCTTTCTTCCCTGCCGGTCAAAGTGACCCAGCGTGGCAGGAGTGAGGAAAACAGTCCAGGTTTTGAAAGTCTCTTCCAACGGCTGACACAGCCCTGCCCCTCGGCGCCTGCTTCTCCTCCTGGCAGCCTCTGGCAGCTGCCCAGTGATAAGCTGGCTGAGGTTGCCAGGCCTGCCGTTTCTCCTTCTCTTTGCTTTGAGGACAGCCACACCCCCAGCCTGGGTGGTGCCCAGAAGCCTGGCTGCACCCAACCTCAGCCCCAGGAGAGCACCTGCAGGGCCTGAAAGTCAGGATTTTTGGAGCAATAGACCTACTGGCCCCAGCTCCCTTGGAGCAATGGTGTTCTTGCTCCTTGACCGAGGACGTGTTTTTCACAACCTCAACAGTTGGGCAAAATGTTTGCTGGCCCCAGGGTCTCTCACATCCTAACCCGCAAGAAAAAAGCTAGACTATGTAAAAGTAGCTTAATCCACCTCTGGCACAGAGGGTGAGCAGTACCCTGGCTTGGTCTGAGGAAGGAAGCTTTCGCTGGGAGTGGGGCAGGGGTGGTGGTGGATGTCATCAATCAGCTTGTTTTGAGCTACTCAAAGGCCACAGTTTGGCGGAACTTGGGATGAACAATAAGCAAAAGATCTAAAAAAGGAAGCAAGTGACTGATTACAGCAGGGGGATGGAGCCCCAGGGCTGAGTGTCCCTGAGGCCTGCAAAAGAATTGGGGGTAGGGCCTGATGGAAGAGGCAGACCTCCCAGGGGACAATCCTGATGGTGCTGGAGGAGGTGACCACTACCAGACCCCCTGCCAGGGAGCAGGGCGGCTCATAGAGGTTGGGAGAGCTGCCCACAACCAGGAATTGTGGCGTGGGTGTTTGGACCCATACCTGCCTGGCTCCCAAGGCTAGGACGAAGATGCTATTACTCCTGCTGGCAAAGTGCAGAAGTCATCCCTGCAGGGAAGCGGGAGAGCACAGTGCCTGACACAACTGATGCCATCTCCTTCCAGCCACGCTTGGCTCTGAGGCCACCCAGGAAGTGACTCTGATGCGTGTCTCATCCTTCTCCAAAGATAAAGCCTTCTCTTCTCTCTCCCTCTCACCCACCACGCAGGGCTTACCCCAAATGCCTGAAGGGCCCATGAGAGCAGATGAGTGTGGACTGAGGATGCCTACAGGAGGCCCATACGGACTTCTGCTCCCTTCCCCAAGAGGTAAAGGGCTACATTCTTGGAAAGGCACACTCTGGAGCCCTGATTAGAATCTCCATCTCATGTGTCCTAAGATCTGATGATAGACAGTCCTTGGTTCACCGGGCCTCTCTATAGCCCTATGAGCCCATTTCACAAATGGGGACATTAGGCCCAGAGAGGGTAAGGGGCTGGCACAATTTCCTGAGGCAGATAAGCAGCAGGGTGAGGACTGGACACAGGTCTGAATGCAAAGCCCACGCGTGCTGTTGGTCATCACACAGAACTGCTTCACTAGACAACCAGTCACCTACCACGGGGATGTGAGGAATGGACTCCAATAGTCTAGAGCAGGACTATTTGGTCCTACCACACAGATCAATTTTGGGAGCACAGATTCCTTGCCTCCAAGGAAAAAAGGTAATGGCCACTTACAGAGTTCCCACTTTGTGCTGGGTTTGGACTTCCAGCATCTCCTATTTATTCCTCATGGCAGCCCCATGAGGGAGGAAGGGGCTGTCATTATCCCCATTCTAAAGACGAGGACAGGGCAGCTCCGGGAGGTACAGAATTGCACAGGATCATACAGCTTAGAGACAGTGGAGCTGAGATTCAGACTTGGGACTGCCTCTAAACCAATCCTCTTTCCACCACCTCTCTTGAGATCCCAGCAAAAGACCTCATTTGTTATCACCTTGCGACCTTGTGCCAGGCTGTGGTCCTCAGTAACCCCATCTGCCAAATGGGAGCTGGGACAGGGGATTCTGGTCCTGGGAACAGACCCCTGAGTGACTGCAGGGCTGAAGTTCCTGCAGAGACGTGGAAATTCCACTCTGCCACATCCTGCCCTTGAATGGCCCCAAGCCTTAAGGGAAGGGAAGCTTTTCTGAGGTGTGGAGATCTGCTTGTTCGGACTGGAAAGTTACCCAGCAGACCTGGCCGTGGAGACACTGAGTACACTGCTGACCCGTCTCATAAATCCATCATCCTTGTGGCAAAAGGAAAGAAAACACGTGCCCGAGGGACGCAATTGTGATATAAACAATGTGTAATGTTGAAGATGTAAACGAAATACACTGTTTAATAGCTGTGGGCATTCTGCCAAGTGCCAATACTGCCCAGGACACCTCCACCCCACCCATTTCCCTGAATAGCTTACTCATTAAAGAACTTACCCCCTGCCCAGAGGTGAGGCTAGAGGCCAGCTCTGGGCTGCTTTGAGTTCTCGTAATAAGATGAAGGGAGAAGAAGGGATGAGTGGGCTGGGCCTGCTGTCCAGGGATGGCTGTCCCAAACTCTGGTCAGAAACACCTGCTACTGTCTGAAAGTTCTGAGGCTGGGCAGACACAGGGATGTAAGAGACCTGGGCTGTGGCAGGTGGTGTCATCGTTCTGTGCCTTATATATCCTGATCGATAGAGTGTGGCTAAACCCTCCACCACGCAGAACTGAAAGGGGGATTGTCTAAGTGAACGATGTGAAGGGCGCCGGGCACGGTGGCTCACGCCTGTTATCCCAGCATTTCAGGAGGCCGAGGCAGGTGGATCACCTGAGGTCAGGAGTTCGAGGCCAGGCTGGCCAACATGGTGAAACCCCATCTCTACTAAAAATACAAAAAGTTAGCCGGGCCTGGTAGCAGGCGCCTGTAGTCCCAGCGACTCGGGAGGCTGAAGCAGAAGAATCACTTGAACCTGGAAGATGAAGGCTGCAGTGAGCCGAGATCGTGCTGCTGCACTCCAGCCTGGGTAACAGAGCAAGACTCTGTCTCAAAAACATGAAAAAAAGATGTGAAGGGCTCTGCAGGCATTCGGCAGATGGGCACTGGAAAGCATTCCCTGGAAGACCCCAGGGTCAAAAGGTGTCTTCGTGGATAATTCATCTGGGATGCATTGGACGCTCCAGGGCCTCTGTGAGAACCATGTCAAGTCCCAGCTGGACTAAACACCTGTGCACTCCAGAGACAGGCATGCTCTCCCCGCTTTCCAGCTCCAGACAGTTCCCACAGTTAGAAAGTTCCTCCTTCGGCTGAATTGGAATCTGCTCTCCTATGATGTCTATACACTGGTCATGACTGCATTGGGTCCACAGTGCCCCCCTTCCCCTTCAGGTCCGCAGGCAGCTCTCGGGCCAGCACGGTCCCCCAGGCTATGTTGCTGGAGACTGTGCCTCCCTGGGGATGGCATGGCCTTGGTTTTGCTGCCCAGAAAGACCTCAGGGCATCAGCTTTCCCCTGACCTGCCTTGGCAGGGAGTTGAGATCCGCATGCCAGACCTTGGGTACTCTCTGCTGGGAATCCTCATAGTGAATCCACAGCTGCCTGGAGAGTGCCCCCACCCTGCCATGCCTAGAGACAAACAAAACTAAAACAACTAGGTGAGCAATTAGAAATGAATCTGCCAAGATTTCTAAATGCTTACAGATTTCTGCTAACTACGATGAAGGCTTCCAGTGCAAAAGGGAAATGTCCCCCATGTGGAGGGTCCCCATGGCCCTCCATTCCCTTCCACGCTGACGTTCCTTCCCTCTAGCTGGAATCAAGTTGGACTGCTTGCGCTGTGCTCTTTGGGGAAGTTCCCTTCCTTCTGTGTGCCTATGTTCTCCCGAGAGTTGGGGCACTAATAATAGGAGCCCTCTCACAGGGCCTGTCCTGATAGGCAGGCACACACCTGCTGAGAACGCCGTCTGGCACAGACGGGCTACGTGATACAAGTTAGGGGTTATTATTATGCTTTTGTGTCTGTCTCCCTTGAGAGCACCCAATCCTAAACTCAGCGTGGAGCAGGGACTCATCTCCCAGTGAATACATAATCCTAGCAGGTGCTACGTATGAGCACTTACTATCTGCTGGACGCTTGGCATTCCTGAGAGGTAACATCACTCTCCCCTTTCCACAGAAGAGGAAACCAAGGCTTAGAGAGGTTAGGTCACTTGTCTGGCTAACAAGGAGTGAGGCCCAGACTCAGACCTGAGAAGGAAGGACCCCAGCCTGTGCGGTTACTCTGCTGCTGGGGGCACAGCATGGGGACAGGACGCTCCTCACCTGCAGGAAAGATGCAGGCCTGGATGACAAAGGGCTCTCGCCCTCGCCTGGGCCCTTACTCACTGACTGGTGGGGGCTGCCTGGAGGTCCAGGAGGGGGAAAGGGTCTGCAAGCACCCTGGGCCCAGGGAAGATGTTGGGGGCACTGTGATGCTTGCCAAGGGGTCTTGGGGTGGCAGCATGGGCCAGTTTTTACCAGGCAGACCAGTCAGGGGCCTGAGTCTTAGTTGGGCAGGAAGAAGGAGCACAGAACTCAAGCCCACCCCTTCCCCTCTCGGGCAAGATTCCCAGAGGCCACATCCAGCTTTTGAGTTCCAGAGTCTACAGGCCTAGGGTGAGGTGGGCAGGGGTAGGGGGCTTCTCCAGGTGCGGCTTTATTTTGGATGCTGTGGACAGAAGTAATTCATCTTCAGAGGGCAAAGGGGGTGCACTTGCAAGAAGGGTGGGGCTCAGGTGCTCAGGATGAGGACAAGGGGCAGCAGCAAGTCGGCAAGAGAAGCCCCCGGAGTCCCCAGGGTGCAGTGGCCGTGGGATGGAGGGGAAGGGGTGTGGAGCTCATCATGCCTGCGATCCAATTCGCTCTGCTACCTCCTGGCCACGTGAACCAGGCAGATCTCGCTACCCCTCTGAGCCTCAGTTTCCCCTTCTGTGACATGAGAAGACTGCCTTGCAAGGCTCTCACGATGGCTTTAATGGGATGGAACAGATAAAGGGCCAGGCGCAGGGCAGGTGTGCAGAAGCTCAGACCCACCCCACAACGCTGCCCAGGTGGGCGCATGCTACCTGCTAGGCGGCGACCTGGCGCCCTCCCTCTTCCCTCTCTGCTTTAAGCTTTAACCACACACCTGGCTTCTGGGCTTCTATTTTAAGCCCTCAGAGAGCACCACGAGTACAGAAAGCCCTTTGGTCCAAAAAAGGGGCAGAGCTGACTCTTCTCCGTGGGAGAGATTTAACAGCCTGTTCTGAGTGGCCCTTGAGGTCCAGCCCAGGGAAAATGCAACGCCCCTGCTGGCAAACACAGCACATTATCCCGGTTGGGAGTGTGGCAGCTGAGAAATCGAAGCCTCCTGACTGCAGCCCGCTCTGCAAGAAGCCTTCTCCTACCTCAGGTCCCCCCCTCCAGCCTTTCCCACTGCTGTGACCTCACATCCCATCCCCATTTGCACTGGGGTCCTCAGAACTCCACAGCTCCCCACACCTGGCTGTTCTCCCTCCCTTAGGCCTTTGCACATGGTGCCCTGACAGCCTTTCTCACTCCCTTCTCCTAGCTGATGTCTCTTCTTTCTGGTCTCAGCTAGACAGAGAGCACCTCCTCCAGGAAGCCTCCCCTGCATCTTCTTCTGGCGTCTCGCAACCCCCTGAACTCCCCCACCACCTTGTACTGTTCACTGCTGCATCCTTGTGGGTCTCTCCTGCTAGAACTTGAGTCCCTCAACCCAGGCTGTGTTCCGCTGCCCAGCATGGACCCTGGCTGGAGGCTTGGTGAACACAGAAGAACTGTAAATGCAACCCACCAGGCAGCTCCTTCTCAGCAGAAATCAATGTTCAGGAAAGAGCCCAAGGAACCCTTGGGAATTGCTGTCAGTGCATAGGAAAGGGGCATCTCCTCATCTTCAGCCCCGTGGTTGGAGGATTGCAGTCACCTGGGGCAGGGCATTCAAGGCAAGCAGTGAAGGGCATCTGTCAGCCAGCCCTGTGCAGGGACCCCTAGGATCAGGCCTGAGGCCTCTCTTCCCAGAACCACGATGGCTACCGTCCTGGGCATGCGTTGAACACCCACTTTCTCTATTCCATGTAATTCTCATCCCCACCAACCGTGAAGGAGCTACCCCTGGTCCCCCTGTTTCACGGTGAGGAAACAGGCACAGAGAGGTCATGCCACTGGGAATTGGCTGAGCTGAAATTTGAACCCAGGCAGCTTGACTGCAAGATCTGAGTCTAACACCACAACACCAGCTTTGCACTGCAGTAGGCCAGGCCCTTCCAACTCTCAATGAATCCCGCTGCCACCCAGGGAGAGAAATGGATTTTACATGGCGACACACACAACACACATGCATCTCACACACGCCCGCATGCGCAACTGAAGCAAAAGTTTATGAAGCAAAAATACGCTTACTATATCAATGCACCAGACTTTAAAATTCTCTGTGATTAAAGATTTTTTTACAGCTGGCCGCCACCCACGGTGGTGAGACCACAGGGTCTGGTGGCCAGGCCTTGCTGGGAGTGTTGGGTGCTGACCTTCCATCTGAGTCACAGGGTGGCAGTACTTTGTGCTCTCTAGTGATGTAACCAACTGAGTGTCCCATTCTGTTAGAGCATGTTGGCCCCTTCCACTAGGGCCAGCTTATGAGGGTAGCAAGCCATTCTGATTCTCCAGAATCACTGATACAGGTGGTTCTTAATGACCTCGTGGGATGGGGGGAAGATGGAGCAAGACAAGCAAGGAAAGCCCAGCTGAACGTGAAGCTGTGACTGAGAAAGGAGGAGGAGAGAGAGAGAGAAAGAGAGAAGGGAGTATCACTCCATGAGCCATCCATGCAGTATTGCCATGGCTGGACGGAGTGTGACAAGGGTCACTGTCCTCCCAAGAGCTGAGAAAGTCCAGATCCAGGGAAAACAGTGGCTGCCAGGCCCCGGGAGCTTCACTACCCACGGCTCAGATAGGAAGCCAGGGAGCAGCAGATGTGTCCGGGTATGCCCAGCACCCACATGGCCCCTTATCTGGGGCTCTGCAAGGCAGGGTGTCAGAGTGTCTGGGGTAGGCGAGCGCATCTTTGTCTGGGTGCAGTACTTGTAGACTGTCCACGTAGGTGAGGGGAGACTGCTTCTCTCCTGACTCTGTGTGCTTGACCTCCCTGAGCCTCCACTTGCTACCCTGTAAAATGGGGATAAATATAGTCCCTCCAAAGGGTTGTTAGGAGGATTTCAAATAGATACTGTGGGTAAAGCCCTTGACAAAGGGCCTGGTATAAAGCGGGATGAACACACTTCCCTCGCTCCAAAGCTCCAGGATGCCCGGTTATTGGGCTAGGATGAAAAAGCTGTTGGTTTGGTCAAGCGTGGGCCAACTTAATGATTAAACCCAACCTGTAGTTTGAATTTAGTCTATTCTCCAGCCAGAGCTGCGGGTGAGCCCCAGGGGCGAGAGGGAAGGGACTGAAATGTGCCTTAGGAGAAGGGGCTGAGTCCCTCCCCCACCTCCCCTACCCTCATCCTGGAATGCTGGCCTCCCCCATCCCCACCTGCTTACACTTTTTTTCCTTCTTCAAAAACCTAGATTAAGGCTAAGGGAGTCGAGAGAGAAGGAATACATGGCTTTAGGAGTCAGGCAGGTCTCAGCCTCCTAAGCCCAGCTTTGCCACTGCCTAACTGTAGGCAAAGGGTCTTAATCTCTTTAAAATGGAGGAAAGTGGCACCTTACTTTGCAAGGGTGAGTTGCAGCTGGAAAGAGAACATAGAGCACACAGTAGGAGCTTAGTAGATATGAGAGCCTGTGCGGCACAGTTCTGTTTAAAGGGCATTCCTCTGAATATGCTGATGCACTTTGCAAGAGCTGCTGCAAGGCTTCCACAATCCATCATAAAGAACCTTCCCTTTCTCTGGCATTTCCTTATTGTACAGTGTAGCCTGCCACGTGCATGGTGGGGAATCCAATAAATGTTATCTAGATCAGGGGCTGGGAGGCCACAGCATGTCGGAATAAGAATGCAGGACTTTGGAGCAAAATTAACCTAGATGGCAATCCCAGTTCTGCCAGCTGGGTGAACTGTGTGGGCTGGGACAAGCCACTCTGCCTCTCTGAGTCTTGGTTTCTCAACTGTAATATGGGGATGAGAATGCCTACATTGCAGGGATGTTCTTCCATTCACTCAGCATGCACTTACGGAACATTTACTATGTACTGGCCACTGCTCCAGGTGCTGAACGTACAGCATTGAATAAAACAGACAAAATCTCCCTGGGGGAGACAGACAAGAAACTGCTGACGACACATACAGCGTGTCACATGCTGATACATGCTAAAGAGAAACTTAAAGCAGGGTGGAAGGAGTGAGATGGGGCTGGGGGCAACAGCAGGCCCCTCATTCAAGCAGAGACCCCCAAGGAAGCCTGGTGGGAGCCACCGGGAGATGGGGAGAAGAATGTGCCCGGGAGAGGGATCAGGAAGTGCAGAAGCCTTGAGGAGAAGCATGCTTGGCGTGTAAATGAAGCCACATATGCAGGAAGCCTGGCATGGAATCCAGGTGCTCAGCAAATGCCAGCTCTCTATTTCAAGTCCCGCAGAAAGAACCCCACGCATGTGTCCTTTTCCTGAGAACGAAAGCACAAGGATTCTACAGGGCAAGACAGTGCCAAGTATTCCTTCAGCCTAAGATTCAGGCAACATTTGAGCTCCACCACCAGTGTTTGAACTCTTGCCAGGCACCAATGTCTGGAATGGGCCACCAGGGATACAAGATGATCAAGACAAGGGCTCTGTCCTCAGGGAACCCCAAAGAGTCACAGAGACAGGCAATGACAGTGCAGTCATTTCAACAATGAACAGGCAGAGACTTAAGATATCCAGGTAGCAGAGCAAAGGATGAGATTGTGGGTGGTCAGGGAAGGCTTCCTGGAGGAAGTGACGACAACGACAACTGAATTTTGAAAGACAGACAAGAAAGGACAGTCCAGGCGTGGGGACCATCACATGCCAAGTACAGAAGTATAAAAAATAGCACAGGGTGTGCAAGAAACTCTACTGGTAGGTTGGAAAACAATAAACGGTCCTTCATATTCTTGGCACCTGCCACCCAATGTGACTCAGGAATTTCAGTTCTGACCCCTTCCTCAAACTCAATGCAAGCATCAAGCGCCAGAGGAGAGTCTGAATTCCCCATACTTAGACACCGCAGTGGGTAACCAACCTTAACTGCAGGTTCCCAGCCTAGGGTGGCCCAGCCCTCAGAGAGAGGGTTGAGAGGGATGGAGAATACATAAATCTCCAGCTATATTTAGCCTGCCTGGCGTGTGTCTGTCCCTTTATGCACCCCAAGGCTGACCCACAGGTGGCAGAATGGCTTTTTACTAGAGTAGTATAAACATTTTTTAAATTAAGAAACTGAGCAAAGGGGCCTGTGCTGAGGTGCCTCATCTCAGAGTCTTTGTGGCAAGAATATCTGCTGCCCTATTTGCCAACATCCACAAATATCTCCTGACCCACGGGTGGGTTCTCCCCAAACCTAGCAATAGCCCTGTCCACAGGAGGTGGAGGCCACCCTCTAGTAAGCAGACCTGGGTTCTAATCCCACCTCTGCCACTGACTAGCTGGTGACTCTATTGGTGACTTCACCTTTCTGAGAATTTGAACGTTTGAGTGCAGCTGCTCAGGGGCTTGTAAAGTCGGAGTGGGCTCGTCTTCCATAAGCTGACCCTGGGAATCCTGGGCTCAGCTCTGTCCATTTCAACCCACTCCAGGGGCAGTTATTCTTTAACTGCATGCCATGCCTAGAAGGGAGAGCTATACGGGAGTGTTACAGCAGAGATGGGGTGAGATGTCTCTCTGCTAGAACCTCACACTAAATTAACCTCACAGCTGACTTGCTTCCCCACAGAGCGAGGCTGTATGCTTTAAACACACACACACACCCCTCTCACCTTTTGCTCAAGGGATGCTACAAAGGCCCAGCCTTAAGACAAAATACTTCCAAAGACCTGGGCGAGTGAGCGGAGGGAAGGCAGACAGACACAGGTCCCACTCCAGATTCTCCCACTACTGGCTGTGTGACCTTGGGTGAGTCATTTCACCTCTTCTGACACTCAATTTCTTTATTTGTAAAACTGGGATACACATCTTTATCGCGAAGCTTCTTTGCATACCGAGCTGGGGTATGCAAAGTGCTGGGCACTGAGCCTCCACGGGCGCGCGCGGGCGCGGGACCGCTAATCTGTTCCCACAATTACCAGGTATTTTCCATAAGGCCTCCTCCTATCCCGTTACCCTGCTCCGGATCGCCTTACTCTGGTCGCAGAAATTCTGGGGTGATTTTAACGCAATCTGCAGCAGCGACTCCGAGGGGGCGAAGGAGTCCCCAGTGGGGCGGACACCAGAGGGGGGGCGCAACCGGGGTGCGCGTGGGAACGTGGCCAAAGCAAGGCAGCATGTGCCGCGGGGGCGCTGGGAGGCTGGAAACTGGGGTGCCCCTGCGAGCACCCCTCACTCTCAGCAGCTGCAGTCTCGGCACCACGGGTGGCTTCTGGCCGTCGGAAGCCCGGGCGAGCCCGGCTCCAGTAACCCCCACCCAGGTCGCCTTGAGCTCGCTCATCAGCGCCCTCGGGCTGGAACAAAGGCGAGGGGGCGCGCGGCATCGCCCCATCTGCCCTTTTTGCGCATCTGGCCAAAGCCTGGAGAATGAGGACTGGGGTCCCCAAGGTAACCAGGACGCGGTACCCGCCCTCCCGGAGCGCAAAGCCCAGCCGCTGGGCGCGCGCCGAGCTGGGATCCGGGAGGTAGCAGAGACTCCAGCCTGCTGCACGCCGAGGGCTCCAAGGGGCGTGGGGTGGCTCTCCAGGAGTCACCCAGCGGGTTCCCGGAGGAGAGAAACCCGGTGCCCGCCTCCCGAGCAGGGCTCCCCGGCTTACCTGGCAGGGTCCGGTGCACCGTGTTGCCCATCGCTGCGTCTGGCGCGGCGTTGGCGGCGGCGCGCTCTGGGCGCAAGGAGGCTAATTACGCGGCGGGTCAGGGACCAGGACCCGGGTCGACGCTCCGGGGCATCGCCGCTGCACGGGCGAGCCGGCGGGCGGCAGCTAGGGCGGGAGCCTGCAGGGAGGCGGCGGCGGCGCCTGCGGGAGGAGGAGGAGGAGCCACCGGCCCGGGCCCGCCGGCTCCGCCCCCGCCTCCCACCGCCTTCAACAGTGCAGGGGCGGGGCCGCGGCCGCCGCATCTTTTGAAAGTTTGCACCAGGCGGCGGGAGAAGCACAGCCAAGACTCCCGCCCTCGCCGCTCCCGCGCCCGGGCCGGGAAGGCGCGCAGGGCAGCTGGGTGCCCTCGGGTGCCAGGATCGGCAGTCTGCTGGCCTGTCACCCATTTGTTCCAACACTCTGAGAAGGCCTACTGTGTGCCAGGCCCTCTTCCAGGCGTGGGACCCCTGCCGGCCAAATCCTAGCCCCGGCAGATCTCTTTGGAGAGTGCTTCGGCCTCGGGGGGACTTACACGCAGGCGGAAGGGCGCCTGTGACCGTGTAAAGGGCTCGGAGACAGTACACCCAGGTTTTCCGGGTTTGGGTGGAGTCTTTTCTACCCCCTAGGCCATGTGCTGAGGAACAGAAGACACCTAGTGTCCAAAGATTGGGAAGAGGAAACCATATTCATTAATTTATTCGATTGTTCATTAAAATATTTACTGAGCACATCCAGGCACTGTGCTGGGCCGGGCAGATACAGACAAGGCCCCCACTGCCCTGGAGATGGCTTGCTGAAGCTAGCAATAACAAGCAATTAAGATCACATTATATAATAATCAAAGCCAGCAAGAAAATAAAACAGATCCCAGCAGAGTGATGGGATGACATTGTTTGGGGGCTTAGGGAGAATCTGGGGTAT
Source organism: Cebus imitator (assembly GCF_001604975.1). NCBI lineage: Eukaryota > Metazoa > Chordata > Mammalia > Primates > Cebidae > Cebus > Cebus imitator. The sequence goes on from NW_016107515.1 coordinate 461,786, forward strand.
GGGCATGTAAGCTCCATCTGATGGACTGGAAGGCATCGGACATGGAAGAGATGAGAAGAGGGGTAGGAGGCACCCCCATTCAGGTACCTGGAGCACACTCAGTGAGACGTGCAGTCGCGGTGCCCTTCTCAGCCTCCACTTCACGGACTGGAACACTGAGGCCCAGGAAGTGCAATTACTTGCCCGAGAAGACCCAATTCCAAATAAGCTGTTTTTTCAGTTTTATTTTCCAGGCTCTTGTATCCCGTGAATACCTTATGAAATATGTATTATTACTTCCATTTCACAGATAGGGAAATTGAGGCTCTGAGAGTGTAAGAGAGGTGCCCAAGATCTTCCAATGGTGCAGGGCAAAGCTAGCCTGAAGCTATGTGAATAAAAGTGGGGTATTCAGGAGACAGCCTCCTGGATCTCCGCTGCCTTTTCTTATAGTACATGACCCATCCCAGAAGGCTCTCAGGCCTTTAAGGCTTCCACTTCCCGGAAACCCTGATTCCCCACCCCACCCTGACGTCATATGTCTGAACATAAGGTTGTCTTGTATTTGAGTTACTAATTTCTCATATTACAGGTGCTCTCTCAGTGACTTAATTTTAACCCCAAAGTTCTATATGAGAAAGGTCTGTTTGTGTGATCCTCTTTTTTTTTTTTTGTCACAGATAGAGTCTCACTCTGTCACCCGGGCTGGAGTGCAATGGTGCAATCTTGGCTGACTGCAACCACCGCCTCCTGAGCTCAAGCAGTTCTCCTGCCTCAGCCTGCGGAGTAGCTGGGATTACAGGTGCCTGCCACCATGCCCAGCTAATTTTTATACTCTTAGTAGAGATGGGGTTTCACCATGTTGGCCAGGCTGGTCTCAAACTCCTAACCTCAAGTGATCCACCCACCTCAGCCTCCCAAAGTGCTGGGATTACAGGGGTGAGCCACCACGCCCAGCTAATCCTCCTTCTATGTGAGATTGGGTTGCATATGGGAGTCAGCAATATCATAAAGGGAATGGAGGGAATTTTCCTTAGATAAGGCAATGCAAACAAACATGACTTTATGATGGCAAGGGTGAGAGGTTGTTGTGAATAGGCCTTTTAAAGGCCACTTTCAGGGTACCTCAGTAAGTGACCATGTTGTGCTGATCACAAATGCTCGCCTGCAGCAGGTGAATCCCCACTGTCAAAATGTGCTGCCAATCGGACCTGCGGTGGAGACACAGTGCCCAGCAGTTGCCTGACACATGGATTCGAGAGGGCCGCGTGTTAGCATCTGAAGCTCTGAGAGTCGCATGTGCTCTAGTAAAAAGCTGCCCCCCAACACGATGGTGACACTAGTGTCAAGGCCACATGGAAAACAATTAGAATCAAATCATTTCCTGAAATTTGAAACTGACAAAAGCAACCTTCCCGAATTAGTATTTTATATGAAAAAAAATGTAAATATGTATGTCTAACTAAAGTAATAAATGAAATATTACAAGTAGATGTCTATTTCATCTTCACCCCATTAATTTACATTATTCAACGATAAAGTGCCCTTAACCTTTATTTGGATCGCCTTATATTTGGGCACATACAGTAGTTACTCGTCCCTTTGAGGTCCCTCTGCACTTTGTTCTGTCCCTCAATTACACCCTCAAGACAGGTGTGGTAGCTGCTACCTTTCTGACCTCTCCATGCCAGACAGGAGGCTCCTGTAGGCAGGAGGCAGGCTGTAGTCATCTATGAAACCCCAGTGCCCAGGACAGGGCTGGCAGGTACAGGTGGTCAATACACATTTGCATAAATTGACTGCAGAGATGCATTGCCCTGAGCTGAGAGAAAAACAGGAAAGAAGGAGAGAGGGAAGAAAGAAGGAATGGAGAAAGGGAATAAGAGAGGGAGAGAAGGAAAAGGAGAGAAAGAGTTGTGAGGGGATGAGTTTTAGCCATTAGTAGCCCTAGACCCTCAGGTGATGAATAGTGATATGTACAGGGAAAAATAAGCAAATGAGCAAAATAGGGATGCATTAATAGAAATATAGTCTTTAGGACAAAGGAGGGGCTTGCTGCTCCAGTGCAAGTTGGTTAGACTATTCCAGAAGTCGCTTTGGCTCTGGGCACCACACTTGAGAAGGAAGACAAAGCTAGTCCACAAAGGTAGAAGAGGTGGCTTTGGGAGAGAGAGAGATTCCTGTCCCAGGAGGTGTGCAAATAGAAACCATGTATTCCCTGTCAGGCAGTTGAGGAGGGGCTTCCTGAGTCGTGTCTTCTAAAGTATACCTTCCGGTGCAATCATCCGCTGAGCCCTACAGCCCACATGAGGGCATGGGAGTGATTTATGGTTTGAGGTTTAAGAGTTTGATTGGTCCTGCCTCTACCAAGTCTGCAGGGGCGCTCCCCTGTCTTTGCAGCTTGTGTACCAAGCTGATCTCCTGGAGTGTGGGCCTCCCATTTTTGTTGCATCTTCCAGCCTCACTCCTTCCCACTAGCTTCCAAGCAGGGCCGACCGGGACAGTGTGAAACTGCTGTCTGCATGTGTTAGGGGCCTGGGACCCAGGCACTGTGTCTAACAGCAACAAGGGAAGGAAGGGACTGTTGGACTCTGAGCACCTGCTGTACGAGGCCCTTTATTACCACAGGGGTGGAATCTGAATCTCTCCCTTCTCCAAATATTGCAGTCATACCACATCAAAGAAGACAGATTCTAGCATCCCCATTTTCCAAATGAGGACACCAAGACTCAGAGAGGTAAAGTCACGTGCCTAAGGCTCTGCAGCTGTAAGAGGAATTGAAATGTGAGCCCAGGTGTGTCCACATCCAAGCCTCATCATCTAAGCAGTGTCCCCTAATGTTAGAGAGGACAGCTCTGCCCAGGTGCCAGGGCAGCAGGACACCAGGGCTGGAGAGGAGTGGGTGGGATCTCAGAACCAGAACCCGCAGACACTAACGGCTTCCATAGAGCCTGTGGGACAGAGCATGGGTGGGGACATCCTCGGGCCCGGGCAGCAGCCTCCAGTCACAGTGGCTCCTGGATTTGACTTTCACACACATACACATCTCCACCAATCACACCCAGAATTGCACAGACTGTGCCACCCTCCTTTGGCATCAGTACCCACACATGGGTTGTAGGGGCCTCTGGGTGGGGCTGTCTCTCTTGATTATGCAGCATCAGCAGAGCCTCCCAGGGCAGTGGGTATTGGGAGTGTCTTGGCTGGGCTCCCTGGGGGCATGCCCCGGCAGGCCCTGCCCCATTCAATAGCAGGCAATCAGGTGCATGCTGTAAAAAGGGTACACGCTGAGCTGCGGGGCTGGGCTGGGCATATGCCCACTGCAGACACCTGTGCCAAATGACCCCTTCCTCAGAGTGTTTACCCAGCCTCCTCCTCACAACTCAAGAGCTGAGTGTCTGCAATCACACTGCAAAGCTCCGTTTTAAAATGGCTGCAGGAAGGCTCTGCTTTTCTGCAAACTCTGACGATGAAACCTTTGATTTCCAAACTCAGGTCTTTACCTGAAAAAGCATCATTTTTCAGTTGCTGGTTACAAAGTGCCAACCACATAGCGGGCCCCATGCTGCACCCTCTGAGTGATCCTTGTCACAGACTGGTGGCACGGTCATGAACACAAGTCAATTCCCATTTCGCAGGAGAGGAAGCTGAAGCTCAGAGATGGAAAGGAGCTGCCCAGCTCACACAGACAGAAGGAGGCAGGACTCAGAGGGTTCTCCGTCCTCTCTACAGAGGAAACAGGTTCAGTTAATGAGTCCTCTTGCTTGATGTGGCGCAGCAGTGAGCAGAGGATCCAGGAGCCCACGTCCCTCAGGCTTCAAAACCAGCACTCGAATAGCAAAGTCATTGAACCAGACTAAGTCAGCAGTTGATTTGACAAAGTGTGGTACATATATGCTATGGAATACCATGCAGCCATAAAAAAGAATGAAATCATGTCTTTTGCAGCAATATGAATGGGGCTGGAGGCCATTTCCCTAAGTTAAATAACTCAGAAACAGAAAATCAAATACTGGCCAGGCACAGTGGTTCATGTCTGTAATCCCAGCACTTTGGGAGGCTAAGGTGGGTGGATCATTTGAGGTCAGGAATTCAAAACCAGCCTGGCCAACATGGCAAAACCCTGTCTCTACTAAAAATACAAAAATTAGATGGACATGATAGCATGTGCCTGTAATCCCAGCACTTTGGGAGGCCAAGGTGGATGGATCATTTGAGGTCAGAAGTTTGAGATCAACCTGGCTAACATGGTGAATCCCTGTCTCTAATAAAAATACAAAAATTGCCAGGCATGGTGGCGGGCACCCGTAATCCCAGCTACTCAGGAGGCTGAGGAAGGAGAATTGCTTGAGCCCAGGTTGCAGTGAGCAGAGATTGCCCCACTGTACTCTAGCCTGGGAGATGGAACAAGACTCCATCTCAAAAAAAAAAAAAAAAACACACACACACACACACACACACAAACAAACAGAAAGTCAAACACTGCATGTTCTCACTTTATAAGTGAGTGCTAAACAATGGATACACATGGACATAAAGATGAAAACAACAGACAGTGGGGACTCTCAAACTGGGGAGGGTGAGACGGGAGTGAGGGCTGAAAATCACCTATTGGGCACAACGTTCATAATTTGGGTGATAGGTACTCTAGAACCCCAAACCTCACCATTACACAATATAACCATGTAACAAACCTGCACATGTACCCCCTGGATCTTAAATTTTAAAAAATGTAAAAGCAAACGAAAAACTCTGGTGGTCCCACTGCACTATCCCCAATGAGCAAGTTACTTTTATGTGGTAGAGTCTGGCAGCACGTACCTGGCGGCCAAGGCAAAAAAGGAAAGAAGTTCATCCCCTGGTTTTCCTTGTCCTGTGCATGCAGACACAGGCTTGGTCCCAGGGCCAGCTCCAAAGGGAGCTTGTCTGTGGTACACAGGAAGGAAGTGAGTAGACAGAACTTCTTCCTGAGTTTGGCCAAAGACACATCAACAACATTTAGATGGATGGTCCCATGCCAGACATCTGAAAAGGCCAAGGGCTGACATTTGCCTGAATTCCAAGGGAGGCAGCCCTGCTGGGGGCTGGGGTCATGGGTACTTCACACTCAATTTCCTCACAACACAGGGACAGATGATCTGAAATGCACGTCACGGGCATGAGACAGAAGCCTGAAGCAGGGGCTGAATTGAACTGAAATCAATCTATCATCCCAATAACTAGCATTCACTGTGCGATTACAATGATAATTACTAGACATAATAGCTAACATTTATTGAGTACCAGGCATGTTCTAGCCTCACAATAGATGTATTAACCTCATAATTACCCTAAGAGGTAGGACTGTCAACATGCCCATTTTACAGATAGGGAAACTGAAGCCCAGAGAGTGTAGGTAGTTTGGCCACAGTCACACCGGCAGAGAACAGTGTGGCTGAACATCTTAGGCTCTGATTTCTTTCATCCTCATAACAACCCTATTATCAGGAAAGGAAGTTAAGGGTTAAGGAGCTGCTTCTCAGACCCTTGTGTTTGTCTCCTCATTTAATCCTCACCTCCTCCTGCAAGGTAGGGGCTGTTATCATCTCCATTCTACAGTGCATGTTGGGAGACTCAGAGAGGTGAAGTAACTTGTCCAAGGCCACACAGCCAAGAATGGCAGGATCAGGATTAGAACCCAGTCCACTCTGACCCCAGAGTCTGTGCTTTCCTCCTGTTGGCCCCCTCAGATGGCTGGGAGTTTATAGAGGGCCTAACTTATCCTATCTGCAGTAACTTGAGGGCACGGCTATGCTGATTCATCTGAGTCCAGTGCCTAGTTCTGGCCAGGGCCTGGGATAAACCACTGTCCCCTGCTGACTTCCTGGAGCAGCAGAGAACCCACCCAGGGGGAGGTGGACTTTCGAAGCAAAACTGGAGTAATGGATTGTGTGGGACTTAACCCAGGCTGAAATCCTGGTGAGGCTACTTACTAACTTAGTGACCTTAAGGGTTATATGTGCCTCAGCTTCTATACTTGTAAAATGGAGCTGCTGAGAGTCTATCTCTATATCTATAGGGCATTTGGAGAAATAGATGCACTGATCCAAAGGGACTGGCACATAGTGAGCAGTCAGTAGATATGAGCTTGGCAAGGCCTTATCCTTCTCAGGATCTCCCTGCCCTGGACCCACCCCTGAATGCCTATAAGCTGATTGCAGCCCTTCTCTGCTAAAAATCCCTTCCCCTGCAGAGAGGGTTTAGGAGGGGCTCAGCAGCCTGGGTTTGAGTCCTGGTTCTGCCACTCTCTGGCTGGGTGACTCTGGGCAAGTCATTTCAGTCCTCTGCAGCCACTTCACCTCCTCTGCCAAACAGAGGGATCATCTGTGAGGAGGGCAGAGCCCAAGCCTTCTGGCTGGACACCCCAGGACTACTATATTTTGGCTCATGCCACCTTCTGAAGGCTGAGCACTTGCATCCTCCTGCTCTGCTGAACAATTTGCTGGCTGTGTGTCTTTGTGCATGTACTTAACCTCTCTGAATGTCAGTTGTCTCATCTGTAAAGTGGGAACGATAATAATATCTGCCTCATAGGTGATACAAACTTGCAATAAGGTAATGAATGGAAAGTGCTTGGCACAGAGTAGGTGCTCAATAAATGTTTTCTGAATGGATGAGTGGATGGATGAACCCAGTGGCAGGGACTGGGTTCACTCACAGGTTGTGGGGTATTCATTAAGGAGTCAAATTCTTGAACCAGACCATATGGGCTCATAATCTGGCTTCCTGCCTATCTAGCTGTGTGGCCTTGAGCTTGTTATTCAACTTCTCTGTGCTTACTTCCCTCATGTGTAAAATGAGCTAATAATAGTACTAGTCCTATAGGATTGTTTTTAGGATTAAATGAGATAATATGTATCAAATACTTAGAATAGCGCTTGGCACGTGGCAAGTGCTTAATAAAGGGAAGTCGCCACTATTATTAATTATTATTATTTCTGGGGTCAGTTGCTTGAGTAGAGGCACATTTCTCCTAGAGAAAAAGAACAGAGTGGGGACACAGTGTGGGCCCAGTAGATGAAGTTGCCTCTCTTGGCCCTGATGACTGTGGTGTCTTCCTGTCTTGGTGCCGGACTGAGTCAGGGGCAGCGAGGTGGTTGGGAGCCCACACAGGGAACTGGAGGGCTTGTGCCAGATGAATTGTGCAAGTGGATCATGGCTACTGGGCCTTGAAGCCTTGGATGCCTCTGTTCTTTTGTGGTCTTTCGGGCCTTCTCAGCTGCCTCGAGCTGGGGCCACATGGGCTCAGAGCTTCAGGGGAGAGCACAGAAGCACCAGGGTGATTAGGCTGCAGCAGGAACCTGAGTGGGGGGAATCCCAAGTTGGGAAGGATTTAGGGTAGAACTGGGGTCCTGGATAGCAGGGACATATGTGTCCTCCTGAACCAAACCTAATGTGCTGGGCCCTGATTGGCTAAGATGCCAGCTCTCATGTGCTACCGTGGGTTCAGGTGGGCTCCCTGGGGAGTAGATACAGGCTCTGGCAGGAGATGCCACAGAGGCCAGAGGCCAGCTCTGGGCCCTGGCTTGGGTATGCAACCAGCCCCTCCTACCCAGCTGGGAGAATCTTGACCATGTCGTGTTCCTGCTCTGAGCCTCAGGCTCCTCATCTGTAGAATGAGGACAGAAACACCTAGAGTGGGAATGAAATGAGAAGAAGCCTGGGAAGGCGCTGGTGCAGAGCGAAGGCTCAGTCAAGACCGAGGTTAGAATTCTCTCATGTTTACAATAGGATCCAGTGTAGCGTACACTTTTTCTCTAAAGCACATCTGTAGTGTAAAGTGAGATTCAGCTGCATTTCTTGAGGTATTGTTAGGAGGCTGGTGGGGTTGGAAAAGGCAGGAGATCAAAGGTAGACCTTGGCAGGGCAAGTGGAGGACCAGGAAGATGCCACCCAGCAGGCCTCAGAAAGTGCACCAGGGGCAGGGCATGGAGGTT
>NW_016107515.1:470820-488881 GCF_001604975.1 Cebus imitator
AGGCTGGTCTCAAACTCCTGACCTCAGGTGATCTGCCCACCTTGGCCTCCCAAAGTGCTGGGATTACAGGCATGAGCCACTGTGCCCGGCTTGTTCTTCATCACTTCATCTGCTCTCCTCAAGGGAACATTTCTGTCCTGGGAGGCTGGAGGAGCTTGGGGATTGGCTGGGACTCAGAAAGCCCACGTCCAGCTGAAGCTGTAGCATTTACCCACCTGGGGGGACCTCAGGCAGGCCTCAGTGTCCTCGTCTGTAAAACAGCCATGAAAAGTTTAGGACTGTGAGGTTGTTGTGCAGATCAGATGGGATTCTAATGAGACTGTGACATTGAGGTTATGGGTATCACTGTCTCTAGGTGGAATACACGGGGCCGGATTGGGAGTCCAGCATTTGGTCACACAGACCCAACACTCCTTCTTACTTGCCGTGTGACTTGGGCAAGCGACCTGACCTTGCTCAGAGTGATGGGGTCTCAGTGATAGGCCAAACTCTTGGGACACAAGAATACTGTATAAAAGAGAGTCATTAATGCCATCAGAAGTGTAAAATGATAATTTCTGGCCCCCTGCCACACCTGTTTGCTCTGCTACCACTGGCCCCTTAACTGGGTGACATCCCAGGAGGGCTCTCTGAAACTCCATCCCGTGATTACTGCTGGAGTGCCTGTTCTGTGCAGCACCTTGGGGAATATGGGATGAACAGCCACTCCCGCTGAGCCACCAGCAAGGACTGCCCACCACAGCCCAGCTGGCGTCAGGGTGCCGGTCTGAGGGAATCCGTCAAGGTGAAGTGGAAAGCACTGCAGGCCTGTGCCACCTGGGAGTAGGTGACAGAGGTGGAGACTTCTTCCTCCCCCACGCAAGTTCATGCAGACAGCCCATCTATGGGAACCCAGCACCTGGGAGCATTTGCAAGTTCACAGAGCCATTTCCCTTTTATGGCCTCTTTTCATCTTTGTGGGACCCTCTTTGTCCATTTCACTGATGAAGAAACTGTAGCTCAGAGAGGTGAAGGGTTTGCCCTTGGCTATGCAGCTGGGATGCAGTGGACTCAGGGCTGTCCTCCACCTCACTGACTTCTCGCCTGCAGAAGGAAGAGATTCCTTAGGCCAAGAGGAAGAAGCCCACGAGAGGAGATGTGAGTGTCTCAAGGAGCCAACGGGATCCTCCATCTGCCTGGGGTGGCAGGGCAGGGTCCTGGAGCCTGAGGGTCCAGGGTTGAATCCCAGCTTGGGCACTTACTAGGTGTGACCTTGGGCTGGTCACGGGACCTCTCTGTGCCTCAGGTTGCATATCTGTAGAATGAGTCAAACAACATAAACTAGCTGAGGGGGCCATGAGCATTAGATGAGTTAATAAGGCTGCAGCATTTCCAGGAGTGCCTGGCAATAGTAAATCCTCAAGAAACACATGACCCATGAGAGTCACGATCGCAGGTTCAAACTCCATCTATGAAACTCCTCATAGACTTCTGCTCACATTCTTTGAATCTGGAATCCACTTCTAAGAAACTGTCCTGAGGATGTAATTCCACATAAATAGGGACAAAGCTAATGGATGGCCAGAGTCGCTCACTGCACACCACGTACACCTGCATAAAGTCACAAACACCTCCTACCACAGGGCAGTGGCTTAGTAAACAGGCAAGCCACTCAATCCAATCACAGAGCTCTTGGCCGTGATGTTTCCAAAGAGCTTAGCGTCACGGGGAGAAGGCTTGTATTTTAATGGTAAGTGAGAAAGGCTGAACACAGAACTCTAAACTCAGGATGATTTCAAGCTTATAAAAAGAAAATAAGCAAACACAAGATGAAAGGCAATACAGCAAAACATGGCCAGTGATGATCTGTGAGGAACAGGAATAGGGGTGATTTTTCCACCTTTTTCTACCTATTGGCCGATTTCTAAATATTCTGTAACGAGTATGTATAAAACGTTTTTCCCTTTTTTTGAGATAGGCAGAGTCTCACTCTTTCACCCAGGCTAGAGTGCAGTGGTGTAATCATGGCTCACCGCAGCCTTCAGCTCCTGGCTCAAGCAATCCCCCTACCTCAGCCTCTAAAGAATAGCTGAGACCACAGGCATGCATCACCATGCCTGGCTAATTTTTTTTTTTTTTTTGTAGAGACGAGGTCTCAGTATGTTACTCTGGCTGGTCTTGAACTCCTGCACTCTAGTGATCCTTCCACAGTCCTGGGATTACAGGTGTGAGCCACTACACCTGACCAGAACTTTTCTAATGGGAGAGAACTCAATAACTACTTTTGAAAAAATATAGTTTTATACAGTGAGCTGAAACAGACCTGTCCTTAGCATGTTGGGCTGGAGGGCAGGGCCCAGACATAGGTACAGCTTGAAGTCACTTTGATACTAGGCCAGCTGGATGTACAGAGAAAACATTCTGGAAACATTGCTGGATGGAGCCTGTCTTCATGGTTTTGCTATATCCAAATATTGTCAGTACTATCACTTGATAGCTTTTAAAAAGTTGGTTCACCTAAAAAAAAATCTCAGAAAACTATAGAATATTATTAAGAGGAAGCAAAAAACGCTAAAATAAATGAATAGATGTATCATATTCATGGTGGGACCACTCAATATTTTAAAGAAGTCAATTTTCTGCCAACCAATTTATAGATTCAACACATAAACCTCTAATAAAAATCCTAACAGGGGTGTGTGTGTGTGTGTGTGTGTGTGTGTGTGTGTGTGTGTAACTTGAAAAACGAATTCCAGTTTTCAAAAAAAGGTATGTAGAAACACAAAGGGTAAAGTATAGCCAATTTTTGAAAATGAAGAACAAAATGAAAATATTTGCTCTTCTGGCTATCAGCACCTATTATAAAGCAATGGTAAATAAGTACAATGTTGGTACAAGGATAGACAAATAGACCTATCTATGAGTCAGAAGAAAAAAGCCAGACATAAATGAATGCATTTTTTATGACAAATGTGACACTGCCAAGCAGTAGGAGAGAGGCCAAGCTTTTCAATGACTCGTGCTGGGTCAATTGGCCACCCATATGGGAAAGAATGAAACTTGATCCCGACCTCACACCATTCACAACATCAATTTCAGGGGAGTTGTAGACATACATGTTAAAGACAAAATGTAAAACTTCTAGAAAGTAGAGAATGGCTTCATGCCTTCAAAGCAGTAGATAGATTCTTTAACATAGCACAGGAAGGGTGGCCATATCAAAAGGATTGATGAAATCAACTCCACTGAAATTTTAATTCTTTTTGTCAAACGACATTCATAGGACAGTGAAAAGGCAGGTTACAGAGTGGGAAGAGATACTTTGCCCACATACAACTAAAAGAGAGCCTGCTTTTCCCCCCAGAATAAACACAACTAAAAATATGATAAAAACTAACAACTCAATATAAAATGGGCAAAACCAGGTAATTCACAATAAGAATGTTCCAGTAGCCAATAAATATGTAAAAGATGTGGAATCTTGTCAATAATCAGAAAAATGAAAATTAAAGTCACAATGAGATAACCACAGCACCCCAAACACCTTGGCTGAAATTTAAAATTTTGACAATACCAAGAGTTAACAGAAATGTGGAGAAATTTTGACAGTACCAAGAGTTGACAGGATTTCTTCTACTCAGCTGATGGGACTGAATAATGGTATAACCACTTTAGAAAAGTATTTAGCAGTATCTATCATAGTTAAACACACTTCTACCCCCGTGATCCATCAATTCCTCTCCTAGGCATACAATCAACAGAAATGCTTACTTACATGAACCTAAAGATCAAATAGATCAAATGCTATTCAAAATGGCCCCAAACTGAGAACAACCGAAATGTTCATCTACTGTATAATGGATCAGTAAGTTAGGAGATACTTACAATGTGGAATACTATGCAGTAATGAGGAAAAAACAAAGTGTAGCTAACATACAGCGACCTGAGTGATTCACACGCAATGCTCTGTGAAAGAAGCCAGGCACGAAAGAATGCATACTAGGTGACTCCATTTATATGATGTTCAGAGCTCAGCATGTGTAGGTGATAAAACTCAAAGAAAAGCAAGAAATGACTACCATCAAATGCCGGGATGGTGATTGCCTTTAAACAGCAGGGAGGAGTAGTGATTAGCGGTGGCCCAAGGAGGGGCTCTGGGGGGCTAGAAGTGTTCTATTTCTTCATCTGATGTTTGCTTTTTAATAAATTATTGAGCTGCACATTTTAGTTTTCATGTGAGCTTTATCCACACACAATGGGCCCTCTGTGTGTGTGTGGAATTTCACAATAAGAAGTGTAAAAGAGAACCTTTCAGGGGACCAAAGGGAAGGCAATTTGCTTCTAGGTGCTAAAGAAGCATCCCCAGGCAGGAGAGCAGACAGCATCATGAGAAAGTCAGAAGGATGAAGCCTTATGCCACCCAGGTGCCAAATGCCCTGTCTGTCTTAGACTTAGAAATAAAATTCAGAAGACAGGGTTGATGCAGACATGCACATTAGCATATTTGCAGATTAGAAGATGAACTCATGTAGTTTTCTGCCTGAAAGTCAGCCTGAACTGTCTGTGTGGTGTCGTGGAGAGGGGTGGCTTTGTTATTCAGTGTGCATGGCGGAGTTTTCAGGCAGATAAGTGAGCAGAATCCACAGCTCCAAGGTTTTAATGAGATTTTATTTAAAGCACATGTTCAGCATGCAGCATGCTGGAAATTACCTTTGCAACTATTTACGCTTAGGATAAAACATTCAGATGCCAACTAAAAGCGTTTGTGTGTGGCACGTGGTTTTCAAAATTCTCTTAGGGGCTATGTGAACCCCAAATACAAAGAGCACTTTCTTTTTTTGTTTTTGAGACAGAGTCTCACACCATCACCTAGGCTGGAGTGCAGTGGCATGCCCTAAGCTCACTGCAACCTCTGCCTCCCAGTTCAAGTGATTCTCCTGCCTCAGCCTCCCGAGTAGCTGGAACTACAGGCACCCACCACCATGCCTGGCTAATTTTTGTATTATTAATAGAGACAGCAGGGATTTTGCCGTGTTACCCAGGCTAGTCTCGAACTCCTGACCTCAGGTGATCCACCCTCTTTGGCCTCCCAGAGGGAGGGATTATGTGTGAGTCACTGCGCCGGGCCGGAAGAGCTCTTTCTTAACAGGGGTGTGAGTAGACTCTGACAAGTGAAGACAGGCAGGAAGGGCACTCATGGGGGAGGAACAGCACAGGCAAAGGCCTGGGAGCCAAGCTGTGCTGAGAAGGATTTGGGGAGGAAGAAGGGCAGGTGCCTGGTCTGCAGGGAGCCCTGAGGGCCTCAGCAGGGGAGCAGGAAGAGACTCAGGGAGAGGGAGGAGGAGGCTAGTGGAGCCAGCAAGAGGAGAAAGAGAGAGGCGGGGGCTTTGGAGGAACAGGTGGCTGAGCAGGTGTGGAAGAAGAAAGCAAAGAAAGGGACTTCTCTGGTCCCCTGTTGCGTGTGGCCACAGCTCTTGAAAAGACCCCACAAAGCAGGCCCCTATCCTAGCAGCTGCCTTGAAAGGGCCTTGTGCCCACCCATCTGCCACCATCCTCCACCCCATCCCCTGTGATCGCCAGGGTCTCTCAGCAACACAGGCCCTGTCCTCACCAGATGGGGGTTGGGGAGGGGAAAGCCACCCTGCCACCCAACATGGGGACAGAGACAGAGCAGAAGACTTCACACAGCAGGCCCTGGGCCACTCTGTCCTTTATATCTCTTTTCAGCAAACTGCCAATACAAAAGACAGTAGTTATATTTTTTAAAAATTCGTATAGTGACCGGGTGGCCAAGATTGAAGTGACGTTGTGCGCTCAGTCAGCCTCTACTGCAGCCAGTCTGTTGTGTGTTCTAGTCATCCTGCCACCTCTTCTCAAACCCTCCCCAGGAGAAAATTGCCAAGGCTTCAGTCAACCAAACTGGCTGTGTGCCCTCCTCTGCTCCTGCTGTGTGACCTCAGACAAGTGCTTTACCTCTCTGAACCTCATTTCCTCACCTGCTAAATGGGTCTAGGAAGAGCACCGATCTCAAAACATTCCACACTGTGAATCCCCTCTCCCCACCCCTCCCTCACTGAAGTTGAAGCAGGTCGACTTGTCCCACGGGGAGGAAAGTTGGCTACTGACCACTTCCCCCCCCACTCAGAGGAGGGTGCTACGTGAAGTGAGAAAAACAAATCAGAATGATGTGTGGGTGGGGGCGGCCCCTCCGGCCAGGGTGGTCAGAGAAGACCTCTCTGCGAAGGGGACCCGTGAGTGAATCTGTGAGGGGGACAGGAAGGAAGCCATGTGGGTGTGTGAGGAACGGTGAACCAGGCAGAGGGGATTGCATGAGCTGGGAGGTGTCTTTGTAAATGATCTGGGTGTTACCTGACGGAATGGTGGTGGCCAAGCTGAGAGCTTTCACCCAGATCTTTCTGTGCCCAAATTCCTTGACCTTGAAACGTCCCCAGCTGAAGCAGACTGTCAACCTCACCATAACTAGAGGTTGAAGTGTTCATCCCTCCCTAGAATACTGTGGAAAGGAGGGAGAAGTTAGCTCAGAAGGAGTCTTGCTCAGCCCCGCCCTGGAGGAGTCTCCCTAGCTCCTTCCATTTCCCCATCTGTCCAGACTCCTGGCTTCCCCTGAGCTGGCTTTTGGGGAAGGGCTCTAGATCTAATGCTCCTCTGACCCACCCTGACCACTCTGACCCACTGTCAGAGAGTGGAGTTCCTGCCCAGCCCGGCTCAGGGGCAAAGCCCTTTGCAGTCTAAATCTTCAGGTCCCAGATGCTTCAGTTAAGGCCTTGAACCAGGTCCAAGAACAGCTGCTGAATATTAATGAGTGAATGAATGAATTAAATAAGGAGTAACTGAATGAATGCAAGGGATGCCCAAGCAGACAGCTGCTGTGGAGAGTGCCAGCTGGCAGGAGGCTCAGGGGAGAAGGTCAGAAGGAAACGGAGGCCACTTTCAGCCTCGCTTCCCAGGCCTCTGTGCCATCTGTAAAATGGACCCATCTGGGACTCTCTGAAGAGCAAGTGTCTCCCTCCTTCTGGCTTTGTTCTGGCCACTAGCCAAAGACAGTCAGGCTCTGAAGGCCCTGCCCCTACTAGAACCAGGGAAGCCCCTGGGATGAGAGGATCTGCTAATAGCACAGATCTCATTTCTGAGCATCAGCACTTCCAAGCTCTCAACAGCCTGCTGCAAGGTGGGCCTTACTGTCCCTATCTTCTAGGGGTAGAAGCAGCTACCTGGACCCCGAGTTACACAGGGGAAACAGAGTCACACTCCAGCAGGGGACTGGGACTCCAAAGACCTGTCTTGCAGAGGGACCTGATTATAGGCGTGCACTGAGCGTGTCAATTGATTCAGCAGCTGCTGACTTGGAATCGAGGCCCCGTGGCCTCAAATCCTTTCCCAGGCAAAGCTCTTCCATGCCCAGGTATCCATGAATCTGCTCTGCTGCTCAGCCCGAGGTGGGGGTGGGAAAGGTGGGGGGATGATATTTCAGGACCCATCACATGAAAACAGACTGAGGATCCCCCTATTTTTAGCAACCAATCTGTGCATACCTGTTTCTCCCCCACCGGGAGAAAAAGCTCAGATAAACATCCGTTCGCACCAGCCCAATAATTCCTTAAATAAAGCAGATACATTTTGGCATCCCCTGTGCTCAAAATATATGCTCCCTGGATTTTTAATATCACGCGAGGCCTGCATAAATTTAACCCGAGTGCATCAGCTATTGACTGTTGCATTATGTGAGTCACCATTTGGGGCGTCAGGATAAAGGGAACAGATCTGTGAGCTCAGTGGGTGTGGGAGGACTTCGCTCAGTCCTAGGGGTCCGTGTGAGGGATCCCAGCTCTCCCGATGCCCCAGGGAAAAGACAATAGTCATAGTAGATCTGTGCCACCGAGCTGGGCTTTCTGGATCCTTTCTGTTCACGGGGCCAGAGTCCTCACTCCATGGCATGGCCCTGGTGGGTCCCCCCAGTGGTTTTCCCTTGCTCTGTGGATAGAAGTCCGCTTTCTGACCTATCCACCTGGCCCTCCATGATCTGGCCCCTGTGGACCTCTTGCCAGTCTCCACCACACTGACCTGTGTTCACCTCGGTACTGCCGCACCAGCCTTTCTCTGCTCTTTAAGCTACGCTGAACTTCACCCAAAATGGCTTTGCACCTGCCATTCCCCTGCTAGAGTGTTTTCCCCAGATCTCCAAAGCAGCTTCATCTTATCTGTAGGGGCTCAGCTCAAGTGTGACCTTCTCCGAGGGGGCCTCTCAAACTAGAAAGACTTAAGCTTCCTGCTCTTCCTCCCTCCAGCATGGGGCTATCTCAGCTCCCTGTTTATTTTTTCAAAGACTCTGAAACTATTTTGATAGAGTTGCCCGTGTACTGCCTTCCTTTCCAGTGGAAGGTCAGCATCAACACAACAGGCATCTCATCTGCCTTGTTTGCGGATGTATCTTTGGAGCCCGTGTGCACACAGTAGGTGCTCCATAAATATTTGTTAAATGTACAAATGAATGGTTCCTCACAGCCATTCTTGCCAAAGCTTTGCTATTTCTCCTATTTTAGACATGAAGAAATTGAGGCTCAGAGAGGTTCAGTGACTTGCCATAGGTCACACAGCACAGTCATAGGCATCCTGCCTGGCCCTGTGGTGCCCCAGCCTAGGGCTGGAGCTGGGAACCCAGCACTGAGCCCACACCCTCCTTTGCCCCTCAGTAATAAACCTTGATGAGAAGGGAAGGAAAGTCTGAATGTTCTAATTAACTAGTGTGGGGGCTGCCAGGCAGCAAGGACAGGGCTTTGATCCCCACCCACAGGTGATAGGACAAGAAATCCACCCACAAAGATGATTGTGCCATTCGGGCCAGCAGCTGTGATAGCAGCTCACCTGAGCTTATTGTCATAAAGTCAGGTTATTACAGGCTGGGGTCATAAAGGGCATTAGATTGAAAGTGGGAGGAGAGGAGCCCTTTAAGAAATTTCCAAGCCAATTCCCAAAGACTCTCACCAGCTCAGAGAGAGTGTAGTTCACACTGATGGAGTTCCTGCTGTGCCAAACGCCACTGAAGCCACTGAAGTGCTTTCCTTCCCTTCTCCCCTCAAACCCTCCCAGTGGCCGCGGAAGGCAGGTCCGGTCACGGCATTGCACCAAATCCAAGATGCTGTTTGTTGTAAAGGGCATTCTGATCTCAGACAGGTCGAAAGGTGAACCTGTGTGTCTTGTAGAATTGACAAAACAAAAATGTATTCTCATCTCACAAAGACGATGCTGCTCAGAGAGGACCAGCGATGACCCCCGACGGCGGTCCTCCAAACGGCTTAGTACAGCTCCCTCTCCTCTCCATGGTGTTCCAGCCTCCAGCCTCATGTGCAGGCTGTTCCTTCTACCTGGAGTGCCCTTCCTGTCATCCACTCCGCTTCATCCTGGTGAGTTACAGTCCACCTTCCCTGACCCAGCCCAGACACAAGCCCCTCTGTGTCGCTCCCAGCCTCAGCTCTCAGTAGGAGGAACTCTTGTTTGCAGCATGGCCCAGAAAGGGACGCTTAAGTTCTCCAAGGACAGCAGCTGAGTCTGTCTGCAGGAGCATAGATAGAATCCCCCTGTCTGTCTGCAGCGATACAGATAGAATCACTGTGAGGGCTTCTTCCTATGTTTTGGCCTCTCAGGCCACAATGGGCATAAGAGTCACAAGGCGTTGTGTATTTGAAATACAGACGTCTTTCCTGGCCCTGCCTTGGAGACCCTGATTCTGTAGGTCTGGGTGAGGCCCTAGAATCTTCATTTTTATAACCTCCTCCCCACCCCCCTGCCCCGCCACCTGTGATTCCATTGTTGGGAATGCTGCAAAGCGCTCCTCTAAACCGTAGAGTCAAAGTTCCTGGCTGGGCACAGTGACTCATACCTGTAATCCCAGCAATTTGGGAGGCCAAAGCAGGTGGATCACCTGAGGTCAGGAGTTCGAGACCAGCCTAGCCAAATTGATGATACCCCATCTCTACTAAAAATACAAAAAATTAGCCTGGCGAGTTGAGGGGCACCTGTAATCCCAGCTACTCGTGAGGCTGAGGCAGGGAAAATCGCTTGCACCTGGGAGGCGGAGGTTGCAGTGAGCCAAGATCATGCCAATGCACTCCAGCTTGGGCAACAAGAGCAAAACTCCATCTCGAAAAAAAAAAGGTTGTCTTGACCAGCAGGATGTGCCCACGGGGGTCTCTGTAAAATGCCCAATCAGTGCCCTTCTGGTTACAAAGTGGGAGAGCAGTACAAGAACAAACACACCTGCCCAAATGCTGCCTAGCGGATGGCACGGTTGCACTCACTTTTCACTTCCACTCGAGTCTAAACTTGTTTTCCTGTTCCCACAGCCCTTCGAGCTGTGCTTGCTGCAGGCTGCGAGCCAGCTCCCCGAGAACCCAGCTCTCTCTGGGCACTACTGTACAGGTCAACAGTGCAGGTGTGGGTTCATCACTCTGCATGTTCCTGAGGTCTGTGGGGAGATCCTACCTTCCCAAAAAGGAGCTGCTCTAATGGTTGGCTTCTAGGCCCTGCCGCGAGCAGCTGGTTGTAGGTACAGGGGTGGGCAGTGCTTCTGTGTACATTCCCGGCACTTAGCGGGTGGTCAGGCAATGGTTTACAGAAAACCCAGAGAGCCTGGGCCTCACTCCTGAGCTCTGCTTTTTACAACTTTGCTTGATGTTCTTATGGCTCCTCATTCTTTATCCCAAACATGAGGCTGGAGAGGAACGTGAGGGCCTGACTGCTGAGAGGCCCTGGTACTGAGAGGTCTGGTAGAGGATGATGGGGAGCTGGAGAGGGACTTTGAGCAAGTGACAAGTGAATTGAAGGACAGAGAGGGAGGAGACATGTTTCCCAATGCGCGAGCTGCTGCGATGTCTCTTCCATCTGTCTGGCACTTACGGAGTGCCCACTGATGAATGAAGAAGGCAGGCCCCCAGCCCTCAGGGGACCCACAGCCCTGCTGGGTCAGCAGCCAGGGCGGGGGGTGGCAGGCTGTGGATGGGAGGCATGCACTTCCTTCTGCTTTTTCAGGAAGCACAAGTTTATTTTCCAACCAACTGATGATGAGGTGAAAGAATCTACCCACTAAAACCTGCCTCCATTTTTGCTCCACTTCTTAGAGGCCAATGACATCAAGCAATTTGCTTCTCAGCTTCCAGGTTCAACTCCCACCTCTATAAAGTGGGTATCAAATACCACCTGGCTCTCAGGCATGTTGGGGGCGTGAGCCTGTCTGGAACGTGGGGAAGTGATCTCCAAGTGCTACTGGTGGGGCTTGTGTCAGGGGCCCCGGTAGGAATAATGGGAAGGGCCAACATTTCTTACAAGTCTCTCAAAGAGCAGGGCTGCAGGTGAAGCAGAGGGATACTGATTTTCCTTGTGGCTGCACGGTGTGTCGGTTGTTCCAGCACCTTCTGCCTTCCCAGTACCTGATCCAGCAGCTCCTCCAAACTTAAGAGCTAACCCATTGCACACAACAGCCCCTCCCCTCCACAGCACCTAGAGTGCCATCCACACAAATCCATCATCTCACACTTCTGCTTAAAACCCTTCAGTGACTCCCAGTCATCCTGGGATCAAACCCCAGTTCCCACCTGTGGCCCGCTGAGGTTGGCTTGGCCTGACCTCTGTTCGTCTTCTGACTTTATCTCTCCACTTGGTTCTGTCACTCCAGGCACCTAGTCTTTCCTGTCTCTCCTCCTTTGCCCAAGTAGTATCCTGAAGACCTCAAGGAACCAGTGACTTTACCTCCCTTCCCTCTTGCTCCAACATCATTGGCCCTTCTCCACTAGTTCTCTCTCTCTTTTTTTTTTTTTTTTTTTTTTTTTTTTGAGACAGAGTCTTGCTTGATCATCCAGGCTGGAGTGCAGTGGCATGATCTCGGCTCTCTGCAACCTCCGCCTCCTGGGTTCAAGCAATTCTCCAGCCTCAGCCTCCCAAGTAGCTGGGATTACATGTGCCCGCCACAACACGCAGCTAATTTTTGTATTTTTAGTAGAGGCATGGTTTCACCATGTTGGCCAGGCTGGTCTCAAACTCCTGACCTTGTGATCTGCCCACCTCAGCTTCCCAAAGTGCTGGGATTACAGGCGTGACCCACGGCGCGCAGCCTCTGTTTATTCTTAGTGACACCTCGCCTGGGTCCCAGTGTGCACTTATGCACGAGCTTACTTGGTTATTGCCTTTTCCTTAGCCTGTGAGCTCATGCAGACTGTGGCCATAACCATCTACTACTAAGGTCTGCATGTTGCTGTCCCCCAACCATTCCTCTGTTGAAATCCTAGTTCTCAATGTGACAGTATTAGGAGGTGAGGCCTTTGAAAGGTGATTAGGCCATGAGGGATTTGCGCCCTTATAAAAGGGACCCCAGAGAGCTGCCTTGCCCCTTCCACCATGTGAGGATGCAGCAAGAAGGTGCCATCTCTGAAACAGAAAACAGACCCTCCCCAGACACGGAATCTACTGGCGCCTTGATCTGGAGCCTCCCAGCCTCCAGAACTGGGAGCAATAAACATCTGTTGTAAGCCACCCAGTCTCTGATATTTCGTTATGGCAGCCCAAACCTACTAAGACACCATCTGTTCACTGCCATAGCCTTGGCTTCTAGCACAGAGCCAGCGCACAGTAGGTGCTCCACAAAAGAACAAAGGAATCGATGGACGAAGCACACAAGTTAAGTAAGAAGAGCCTACTGTGTGCACAGAGCTGAGTTAAGCAGGAGTGAGGTGAAGTTGAGGAAAGATCATCATTGGCTCTCTGGCTAGCTGTTTCCAGAAAGGACTCATCCTGCATCCTCCAGAGGAGGGGACCCCAATTCCATTTCTGAGTCCAAGCACCTGGGTCCCATTCCTTGGCCCACACACAACTTGCTGTGTGACCTGGGCAAAGTCTCTTGGCCTCTCCAGGCCTCATCCCTCGCCTGGGAAATAATCATACCTGCCTCTGCATTGTTGAGGATGAAGGTAGTGATTGGAAGCATAGTGGCAGGCCCCGGGCCCGACGCAGAGCAAGCATTCAATAAGCATTCCTTCCTTTCTTAGCAAATAAATACGTAATTCAGTCTGTCAGAAGAACATGTTTCTCATAGGACTTTCATCACTAGCCACACTAGCTAGCAGGCTTTAAAAACCACATTAATGCCATATTTTTAAAAGCTATTCTTGGAGGAGAAAATGAAGGGAAGGGAGGAAGGCATTTCTTTGTGAATTCGATTTAGTGGGAAATGATGGTTTGAGTTAGAAAATTAGGAAAAAAATTTTTTTTTGAGATGGGGTCTCGCTCTTGTTGCCTGCCCAGGCTGGAGTGCAATGGCGCAATCTCCACTCACTGCAATCTCCGCCTCCCGGGTTCAAGCAATTCTCCTGCCTCAACCTCCTGGGTTGCTGGGATTACAAGCTCCCACCACCATGCCCAGCTAAGTTTTGTATTTTTAATAGAGATGGGGTTTCACCATCTTGGCCAGGCTGGTCTCGAACTCCTGACTTCAGGTGATCCTCCCGTCTTGGCCTCCCAAACTGCTGGGATTATAGGTGTGAGCCACCGCGCCTGGTTGAGTTAGGAAATTCTTGTTTGGGGTCCAATCGCAGGAACTGTGAGGAAGGCACAATGGGAATGGCCAGGGGCCCAGGGCCAGCTCGTGCAGCCTGAGATATGGGGAGGCAGCCAAGCTCCCCAGGGCCTGCAGTCCCTCGGCCAGGGGCACTCCTTGCATTCACTGTGGCAGTAGGAGGTCTCTGCGGAAAAATAGCCAGTGTGGGTCTGTAGGGGAATAAAATAGGGATGGAGAGACACACGGGCGTGTGTGGGTGTGTGCAGTGCGGGATTTTGCATTATATCTATGAAGTGTAAACCCCCTCTACCTGAAAGAAGCTGATAGAATGGGCAAAGGGGCACAGAAAGAAAACAGAAGGGGCTTGTTTTTCCAGGGCTTGGTTGAGACTGTGAGTCAGCGCGCGGATCAGGAGGGGGAGAGCGCCAGCTGGAGCCGCTCAAAGCAGCCCTGGGTCTCTCAGGGAGACTCACGGGGGTGGCCTCAGGCTGGAATGCACCCCTCTGCGATCCTCCCACGCCCCCAGCAACTCAGCTCCCCAGGAAGCTCCACTGACCGCCTCCTGCTTCAGCTCTGATGTCATACAAAGGGAGTACCCACTGCATGCCACACAGCATGCTGTGACAGTCACTTGGCCTCGGTGTCTCACTGAATCCTCCTAACAGCCCAAGAGGTAGGGAATAGTATTCTTCTTTTATAGATGAAGACACTGAGGCTCAGAGAAGTTAAGTCACTTGTCCAATGCAGCACAGAAAGTCAGGCTTCTGGGGACTATAGAAACTTTCCACGAACAATTTGACAATACGCAGTAAAAGCCCCTTTGACCCCAGTGGCTCCACTATTAGAAACTGAGGCAAGGAATCTGCATGGGCATCAACATCTCAGCTCTAAGGCTACCCTGGGCAACATTCTTCATAATAGTGAAACATTAGAAGCCACATTTCAACCACAGGGGATTTGTTAAATAAATTCCAGCGATGGAATACTACACAGCCACTAAAAATGGCGGACAGATGTGGTTGCTAACGAGGAAAGGATTCACAAATGGCAGAGACAAGGTTTGTAGTTCTGAGATTCCATTCCTGGCGTTCCCACTCACTAGCTGTCAGCCCTTGGGCAGCTGGTTAGCACTGTTTCTTCATTTTAAAATGGGGATAGATCAAGTGTTGCAGAGCTTTGTAAGAATTGTAAGTGGGTGAGTTAATATGTGCAAGCACTTAGATTAGCACCTGGCATGTAGTAAACAACTACGAACTTTCACTATCATATCTGGGGCTTTGAACAATGTCAGCTGGAAAGAACAGTTCTTTCTTCAGATGTTTCTTCTGTCCTTTACTCCTCTAATTATATGTATATTAAGTTGCTTGATGTTGTCCCCCTAGCTCATTGATATGTCATTCATTTTTTTTTTTTTTTTTTGAGACGGAGTTTCGCTCTTGTTACCCAGGCTGGAGTGCAGTGGTGCAATCTCAGCTCACCACAACCTCCGCCTCCTGGGCTCAGGCAATTCTCCTGCCTCAGCCTCCTGAGTAGCTGGGATTACAGGCATGCGCCACCATGCCCAGCCAATTTTTTTGTATTCTTAGTAGAGACAGGGTTTCACCATGTTGACCAGGATGGTCTCGATCTCTTGACCTCGTGATCCACCCGCCTCGGCCTCCCAAAGTGCTGGGATTACAGACGTGAGCCACCGCGCCTGGCCACGTCCTTCATTTTTTTTTTTTTAAATTATCTTCGTGATTTCTTTTTCTTTTCTTTTTTTTGAGACAGAATCTCTCTCTGTTGCCCAGGCTGGAGTGCAGTGGTGCGATCTCAGCTCACTGCAACCTCCACCTTCCAGGTTCAAGTGATTCTCCTGCCCCAGCCTCCTGAGTAGCTGGAACTACAGACACCTGCTACCACGCCTGGCTAATTTTTTGTATTTTTAGTAGAAACCAGGTTTCACCATGTTGGTTAGGCTGGTCTCAAGCTCCTGACCTCAAGTGATCCACCCACCTCGGCCTTCCAAAGTGCTGAGATTACAGGCGTGAGCTGTCATGCCCGGCCTATTTTCGATCATTTCTATTGCTATGTCTTCACTAATGTTTTCTTGTGCCATTAATCTCATCCAGTGTAGTTTCTCACACAGCAAGTTTTCATTTCTAGAAGTTTGGGAATTTTTTTGTTATAAAATTTCTTTTTTAATTTTTAATTGACAAATACAATTGTATGATTTATGATGTAAAACATATTTCCATATATGTATATATTGTATACATATATGGAAATCAAGCTAATTAACATATGCATTACCACACATACTTATCTTTTTGTGCTGAAAACACTTCAGATAGACTCTTAGCTATTTTCAAGCATACAACATATTGTTATTAACTTTAATCACCATGACATACAATAGATCTCTTAAACTTATTCCTCCTGTTGAGATGAAATGCTCAGTCCTTTGACCCATATCTCCCGACTTCCTCCATCCCTCAGCCTCTGGTAACCACCCTTCTACCTTCTGCTTCTATGAATTTGGCCTTTTTAGATTTCACATGTAAGTGAGAGCGTGTGGTATTTGTCCTCCTGTGCCTGGTGTATTTCACTTATCATAAGGTCTTCCAGGTCCATTTATGTTGTCGAAAATGATAGGATTTCCTTTTTTCTTTTTAATGCTGAATAGTACTCCATTGTGTATATATACACCACATTTTCTTTATCCATTCACCAGTGGATAGACCCTTAGGTTGATTCCACAGCCTGAGTATTTTGAATCATGCTGCAATGAATACGGCAGTGCAGATACCTCTTAACACACTGACTTCATTCTCTCCTGTAAGCTGTCTCTTCAGTCTGTTGATTGTTTTCTTTGCTGTGCAGAAGCTTTTTTTTGGTTTGATGTAATCCATTCCTATTTTTGTTTCTGTTGTCTATGCTTTTGAGGTTATATTGAAAATATCACTGGCCAGACCAATGTTGTGGAGCTTTCCCCCTATGTTTTCTTCAATTAGTTTAATAGTTTTAGGTGTTAGATTTAATTGATTTTTGTGCATGGCGTGAGATTGAGGGTCTAATTTTATTCTTCTGCATGTAGATATCAAGTTTTCCTAATATTATTTATTAAAGAAACTGTCTTTCTTCATTGTGTGTTCTTGGAAGTTACAGACAATTGCTGAAAACTAATTGTCTGTAAAACTGGAGGTTTAGGGGCCAGGCATGGTGGCTTATCCCTGTAATCCCAGCACTTTGGGAAGCTGAGGCAGGTGGATCACTTGATGTCAGGAGTTCAAGATCAGCCCAGCCAGCACGACGAAACCCCATCTCTACTAAAAATACAAAAAAAGTAGCCAGATGTGGTGGCACGCATTTGTAATCCCAGCTACTTGGGAGGCTGAAGCATGAGAATCACTTGAACCTGGAGGTGGAGGTGGTAGTGAGCTGGGATTGCTCTACTGCACTCCAGCCTGGGTGACAGATCGAGACTCAGTCTCAAAGAAAAACAAAAGTGTAGGTTTATTTATGGACTCTCTATTCTATTCCATTGATCAATGTGTCTGTTTTTATGCCAGTACCATGCTGTTTTGATTAATATGGCTTTGTAGTATATTTTGAAGTAACGTAGTATGATGCCTCCAGCTGTGTTCTTGCTCAAGATTGCTTTGGCTCTTTGGGGTCTTTTTGGTTCCATATGAATTTTAGAACTGTTTTTCTATTTCTGTGAAAAATGTAATTGGAATTTTGATGAGATTGCATTGAGTCTGTCAATCACATTGGGTAGTGTGGACATTTTAACAATATTAATTCTTCCCATGTATGAACATGAGATATCTTTCCATTTATTCATGTCACCTTCAGTTTCTTTTATCAATGTTTTACAGTTTTCAGTGTACAGGCCTTTCAACTCCTTGGTTAGATTTACTACTAAATATTTTATTTCCCTTTTTAGCTATTGTCAAAGGGATTGTTTTCTTGATTTCTTTTTTAGATAGCTTATTGTTAGCATATGGAAACACTACTTATTTTTGTATGTTGATTTTGTATCCTGTAACTTTACTGAATTCATTTATTCTAATAGATTTTTAGTGGAGCCTTTAGGATTTTCTATATGAAGCCTCCATGCCCTCATCAAGATTCGTCATCTGCAACCAGGGATAATTTTACTTCTTTCTCTTTGATTTGGATGCCTTTTCCATCTTTCCCTTGCCTAATTCCTCTTGCTAGAACTTCCAGTGCTATGTTGAATAGAAGAAATGAGAGTGGGCATCCTTGTCTTGTTCCAGATCTTAGAGGAAAAGCTTTCAACTTTTCACCATTAAGTATGGGGTCTAGAAGTTTATTTTATATCGTTCATGTCTCCAATTAACTTTTAAACACATGAAACACAGTTACAATAAATGTTTTAACGTCCTTGTCTGCTAATTTTAATATCTGTGTCAGTTCTGGGTCAGTTTTTATTGATTGATTTTTCTCCTCATTATAGCCATATTTTCCTGCCTCTTTGCATGCCTGATCTTTTTTTTTTTTTTTTTTTTTTTT
>NW_016107515.1:488891-575855 GCF_001604975.1 Cebus imitator
TTGTTAGATGCCAGAGATTGTGAATCTTACCTTGTTGGGAACTGGATATTTTTGTATTCTTGTGTTCCGGGACAAAGTTAAGTTACTTAGAAACAGTTTAATCCTTTCAAGTCTTGCTTTTAAGATTTAATAGGCTGAATCTGAGCAGAGTTTAGTGCAGAGCCAACTATTCTCAGCAGCTGAGGTAAGACTTTCATTAGTATCCTATCTAGTGCTCTGTCAATCATGAGGCTTTCCAGTCTGGCTGGGGAGAGCAGGCGCTGGTCCCGGCCCTGTGCGAGCGCCAGGCGCTGTTCCATCTAAGCCACTTGGGTGGCTCTTTCCCTGGCTCAGACAGTTTCTTTACATGCATGCACTGGTCAATGCTCAACTGAATACTCAGGGGAGAACCTCCAAGTTTCCCTGGAGGTCTCTCTCTCTCTCTCTCTGTGAGCTGTCTCCTGTTCAAAACTCTGTTGTGTGAACTCTAGCCGCTTTGACCTCCTTGGACTCTGAGCTCCATCTCTTCAATCAGAGAGACTGCTGGGGTCTCCTTTATACCCTCTGCTATGGCTTGGAAACTCTCTCCAGGGAGTAAGTCAGTCTGGCCTCATTTGTTTCCTGTTGTCCTAGGATTGCTGTTCTTTGTTGCCTCATGACCAGTATCTTGAAAACCATTCCTTTGTATACTTTGTCTGGCTTTTGGTTGTTTCAGACAGGAGGGTAAATGCAGAGTGTGTTACTCCATCGTGCCAAGCAGCATAAGTCCTGCACTCTGTGGCCCAGGCTGGAGTGCAGGGGTGCAATCACGGCTCGCGGCAGCCTCGACCTCCCAGTCTCAAGTGATCCTCCCACCTCAGCCCCCGCCAAGTAGCTGGAACTACAGGCACGTGCCACCATGCCTGGCTAATTTCTTAAATTTTATTTTTGGTAGAGATGGAGTTTTGCCATGTTTCTCAGGCTGGTCTCAAACTCCTGGGCTCAATGTGCTCCTCCTGCCTTTACCTCTGAAGTGATGAGATTACAGACATGAACCACCACACTCAGTCCTCAACTCTTAAATGGGAATCAGAGTTCTCGGTATATTACAAGGATTAGTGACAATAACTTATGTCGGGTCTAACCCAGGTCTGCCCCAGAGGAGGTACCTAGGAACTCTCTGTGGAAGGAAGGAATGAATGAATCAATTACTGAATGAATGCATGCGCACATTTGATCACAAAATCATCCTACCTGCTCACCCTCAAGGTATGCAAATCTTGAGTCCTCCCCAAGGGACGCCCAGGCCTTCTCAAGCTTGCCCCTCACACCTGGTATCTATCCTCCCACCCTCACCCCAGACCCATCCTTTCTCCCCAAATACAGGAGGCTGGTCACTGCATTCCCTCACCTCAAATCTGTCCCAAGAAACCCGCAATCATGGGCCCAAGCAGCATTAACTTGTATTTGAGCTCAACCATCAACCGGCTTCCCCTTGGAACTCCGGGGGCTGGGAAGTTTGTTTTCACGGTCCAGTGTTATTTAGTTCCCAATGGATGCCACTGACCCGTTAGAACTGTGATCCTCATTCTTCCAACACACCCTGTCCCTCTCAAAAAAAAGGACTTGGCATGTTAATTGGATCGTTGTCTTTATTAAACATAATGTTTTCTTTACATGCAGAGAACCCAGAAAAGCGTGAAGAAAATGAAACCCGAAGGCAATAAATAAATAAATAAATAAAACTTTAAACGTCCCCAGTAGTCTCAGAGATAAGCCCCTCTTCACATTTTAATGTTTATGCTTCCAGTCCTGTTTTCTGCACCAGAGTTAGTAAGGAGCAGGGATATGTTTTAATAAAGGTAATTTTTAAAAGGTTTACAGATAGCATGCTTTAAGAAAGCCTTTACAGTAAAAAGAATTTCTAGTGAAAAGTAAGCTTGTATAATATTTTGTTCCTGCCCGAGTCCTCCTCTTTGCCCTCCCTAGCAATAACTGAAGCTAACACCTGCTTGTAGAGACTTCTAGAGAGTCTATGCATGTACAAGTGTGTGTGTACATGTGCATGTGAGGGCGTATATGTGTGCTCGGTACCGAAACGTGTCTACAGTTCTGCAAACACTTTCTTCACTTAGTGGCCCTCAGGAATGTTTTCTGTGTCAGCCAAGAAACACTCCTCCCCAGTCTGCTTTTTAATGGCCACACAATATTCTATGGGATGGATACACCTTCATCTACTGAGTCAATTTCCAATTGTTGGACGTTTTTGTTGTTACCAATTGTTCATTCTCATGACCACCCAGGTTTGTTAAACTTGGACATGCTAGGCTCTCTGGGGGGAAGAACCCTGGTTGGCAGTGTTTGCTAATTTTCTTAGTGTACATATCCCCACCATGACCGATTTCAAGCTGCCAACATCACTGAAGCTGCCAACATGACACTGAGAGAACACAGTCCTTGAGAGCCTGTGTGACGTGGCTCCAGCCCACCAAAACCCCACCGAAGACCCTCTTCATAACGGTGTCCCTAATTCTTTCCTTAATAAATTCCTTAGCATGAAAGGGCTGTGTCAAGGCATATGCACCACCCCAAGGCTTTTGATGAGCAATACCTGCTTGCTCTCCAGAAAGATGTTACCAGTATGTGCTCCACCAGCCTCGTGCAATGCGAGAGACACCTGTTTATCCTGCCCCACCCCTCCAACAATGGCTGTTATCAGGCTTGTACATCTTTCCCATCTGATAGATGGAATAACAGTAGCTCCTTGCTGTTTTTCATTTGTGTGTTTTGTTTTGTTTTTGCCCGGCTGGAGTGCAGTGGCACTATCTTGGCTTACCACAACCTCCGCCTCCCGGGTTCAAGAGATTCTCCTGCCTCAGCCTCCTGAGTAGCTGGAACTACAAGTACACCCCACCATGTTGGGCTAATTTTTGTATTTTTAGTAGAGATGGGGTCTCACTATGTTAGCCAGGCTGGTCTCGAACTCCTGACTTCATGATCTGCCCTCCTCGGCCTTCCAAAGTGCTGGGATTACAGGCGTGAGCTATCGTGCCCCACCTCATTTGCACTGCTGTTAGTGAATAACTGTTTATAAACTTACTGTCAAGTGAAATGTTATCTGGGCAACTTTAGGGACATTTCATGAAGCCCTTGGGGATTATAGCTGTCCAGAAAGCAACTTTGAAATCATGGCTTTGATGCATTGCTTTACTCACTAATGAGGTGAAATAGGAGATACATTCCTCCACCAAACAGCATCAAAGCTTTTTCCAGAAAGCTCCCTGAAGCATTTCTCAACCCATACTGTCATAATAACCTCACCCCTATACCACCACCACCCTCCTACCTTTATCTCCAGCAAGGACACCTAGAAATGCCACAACATTCACTTAGCATGCAATGGGAAATGATACCAACTCAGACCCGCGCTCGGGCAAGACCAAGTTGGACAGCACAAAATAGCCAAAGTACTTTACAAATAAAGGAGAGCAGGAGAGGTGGAAGGTCTGACTGGCCTCAGTGCTGTGTGATCTTGGACGAGTTATTTCACTTCTCTGAGCCTCTGTGCCCTCATCTGCAAAATGGGGATGAGGTAGGGTTGGAATAGTATGGCCCCACGCAAGACTGTGGTAAGAACTAAATGAGCCAAAGCATTTCAAGTGCTTGGCATAAGGCCCGGCACATAGTAGGTGTGCAGTAGGTGACAGTCATCATCATCATCATCGTCATCATCGTCACACTGTCAGAGTGCTTCGTAAAATGTAGGAATGGGAAGCAGTGACATCACATACAATCCTTCATACTTCCTCTAGCCCCTCTGCTCTGGACAGGGAGGTCACCATGGACCTTGCACGTCCAGCTCCAAAGCCAGTCTTCTCTGGGATTAACTGGACCCCTTGTGGATTCTTTGGCCCCACTGCCTTCATTTGACCAAAAACAGCAACTTTTCTGAGAGCAGAGGTAAAGCCTTCTTCTAGGAGCTTCCCTCATCGGGTCCTTTTTGACTTTGCAGGGGTGGGGACAACAGTGCTCTGCTGGGGCTCCTGCCTCCTGTCCCTCCCCAGTCAATCTTCCCTGCCCAGAATGGTTTCATGAGTCTCCCAGCACACAGCCCGCCTGCCATCCATCCATCCATCCACTCATCCTTCTACAAATTGATTACTCGGTTTGCCCTTAGCTCTACAACATGGAATCACTGAAATCCATGCACTTGCAAGGAGGTCTAATTTCAAGCAAATTAAAAAACAAAACAAAACCCTCCATCCCCCTGTCATGCTCGGGCTCCCGCTCACCTCTCTGGTTTTACCGGTTAACCACCCACCTACCATATCCCAGCAACTCAGCTGACTTGCAGCTCCTTGAACCCTCCAAGCTATTTCTCCGCTCAGCCTTTCTCCATGCTCGTCCCTTGGCCTGGAAGGCTTTTGTCTCATCTCTTTGCCCTTGTTTGGTTTCCAGATTAAATGGTATTTCCTCCAATGAGACTTGCATCGCTCCAACCCAACCGAAATTATGCCCCCTTCATTGTGTTTCCTTTATAGACTTATAAAGATGTATACACATAAAGATGTATCTTCTTTGCATTTTTACTGACTTAATGTCTCTCTCTTCTATAAGACTGTAAGCTTCATGAGGCTGGGGATGCTGTCTGCTGTGTTCATGGCAGTGGGGCCAGAGCTCTGAGCCGTGCCTGGCCGTGTGTATCCTCAAGATGAATTTGCTGAATGAATGAATGAAGCAATATTTGGTCAAAACTCAGCTGAGAGACACAGTATTGAGCAAGGACTGTACGTATCAAAGACAGGTTGTCCACCTTCCTTTCCGGATATTCTCCAATCCACCCCTGCGGGCAGCCAGATGAGAGCCCGCTGGGAGAAAGGACTCACAATACAGACTATGGCTGAGAACCTGAAACATGTGTTGGCAGGAAAGCACAAATATCTGGTGAGACAGGATAAGGACATGAAACCTCTCCTGCAGCCACTGCAAGAATGTTGGTTATTACACAGTGTCCACACTGTGAGAACATTGGTGAGATTCTTGTCTTTGAACTAGGAGATGAGTTAGAACCCAGCTCTGAATTTAAACAACCTATATCCCAATCCATATCCCACCAGTTGTATGACTGTGGGCAAGCTGTGAACTTTTCTTTCCCCATTAAGTGGGGGGCAATAATAGTCCCTGCCTTGTGTAGGTATATAAGGAGTAGTAAACACCAACTAGGTGCTAGCTATTATTACAATTTTCCTGGGTAACTAGTTTGTTCAAATGGCTTGATTGTTTGTTTTATATAACCGACCAAGTTTCCATTTTCATGCTGGCTGCTAGGAAGCTCAACATCAGTTCCATGGCTCAACCACAGCAAATGTCTAGGAAATCAGGTGTGTTTTTTTTTTGTGAATGAGTTTATTCATGGCTTAATTTATGCCCCAGCTCTATCATTTGTTCCTTCTCTTACTCTACTATTTATGTGTGTAGCTTGCTCTAACTTACGTGCCCCTGAAAACTACTGCCTTTAATCTTTTTGGTAAGAGATTGGATATTTTGTATGAGAATGTTTTGCTTATGTGGCTACCTTTGCCTCCTTAGTGAAAGTGTGAGTCCCTAGACAGTAGGAACCACCTCTGAGGCACTTTTCAACCCCCTCCGCCTTAGCCCCACTGTTGAGCAGCACATTCGATGCTAAGCAGACAAGTAGATGAAAAGGCCAAAAGGCCAATGAACTCAAAGAAGCTCCCTGCCTCAGCAACAGGAAATAGCTGACCCAGGGGGTCTCTGCTGTCTCGTGTCCATAAAGCTAAAAACAATTGCATGTGGGAAAGGCCAGTGACCATTGTTCAAATTTCCAGTGCTTCAAGACCACAGAAAGCAGTGAGGATGTCTGGAAGAAGGAGTGGACAGCCAGGGGGACATTCATGGTCCCAGAGCTGCCTCACTGCTGGCCAAGATGAGGAATCAAGCTTCATTTTGATTCCTGGTAGTGGCAGAGATTCCACTGACTGACAGGCTCCCTCACCAACAGCCACGTCAACCTCCTCTTCCCACATATGCAACACACGGACCACATTTGCCAGCCTGCCTTTCTATTAATTATGACAAGGAACTTATTTCTGGCCAGTGTATTATGGGTGAAAGTTACGGGTTATGGGTGAAAGTGTGTCACTTCTAGCCTTGGCCCACAGAAACTTCTCATACTCAATTTTAACTTTTTTCTCCATCACCTGCTGAATGGAGAAGACTTTGACATTCTGGGTGAGGGCAGAACCACACATAGAAGAAGCCTGGATCCCTGAATGACTGCATGGATTCAAGATTGCATCTATACACACACCTGCCCTCTGTGCCCCAACAATTTACACTGGAGGACAATGTGAGCAATGCATAAGTGTCATTATGTTAAGGGATGTAGGGGTTGTTTGTTATAGCAATCTCACTGATGAATATTGTGAGATCTACTATGTGCCAGAAATTATCACAGGCATTTTATTTACCTTATTCCACTTGAACTTCTCAGCAATCCTAAGATATAAGCATTATATTTGGTCTATTTTATAATGTAAAAAATACAATTCTAAGGCATGAAGTAACTTGTCCACTAAAGCAATGGAGAACTGCATTCTTCAGTCTCACATCCATTGTTACTGATCTGTTTTGATGTTACATCATCAGCCTGTATAGAAGGACATTAAAGAAATAGCTACAGGAAATTGAAATTTTTTTACTAGCACATAGAATTACATAGAATTATTGTTTATTATATCACACAAAGGTCTTTTTAGGGAGAGTACATGGTCATTAGAACCTGTGCTCTGTAGGCAAACCTTACCTTTGTTTCTATCACTTGGTCTCTCTTATTTTCCAAAGACTCTGACTTCCTGCTTGATTCTATTTATCTACAGCTCCGACTTCCCAGGCTCAAGTGATTCTCCCACCTCAGCCTCCCTAGTAGCTGGGTCTACAGGTGTGTGCCATCACGCCTGGATATTTTCTTTTTTTTTTTGTATTTTTGTATTTTTTGTAGAGTCAGGGTCTCGCCACATTGCCCAGGATCGTCTCAAACTCCTGAGCTCAAGCAATCCATCTGCCAGAGTGCTAGGATTACAGACATGAGCAACCACACCTGGCCACATTTTGCATTTTTAGTATATTGGTGGAAGAACCTTAAACACTGTTTGGAATCAGGTGAAGGGCAAAGAAATAAGGGACTTGCTCAGGATTTCACAGCTATTTGGCATCAGGGTTAGGATTCAAGCCCACGGCTAAAAGCGGAAGGCAAGACTTACCGACTTTGCCAGGGTGCTGGGGCCTGAGATGGCTCAAGTGGTCACTGATATGCCGTCTAGAAACAAGGCTTCTGGAGGGACCGCGGGGATCAGGCCTGCTTTCTCCTAAATGCTGGGCTCAGGTGAAGCCTGCTGTGGCCTGGTACTTCAGAATGAACCAAAGCTTAACAAACCGCAGGTAGGCACCCCACATGCCCTGCCAATAGATTTAGCTTGGCCCATGAATTTTTTAAACAGTGACTAAGTCACCATCATTTGGAAATAATATTTCACCTTAAAAAAAAAAAAGTCTGTATATCCAACCTTCTCAAGAAAACTTGGACAATCAGTCATGCGTGGCAATCTTTGGTACCCTCATTGACGGGCATACACCCGAGTTCTGTGCCGGTCTCTGGCTGGTGAGCCTCACTTACCTACGGCCTCTGTCTTCCCCTGTTGCTGTCTGAGGCTGAGCTCTGGTTGATGGCAACATGGATGGTACTGGGGTCTGGACAGCCTTCTGTACCTTCTTGAAGGGCCTCTGCCACGCTGTGCAAACTCGTTAGCTTCTCAGCTTCTTGGGCATCCTTAGTTTTCTCATTTGTAAATTGCAGTGCTCTCTGTGGGAGTTCAGTTCCCCTTGGAGACTCCTCCCCATCCCATCCATTCACTTAAGCCCTTTTCACCCTTCAGACTTGAGCCATCTCCCCTGGGAGGGCCACTAGGACCACCAGGTGAGCCTGGTTCACACTTGCCCTTGTGTTGTGCTGTAATTATTTACCCTGTGGTCCTGCCACACATCCGTAGACTTTGCACATGTTCAACATGCTTGTTGAATGAATGAATGAATGAGGGAGGGAGGGAGTGAATGGGTTGAAGTTGCCTGGGTTCCCACAGGCCCAAGTGGCCTGGCTTTGAACGTGGGGCTCAGAGTCCTGTGCTCTCTCCCAATATCACGTTGGCAAAGAAAGCCCCAGCCTGGGCCCTGGGCCCCCTGACTGCCTCTCCAACGCCAGGCTTTGCCGACTGAGCCACCGTCCCCAAGCTGACGTTCCAGGACAAAGATGTCACAGTGCTAGATGGTCGTCACACAAGCAGCCCCATGCACTGCTGACTCTCTTTGTTGAGATGCAGCCCCAACAAGGAGGTTTTCTTTTCTCCTCTCCCCCATCCTCTCCTCAGGCCTCCCCCCTCACCCAGCTCTCTCTTTAATTGCTGTTCCAGCGAGCAGGAAGAATGTCGTAGATGTTGCATCTGTTTTTCTGGAAGACTGTGAAGGCGCATTAAAATATGTGCTCCGTGGGCGTCTGGTAGGCTGAGGCCTCTCTCATG
The DNA here is from genome assembly GCF_001604975.1 of Cebus imitator. Lineage (NCBI taxonomy): Eukaryota > Metazoa > Chordata > Mammalia > Primates > Cebidae > Cebus > Cebus imitator. The sequence continues at coordinate 497,444 of NW_016107515.1, forward strand.
GCTTAATAATGGGGGAAAGAGCTGAGAAAGGAAAAAACGAAGGGGATAGTGAGACAGACAGACAGAGAAGGCAGCACTTACAGAACGAGAGAGAAAGAACACAGAAAGATAGGGACGGAGAGAGAAGAGGGAAGAAAGATGGAGTTACAGATGAGAGACAGAAATTGTGAGTCTGTGGCCATTGCCATGTTCCTCTGATTTTCAGCATTTTTCTAACGGGCTATGGACAGAGATTTACACAGGTTTATCCTAAACATCTGTATGGTGAGGCCGACAAGATACACACTGTGGTTATTTTTGGGAGCAACGGAGAACCGCTCATGGAAGCCCTGCCTGGCCAGGAGCCCCGAGGCTGCTGGGCCAGGTCTTGCCTGCCTCCTCCCTGTCCCCTCCCTGACCCCTGTTTCTTTGTCTTCTCCAAGGAGCTGGCAAAAGGCAGGCTGGGCTCTTTCCAAAATCCATTCGTCCTGGAGTTGCCTGGGCTGGGAAAGCGCCTGAAGGGACATTGGGCATACACAGGGGGTGGCTAGTATGAGGGGCATCTAGGGAAGCCTGGAGGGAGAAGGGAGGGGGGGAGGGCCCTAAAGGGGGGTGAGGCAACTGTTGCCATGTCAGCCCCGAAGCTCTGGCAAGACGAGGAGGGGAGGATGTCTGCTGACACAGACCCCCTGCTGCTACCCCACAGGGTGACTGTTATCAGTGATCTCATTTCAGAGATGGAGAGAGTGAAGGGACGTGTCCAAGGGAACACAGCCAGAGGGCCTTGGGAGAGGGTAGAGTGATACTTGGCCCTAAGTGACCATGTCCTGGGTCCCTCTCCCTGCAGTTCTTGTTTCTGTTGAGAAATCTCCATGGTTTGGGGGATGCTGACTCCACTGGGGTCCTGAGATGAACCCAACCTCCAGGCTAGACTCATTCTTCCCTTTCGGCAACAGTAGCTGGGGCGGCAGGCAGGAGCAGGTCCCCAAAGATCATGATGCCAAATGGCTTGGATTGGGTCTTATGGGGGCAAAGGCGTAACAGAAGGAGCTCAAACAGGGACTGGAGGGGGTCAGAGGGGGGTCAGGCCAGGGTCTGGGGAACAATGGCAAGCATTCAGATATCAACCAATCCAGCTACTCTCATGGTGTCCCGAGCCAGAGTGTGACTGATTAAAAATGAATAATCATCCTAGATGCAAAGGAGTGGTCCAACTGCACATCCATTTTACACATGAGAAACTGGGAAATAATTTTATTCAGTGCAATATGCCCAGAATGATGTCTTAATGTAGTTCACCAGGAAGAGTAGGGCGGGAGTCCGAACGCTTGCCTGCACACCATACCTGCACTTTCTCCCCAGTTTTCATTTCAGCAATCCATCTGATCCCCCAAATTCCCTATATTCCATGGAAGGCCAAGCTTTACCCCAGCTCTGGTCTGGATCTTCTTGCCTTCAGGCCTGTTCCCTGGTCACAGGAATTTGTTCAAGGGGAGGAGTGGCCTAAACCCATTCAATCACAGTGAATCCCAGCGTCTTGGTGAGAATGCTGGAGCAGAACACTCTTGCTGTCTCTCTGGATATGTTGAGGATGCATGAGGATGCTCCTGACAGATGTTAGAAGCCATTGACTACTTTAAGAGAAATCAGCTTAAGGATGAAGCCCGGCAGGGCACGGTGGATCACACCTGTAATCCCAGCACTTTGGGAGACCGAGGCGGGCGAATCACCTGAGGTCAGGAGTTTGAGCCCAGCCTGGCCAACACGGTGAAACCCTATCTCTACTAAAAATACAAAAATTAGCCAGGTGTGGTTGTGGGTGCCTGTAATCCCAGCTACTCAGGAGGTTGAGGCAGGGAGAATTGCTTGAACCTGGGAGGCAGTGAGCCAAGATTGTGCCACGGCACTCCAGCCTGGATGACAGAGTGAGACTCCATCTCAAAAAAAAAAAAAGAAGAAAAAAAGGCTGAAGCTCACAGACTCACAGACACAAAGGAGGGTAAAGCTGAAAGAACCACTGAAAAATGGAGCTGGAGCCCTGATAAATCCTCACCTGAAGCACACCCATTCTTGACTTCTCAGCTATGTGAATCAATACATCTGTAGTATCTGTATCAGCTTTAGTTAGGGTTTTTGTCACTTGCTTCTTGAATGATACAAGTGGCATAGCAGGGTCAAGTAGCAGACCTGAGTTTGAGACGCATCTCCAGGGGTGGGATCTCTAAGCCTGTTTCCCCACCTGTAAAATGATGATGACAGCCCCTCCTTGACTGGGCTATTGGGAGAGACACAACATAATTGGCACCTCCAGCATAGTGCTCCACACCTGGTATATACCGGCTCCAGAATTGTTCCCTTGGGGCAGAGACCAGTCCTGCTACTGGGCTTACAAAAGGAGCACCCTGAAATCCCATCCTCTGTGCCCAGGCTACAATGCCTGCTTGGAGCCTGGGCAGGGAGGTGCACTGATTATGGTCCCTAGGGCAACCATCCTGGGAGCCTGGGCATGGTGCCCCTGCAGGCTCTCGGACCCGCCTCTGGTAGGCCACGCAGCCAAAAATAGTTACTTTGCTAGGTTTTGAACAGGAAGTCTATTTCAGGCCCAGGGAGGAGGACTCCTTGACCTGCCCTCTTGGACAGAACCACTCCCACGTGCTCAGGCAGACACATCAGCCCCATGGAGCAAGGCCTGCTTCTCAAGGAGGACCGGGCCAGCCCAAGGCAAGGGCCAGATGCAGGGCATCTCTTCTCTTTGTTTCCATGATAAAAGCAAGATCCATGGTGAAAATTGGACATACTGTACTTCACAGTGAAAAGGGGGCCCTCTGTGTCTCCCGCTCAGCGCCCCTCCTTGAGCATCCCCAGCTGACGGTTGATGACATCTTTCCGGAAAGATTTAGTGCCTGCTCAACCATTTGCATGTATGCGCTTTTCCTTACATATTTAGAGTCATACTCTACTTACCCTTCTATTACCTGGTTTTTAAATAGCCTTATTGAAATATTATTTACATACCGTAAAATTCGCCCATTTAAAATGTACAACTGAATGGTTTTTAGTATATTCAGAGTTGTGTAACCATTGCCACAATCAATTCAAGAGCATTTTCAGTGCTGCAAAAAGAAGCCTGCACTTTTTGGCCATCAGGCACTAATTCCTCTATACTCCATAGCCCTAGGCAACCTCTAATTTATTTTCCGTCCCTAAAGATTTGCCTATTCCAGACATTTCATAGAAATGGAATCATACAATGTATGTCCTCTGTGTCTGGTTTATTTCACTTTGCATAATGTTTCCAAGGTTCATCTGTGCTATAGCATGTCAGTGCTTCATGCCTTTTGATGGCTGAATAATATTCCATTGTGTAGATAGACCACATTTTGAGCCGGGCACAGTGTCTCATGTCTATGATTCCAGCACCTTAGGAGGCCAAGGCAGGAGTTAGAGACCAGATTGGCCAACATGGCGAAACCCTGTCTCTACTAAAAATACAAAAATTAGCCAAGCATGGCATCCCTGTAGTCCCAGCTACTCAGGAGGCTGAGGCAGGAGAATCCCTGGAACCTGGGAGGTGGAGGTTGCAGTGAGCTGAGATCGTGCCACTGCACTCCAGCCTAGGCCACAGAGTGAGGCTCTGTCTCAAAAGCAAACATACAAAAAGAAACACAAAAAACATAGACCACATTTTGTTTATCATTTTTGAGTTGATGAATATTTGGCTTGTTTCCACTTTTTGGCTTCTATGAATAAAGCTGCTATAAACATTTGTGTGGAAGTTTTTGTGTGGACATACATTTTTATTCTCCTGGGTATATACCTGGGGACGAGTTGCTGGCTGGCCTGATATCTCTTTATTTAACTGCCTGGGGACCCGCCAGGCCAGGCCGTTTTCCATGGCAGCGGCACCATTTGACATCCCCACCAGCAGCGTCCGAGGATTCCGTCTTTCCCACTTCCTCACCAACACCTGTTATTCTCTCTTGGACGGTGGCCATCCCAGTGGATGTGGCATGCTGGCATCTCACTCTGGCCTTGATTAGTAGCCTGGCTTTTGCTTTTACTGTATCTTGAAGGTTTCTTTGGGTCACAGACCCATTTCAATCTGTTCATTAATTACCTCTTATTCCACCATAAGACTAAATCCTACTTAATCACCCCCCCTCCATTGATGGGCACTTGGATTATTTCCTGTCTTAGGCTGTGATGAATCCCTCCCAAGCAAAGGAGGGACTCTGAGTGGGTCCTGCCCATGATTCTGGGAGAGCATTTGGAGGACACTTCCTAGCCCCTGGCTGGGGTCTCTTTAGCAACACCGAGAGGGCTCCCTGCCCAGCTCTGCCCTTGATATGCTGTGGGACCTTGGGGCAAGCCACAGAACTTCTCTGGGCCTCTTAAAGCAAGGTTCCAGCTGAGCTCCCCAGCACCTGGCTTTCCTATCCCATCCCCTTAATATTCTGGTAATCACTGTGTCACCTTAGCAGCTGCATTAAAAACATGTGTTTCTAAAATACATCAAAGAGCCTCTGCTATAGTTTCAAGACCTCACTCACCCCTCCCAAAGGTCTTGAGACAGAGGCCCCGTTGGGGCTGTGGTCTGACTGGAGGCTGAGAGGGTATGCGACCAGCCCACTGACTCCCAGTGGGTGGGAGTCCTCCGTCAGAACCCGGCTTTAATTCTGGCTCTGCAGCCTCCCCATGGGTGACCTTGGGCAGTGGATATCATTATGGTGCCCCTTCTATAAAGCCAGGATGGGAGCTGGTCTGGGACATCTCTGCTTGCCCCTCCAGAGCCACTCCCCATCCTCCCCCCCTGCTCTGAGTCCAGAGCCTGATATTCATAGGAGCTGTCGCCAGACCCCCTCCCCTCTGACTTCTGGCTGGGCTGGCCAGTGCTGATGGAGCTCAGAGAATGGGAGGAGAGAGACTGCAGCATCTGTTCCCCTGGACCCTCCTTGACGGTCATCAGGGAGTGGCAGCGGCCACAGCTCCTGTCCAGCTCTTGCCAGTTTCAGGCAGGCCCAGGGAGGTAACAGCTCCCTACAATTGGTAGCCCCAGGTCTCCTCTTCAGTCTCCCTGTTTCCTGCGGGGTCCCTGACTGATTTGGTGACCCTTCCTCACAGGCATGAAAAGGATTCAATAGGAAAATGACACACTCAGGTCAGTCCTGCCCCTGTCCTCGCTTCCAGAGCGCCGTCCCCACTGATGCCTTCCTCTCCTGGGGGCTCAGAGGAAGGTGCCACTATTGTTCTTGGCCTCTTCCTTTGCCCATGAAGGCTGTGGCTGCGGAAAGCTCCAGAACTGAGGGATCACACCAGCCTAAAATCTTGGCACCAGACAGGTCCTAGCAATTGGAAATAAGCTGGATGGAGAGGCTATGACTTGATTCCAGGGAAAGAAACTGCTCCTGGGCCTGGGAAACCATGCGTCCAACCCGCCATGCGCTCCCGGGACCCACCGGCATGTGTGCTCCGCCCACTCATCAGTGACACCCACACCCACAAACAGCACACCTATCACACCTACATGCACCACACACACCGCATCCCAGGACACACACCAGCCACATTCTAGAGGACATCACAGCAAACACGCTCTGCATATCACACACACCTGGGTAATTACCTGTGCCCTGCTCCCCTTCCTCACAGACACACACCCGCCCTCAGCGTCCCACCAGGGACTTGCTCATCATAGGCACAGGCTGGGGAAAGCCCTGCCCTTGGTGCATGGAAAAGCAGGCTCAGGGAAAGCTGCATGTGTGTGTGTGGTGTATGTATGTGTGTGTGGTGTGTGTGCGGTATATGTGCATGTGTGTGGTGTGTGTGTGGTGTATGTATGTGTGGTGTGTGTGTGTGTGTGTGTGGTGTATGTGTGGTGTGTGTGGTGTCTTTGTGTGTGGTATATATGTGCACGTGTGTGTGGTGTATGTGTGTGTGGTGTATGTGTGTGGTGTGTGTGTATGTGGTATGTGTGTATGGTGTGTGTGGTATGTGTGGTATATGTGTGTGTGTGTATGTTGTGGGGTGTATGTATGTGTATGTGTGTGGTGTGTGTGGGTGTGTGCATGTGGTGTGTGTGTATGTGTGTGGTGTGTGTGTGGTATGTGTCGTATGTGCATGTGTGTGGTGTGTGTGCAGGTGTGTGTGTGTATGTGGTGTGTGTGTATGTGTGTGGTGTATGTGTGTGTGTGGTGTGTGTGCATGTGCGTGTGTGTGGTATGCATGTGTGTAGTGTGTGTGTATTATGTGTGTTTGTGGTGTGTGTGCATACATGTGGGGAGTTTCCTTACCCCCTGCCTGGAAGTGATCCCTAAGGCCCAGAACAGGCCTAAGGTTGTGTCCTTGAGGCAAATCCTGTCTCCAGCCCACCCAGGACCCCAGGACAGATCCTTCCCGTACTGGAAGGAAGGAGAAGCCTCTCCTGAGGAGGCTGGGATGTACCTGCCTCTACACTCCTGTCCCTAGAAAAGAAGCAGAAGGGACAGTGAACCTGGGCCTAAGCCCCCTAGTGCCTGAAACCCCTACACAGAAGGTGCCCTCCCTCCTGGCTGACAGGCAGCCCGCAGCACGCAGCTGGGTTGAGGGGTGTGGGGCGGACTTCCGTTCTGCTCCCCTCGTATGGGGTGCCTTGCACAGTGACGACCTGCACAGGTACACACAGCAGCCCCGACAGCTTTGAACTGCTGAGTCAGAATAGGCCAGTCACCTCCCCCTGAGCCGCAGTCTCCCCATCTGTAGAATGGGGAGAAAAATGTTGCCCGTGCAGTGTTGTGGAGATGAAGTTATACGAGGTGGTGCCTGTGGATGTCCTAGCCCATAGCAGGTGCTTGGAGATTTGCAGCTGGCTTTCCCTGGCACCCTTTAGGGCCACACAGTGCACAAAAGCCAGGGGAATTGGCATTTTGAAGGGACCCAGCCTTGCAATCAGAAGGAAGGGGTCAAGGCTGCCCACGGCCCAGGACTGTGGACCCAGGCCACAGAACAGTCACAGGGGGCATTAGTTGTTTCTAAGCCCCTGCCTCCCAGTTCACCAGTGAAGTCAGCATGCCAGAAAGGGGGAAGCAGCTAGACTAGCCATTCAGGTGCCAAGCCTCTGCCAGCAGTCACACTCCATCAGTCACCAATAATATCCCTGGGAAAAGGAACCATCACTCGCATTTTATAGACCAGGAAGTTGAACCAAACAGAAGCCAGATCGCTTGCTGGTCACAAAGCTTGTGAATTGCTGAGCAGAGATTGGGGCCTGGGTGTATTCACTGTGTAATTCTGATGCTTTGACTTCTGTGGCTTTGCTGACCCTGGAGAGACTAACGATGCCAAGACTGGCCAATTCCTAGGGGTAGTGAACTACTCCCCAAGAGCATGCCTTTCCTGTGCGAACTAACCAGTCCAGAGTCCACACCCACCATGTCTTCTACCCAGCTCACACAGGAGACTACTCTCCCCCTGCCCTGATCACAGCAGGGCCAGGCAAAGACAACTGGGGACAACCCCTATACCCCAGAATCCCCTGGAACGATTCCAACTTGTTAATCCTACGCTTGCTTACCCTGCCTCCCCCGTTCCTTCCTGGAAAAGTGACAATAAAGGCTCTTGCCACATTTCCCCGTCTCTCCTTCTGTCTCCTGACTGGCCTGGGTTCTTTCTGTGTGGTCCTTTGGGGTGTGGCGTGCCCTCTTCTCTCAAGAACTATGAGTCACAAACTCACTTTCCAATGGCAATTAGCCCTGGTCTGCTAGACTCACCATACCTGAACAGCAATGACAAAACCTACATTTTCAGACACCTGGTAATAGCTGGTTCCCAAGACCGCAGCACAGCCGCCTCACAGCAGTTCCTTTCCCAGGGCAGTGCCCAAGGACTCTGCCTCTGAGTGGCGCATGAATGGCTTCCTGTGTCCCTGGCTCGTCTCACAATTGGCCATGGCTTGGACGGCTGTGTGCCCTGAGCCTGCCCGCAATGCCAAGCCCGGCGCTTATCTGACTAATGTCTATCCCTTCCACAGACCATAAGTTCGTGAGCGTGTACCGGGCCTGTTCTGCTCGCCTTGTGTCTGCACACAGTAGGTGCTTAACGAACACCTGGGCCGTCTTCAAGTCCATTCCTTCATCTGACCCTCCCAGCAGCCCTACGAGGCAGGCAGGTCTGAACTCTCCACCCATATTGTAAAGAGGAAAGAAGGGGCCTAGCAAAGTGAGGAGGCCACCCCGTGGCCACTTGGAGGGTCAAAGGCGGAACAGGAGCTGGAACCGAGGCCTGAGCTCCCGAAGCTGGCCAATATTTTCTTGGCAAATGCGCCTCATGGTTTGTGTCTCAGCCTGCACGCTGCAGGAGACCGGTCTGCGCTCGGCCAATCTGAAGACAGTGAAAGTGAAAGTCAGCCTGGCCCTGGGGAGGGAACAGGACAGCAGGCTAGTGCTGGGGACCTTTGTCATGATGCCCCACAGACCCCTGAAATACGTTAAAAAGGCTTGATTTATAAAAGAAAAAAATCCAGCTAGGTGCAGTGGCTTACACCTGTAATCCCAGTACCATGCGATGCCAAGGTGGGCGGATCACTTGAGCTTGGGAGTTGAGACCAGCCTGGGCAACTTGGTGAAACCCTGTTTCTACTTAAAAAAATACAAAAAATTAGCCAGGCGTGATGGTCTTCACCTGTAGACCCAGTACTCAGGAGGCTAAGGCAGGAGAACTGCTTGAGCCTGGGAGGCGGAGGTTACAGTGAGCTGAGATCTTGCCACTGCACTCCAGCCTGGGTGACAGGAGTGAAACCCTGTCTAAAAAAAAAAAAAAACAACTTAACAGTGATTCTGCAGTTTTTTCCTTCTGTAGTTGTTGATGATCCCAAAAAGCAAGCTGGGCAGGCGTTGTTAGGCTTGAGGTTCCCTACGCCAGCACATCCTGGTCCCTGCTTCTCCTCTGACTCACCCGCAGAGGACAGACACCCACAGGTGCTCACAGGTTAAGTTCTGCAGCGGCATCTTTCACGTCCTCCCGCTGGTGCCTCCCCTGGTGCTGTTGGACACACAGCTGAATGGATGGGTTGACGGAGGAACCGATGCACAGTTTCGTCACAAGTCTCCTTCTTCGTGGGACCTTCCCTGTCCTCTCATGTAGAATTGCCTCTCCTCCCGAGTTCTGGCAGCCTCACCCCCAACCTTGCTGTCTTTTCCCAGTAGCGTGCTCCGTATCCTGGTAGTTGTTGGAGAACACATCCCTTCATTATTGCCTTTCTCCCACCTTAAGTGCAGAGGCTCCATGAGGGCAGTGATCTTTCATTCACTGGCGGGGCCCAGACAGTGCCTGGCCCAAAGTGGGCCACAAACAACGAATGAATGAATGAATCTGTCAGCCACTAAGTCTACCCTCTTGGCCTTCAGACAGTTGTCTGTACCAAATGTCCACAGCCAACCCACCTCGCTGGCCATGTGCCTCCTGCTAAAGCTGCTCTCCCACACCCTTGCCAGGCCTCGCTGGCGGCCACCGTTCCAGCCTTCCTCTTCCTCACCCCACACCTATGCCAGTATTTGGCTCTGGAAACCCTCAGCCCCACTGTTTCTCTCCACCCCACACTCCTCCTCATGGTCTCCCTCGCTCCAGTCCATCCTCGGGCTTCCTCTCAGCAGCCAGCGTGCTCTGTCTAAGATACAAAGCTGACTTGTCAGTCCTGTAATCAAAACCCTTCTCTATGCCTGGAAAGAGGCCCTGATTCCCTAACATCTTTGCAAAGCTCTCCATGATCTGGCCCTGCAGACCGCTGCGGTCCTCCCCAACCCTGAACCCACCCTCTCCGTGTTTAGTTCACTCCCAGCCCTGAGCCACACCTCATCTTCCTTTCCAGCTCCAAGAAGTCTCCCAGACCCAAGGCTCAGTTAAATGCCTTCTGGGCTCCTAGAAATTAACAGCCTGTGAGTTTCCCTTGATCTAGCCCTGAATGCCATGGGGGCAAGGACCATATCTGTTCTGCTTTTTTCTAAAGTCCCTGACCCAGTTTGTGCCTGGCACGTTGAAGAGGCTTGGGACATGGCTATTGATTTCTATCAAGCTGAAATCTACTGAACTGAGCTGTGTGAATCAAATCTAAGTGATTGGCCCAACCAGGAATTCAAGGTAAGACAGTAGAAGGTGGTTGTTAATCCTAAATTACCAGAGATGCCTGTGTTCTCTGGGCTTGTAGCACCCAAGGGAAAACTAAGAACCAGAAATTGTAAGCATTGGAGTTGAGATCCGAGAACTAGACTAGATCCCAGAACATATTTCTCCCAGTTCAAGACTCTTTTTTTTTTTTGAGACCATGGTTGCAAGAACCTGCTGGCTTTAGGAAGACTGTGAGGCAGCATGAAGGAGGACAGAAAAAGCTCAGAGAGGTGAAGCGATTCACCCACATCTCACAGCTAGGAGGTAGCAGAGCTGGGATTGAACCCCAGGTCTGGTTGACTCCCAGTCCATTGCTCTTTGCCTACAGAGCGTTCCAGGGGATGTAAAGTTGTGTGCATATCAAGGGATAGGCTGACCTAGGATAATATTATTCCAAGGTCCTGCTTTCATTCTGTATTTCATTTCTGGCTCAAGCTGCATCAGGTATGGCTAATAGAGTGCCCGGCTGCCTACCTGTCAGCTCCTGCCCCTCCAACCTGGATTCAGGCAACTTCAGAAGCCTCCTAAGTGTGCATGAGACAGCCTATATCTTGTCTGCTGTCCAAGCCAGGCTAATTTAAGGTAGAGATGCTTTTTTTTCTTCTTTTAACTTTAAAAGGATGAAGAGCTCTTACAGACAACCCAATAGAAATTTGGAGCAAAGACCGTGAACAGGCAAGTGACAAAATAAGACGCATCAATGAGGCTAACAAAAGCCAGAAGATGTTCCTCAACTGCACAGGCTCAATTGCAAAACTTCAGTCAGATGTCATTTTAAACCCATCACATCGACAAATGCCAGGGTTTGCATACTCAGAATGTATAAAAGCCAGGCAGGTCTTGCAAATGGGAGAAAGAGCCAAGTGAGACTCCCAAGAAACAAGCTTCTAGAGGGAGCAGATGCCGCTTCCAGGTCATTATCTTGCAGGGATGGGCCTGGGCTGCCAGATTGCCCCACCTGTCAACCACAGTCAGAAATCAGATTTCCATGAGAATACGATTTTTAATTGTTGGCAACTGCTTCAAAATTAGACCCAGTCAGTTCTACTTTTGGAAGTAATTGGATGAATACACAGAGATTCATGCATAAGAATATCCATAGCAGCACTAACTATAATAGTGAGAGACTAGAAGCTACTAGATGTCAAGCAATGCAGCACTGATAGAACCAAATATGATGCATCCCCACAGCACGGCACTAAGAAGCTCCTCAAAAGGCTGGCGTGTCCCATTGGGTTACTGTCAATACTGGAGATCTTCGTGGTAGATCAGAAATATCCGTTATAATTAGAGTAGCCAAAAGCTTTAGATGTATCCAAATCAGGCCAAACCCCATTCACAGAAAAAAAAGCACTTACAAAATAAAACCACTCAGGTTATATAATATAGTGAAAAAAGAACCTTCAGGAGAAGCCTTTATGCAATGGTGTCATGACCAGGTATCCTCTGCAGATGAAGCATTTGGAGCAAACAATTACAGAGAATGCTCAAGTCAAGTCATTCAGTAGCAATAAGGGATGTGAAGGAACATGTGTCCTTTTGAGGAAAAGATCAAGGCTGTGAACAAATCTAAATAAATCAGTTTGGTTAGGGGCAATAACAGGGGCCTTATTTATTTATTTAGAGAAGGTCTTGCTCTGTCACCCAGGCTGTCATGTACTGACACAATCATGGCTCACTGCAGCTTCAAGCTCCTGGGCTCAAGGGATCCTTCCACCTTAGCCTCCCAAATAGCTGGGACCACAGGCACACGTGTCACGAGTGGCTATTTTTTAAAATTTTTTGTAGAGATGAGGTGTTGCCATGTTTCTCAAGCTGGCTTCAAACTCCTGGGCTCAAGCGATCCTCCCATCTCTGCCCCCCAAAGTATTTGGATTATAGGTGTGAGCTACTGCACTGAGCCTAATGCAATGGACAGAATGGATAGGAAGTCCTAAAAGGTGGTGTGCTCAGCAACATCATGGGTGAAAGATGCACCCGTATGCCTCTGGTCACAACACATTTGTCAAGTGCTCAATACACCACCTCGTTATGTGTATGTTTCTGTTTAAAGACACCTTATTTATTGTACATTGCTCATTCATTCTTATTGAGCTCATGGCCATCACTCAAACCTGAATGAAGCTTCCCCTTCATCTACAATCATCTACCATTGGCTGCTATCTGCAGGCTCAGGCAGCCTGGTAGGTAAACAATTCTTTGGCTGGCCAAATAAAATAGTAGCTCCAGGAAGGAATAAGAAATAGCAAGAGATAGTAAATGAAAATAAGAACAGAAGTAATAAAAAGGCAAATTTAAATCCACGGTGTGGTTCTTCTATCACCAGTTATGGTGAAAGCGTTCTTGTCAGCTTTGTTGTTATATAATTGTTTACTTTTCAAGATATTTAAAGCCCTTATGAGAATTTGAAATAATAGATGTGTGAAGAGTTTATTTGGTTAAGTTTGTAATCAAAGCTTAAATGCTTGGGAACATCTAATTTATTAGATTCTTAAGTTTCAAGAACTCAGCAGCTTAATTATTAGACTGTTAAATATTTTGAGGAGTATTAATTATGGGAAATGAAAAATTAGATGTTAAGCAATGTACAAAATTGTAAGACTATTTCTTTCCATGCACATTCCCTTGGAGTTCAAGAAATTATCAATAATTGGAAACAATAAAAAATTTGTAATAGCTGGAAAAGATGCCAAAAATTTAACCATATTTCGTATATTTCATGCTGGGAAGCACGCAGGAAACTGACACTCTCCTACCCCACTGGTGACAGTGTAACTGACAGCAATGTTGCTGCATGTTTGTTTGATCCTAAGTATCAAAACTCAAAAGGATCTCACCCTGTGAACCAGCCCCCACACTTCCAGGATATACAACATGTAAAACAATCATGGTGTACCATCAGTTCTCATTATTTGTGACTGTTATGCTCTTTAAAGATGCTGGGGGACGCTGAATTAGCAAACCTCGAAGCATTGCTCCCAGGGGAAATACCGGGTTAGGGTCCTTTAAGCCTCTGGTCACAACACATTTTTCAAGTGATCAATACATCACCTCGTTGTATGTGTGTTTCTGTTTTTAAAGACACCTTATTTAATGTATATTGCTGATTCATTCACATTGAACTCATGGCCATCACTTAAATTTGAATGAAGCTTCCCTAACACGTGTCTCCTCCATAAGGCTCATCGCAGCCTTCTTGTGCTGGGGTCACTAGACAGCATGTCAGCACTGTGCTTGGGGCCATTTTAACAGTGACATCACCAACAAAAAGCATTTAAATGGTGGCACTGAATATACTGCAAAAGGATGCTGGTTTCCAGTGTGAGAGCTGACACAGGAAGGCAGAGCCAGGCCTCGCCCCACCTCGTCCCGGAAGTGCCCACTGGGTGAGGCAAATTTTTGGCTGCTCTGTGCCAAAATGACTGGATGACTGTCAAAGTGCAGCAAATACTGCTTTTGGGGTTACAGATAAATTTTAGTAAGTAGGCATATTTGCCAATAGGAATCTACGAAAAATGAGGATCGACTGTGCATCAAAAAGATGTTAATAGCAACATTGTAATAACCAAACAACTCGGCCACTGTAGCAGGCCAAATTGTTTGTAATAACCAAATTGTTTGTAATAACCAAACAATTTGGCCTAAAGGCCAAGTAGTCAGACATTGGTTAGACCAGGATTTCCCAATCTCAGCACCATTGACATTTGGGACCAGATAATTCTTCATTATAGAGGGCTGTCCTGTCAACTGTAGGATGCGTAGAAACATCTCCGACCTCTACCCACTAGATGCCCGTAGCACCCCACCCCTCGAGTTGTGACAATCAAAAATGTCTCCAGATGCTGCCAAGTAAGAACCTTGCGTTAGATAAACTAGGAGTCAGCCGTGCGACGGACTGCTGCGTCGCCTTTAAACAGCATGATGTCTAAACAGCTTGGGAAGATTCCCGTGACATTTTTGAGTAGAGAAAAAAAAAGACAGGTGGCAAAACTGGATATATAATAAGATTCCATTTTTACATCTGACTGTATTTGCATGCACACACGTAGAAGAAAGAGAAGAGAAAAGGTGAAAGCTTTTCTGACTTCCTGCTGCATGGGCGTATCTGAGGCCTTCACACCAATGAAGTCTTGAGTTTTTCGGAGTCCCCAGGAGACACAGATTTGAGGGCCATGAGCACTTCCTGCCTGGACTCAGACCCCTGCTGGGAAAGGATGGGGATCTGGAGTGAGGCCCCACCTCCAGCTGGTGCCCCTGGCAGCCCCTTGCCTTGCATGGGGGACCTCTCTGACGCTGGTTCTCCACTGCACAGCTGAGGTCAGCACTCTTCCCTAAGGATAGGACCCTGGTCCCTACTGCCACCTCCTAACTGGGGTTGCCCTCAACAGGTCATAAGCCCTGGCACTGTGCCCCACTCCCTCACTCCCTTAGCTAAGCCCCGTCTCCAGCCCGCGTCCCTGGTTCATCTAGACAGTTCCTCCACATAGCAGAGCGCCTTGCTAGGTCCACTACCATTTTCTGGGGTCTGCGTACTGATCAACCCAGCTGCACCCCAGTGGACAGCAGCAGCAACTGGATTGTTTACCCCCCAGCCACAACATCCTCCAACTGCCCCCTTCAGACAGAATGGGCTCTGGAGTTGGACAAACCTGGGCACAGATCCTGTCCTGGGCATTTACCACCTGTGTGCCTTTCAGCAAGTTCTTGTTCTTTCCTGAGCTTCATTGCCCTCATCTGCGAAAGAGACTCTGAAAGCTAGGAGGAGGGTTAGCTAAGCGGATGAGAGTGAAGCACACAGCACAGTGCCCAGCACATAGCTTCTCCTGAATCAGTGGTAGCTTATGGGGTTTCCATTTGGGGTGATGAACAGTTCTGGAACTCGATAATGGGCATCGTACGACATTGTGCCTGTCATTACTGCCACTGAAGTGTACACTTTAAAATGGCTGACGGCAATTTTTATGTTATGTGCATTTTGCTACAATCAATCAATCAATCAATCAATGAGTCCTTCAGTCCGTCAATGGCCACTTCCTTCCTATCTCTGTTCCAGAGTTCTTTATGCTCTGGCCCAACCAGCTTTCATATTTTCATGTCTTTGCCTGCTCTTCCGCCTCCAGATACTCCTTAGAAAACAGCCCTGACCTTAGAGTGGAGACATCTTGTTTTTTCCTCTTCTTGGAAGGCTCAGCCCCCCAGAGACCTTCCATAGGGCAGGCCAGGAAGGGGAGGGACCAGAGGAGACAGGGCCGGCCATCCTCCATGCTTCAAGCTCTGTAACTATAGTTGGCACCTGAGAGGGGAGGGACAACTGGCTCAGGAGCTTGGAAAGAATCCTTCGTCTCTCTGGAGTGGGGGTCAGCAGCTGGGATCCTTCTGGGTCTGTAGCTAATCCTGGACTGGGCTGGTGAGCTTCCTCATTCAGTCTCCTCTGACTACAAACCCCTCAGGGCAACCTGCTTACCCTGAATCCATCATCACCCTCATTCCAGCTGCCTCTTTCTTCTTCTGGGATTTCAAAACCTGGGAGCAGCACCTATGTCTATTCAGCTGCCCAAGCCAGAACCCAGAGCCCAGAACTCCCCTTCTCCCCACTTCTGACCTCACTCCAGACACCCAGGAGCCCAGCATTCTCTGCCCAAACTTCCCGGGCTAACACAGAGGACCCGAGCGCAGCCTCCTGGGGGTGGACTGCACCGCTGATGTGTGCATAAAGCTGCCCTCCCAAGGGTGGGAAGTAGGGCCTATGCCCTGCCTCCTGCTCAGGAAGACTGGGTGGCAGGAGCTAGAGGAAACAAGCCCATCTTTTTACCCGAAGGATGGGATGAGGGAAGTGTGGGCTAGGTCCTCACATGGGGGGACAGACCCCAGGCATCAGCCCTCACCAAGGAGAGGGGTGAGACTGCCTCCACTTCCCAGAGGGGGCTTGTTCCCTCCAGCCCCTGCCACCCAGCCTGCTTGCGCAGGAGGCAGGGCCCGGGCCCCACCTTCTACCCTCTAGAGGGCAGCTTTATGTCAGTCCCTAAGTGTTGAATCCCGTGTTTCCAGTACGTCTGCCACATCACTTATCTCTGTGCCTTCTGTGACATGGAGACAGGCTTCCAACCAATGAGGCCTGAGGCTTAGCTTGATGCCACCTGGGAGGTCTCCTGCCAAGAAAGAGAACGAGGGCCGTCGTTCTGACCAGCAGGGGCTGAAATAGAGCCCCCAGGGCAAGGCTGGCACCTCAGCTTCCTCTGAAGAACAGAGCAGCTGCTAGACCTCAGGTCCCACTCTACCCTCCCCAGCCTCACTTTTCCTTGTACAACTGGTCAACCTGCGCCCCACCCCACTCCCCACCCTGACACCTACCCTTACCTGCCCCCTGGCTCCCCAATCTCTCTGCCCTGACCAACCTCTCCCAGCCATCTTTCACCCTGCAGCTGGAATGAACTCTCCAAAACACAAGCTCTTTCTCTGCTGGCAGTGCCAGGGGCTCCAATGGCTCTCTGGATAACGCCCAGATTCCTTGCAGGACCCAGCTGACCGCTCCGGCCTCATCCTGCCTCACTGTTTGCTATAGCAAACACCTTTGTGTTTTCCTTCCCAGCATGACACCTCCTCCACCTGCCTTTTCACCTGCAAATTCTCCTTCATTCACATCCATCAAGACCTACAAGGTGAATCTTAATAGTACCCCTGATAGAGTAATGCCCAGGCTGCAGCTCCAAGAAAGGAGGCAGTTTCAGGTAATAATACAAAGAAACCACTCTGCCCTTAGCTGGCCCTGGGTCCAGAGCTCCAGGGTGCTGCTTATTGGCTTCATGAAATGGGACAAGGTACTTAACCCCTCTGAATCTATATCTTCACTTGTAAAGCGGGGCCAATAATATTGACCTCATAGGGAAGTGATGAGATTGACATTAACAAGATATATACTCGGGGACCAGTAAGCGAGGCTAAGACTATATCAGTCTTATTTTCTGCGTCAAGAAGAGCACATAGACAGTGCAGCTCAGTTGTAATAGGAAAGATCTAACCCAGGTTTGGAAAACCAGTGAGAACATACACTGTATTTCATCGGGTGAAATAAGCAGGTCCCAATGGTGTGCACAAGATAACTGAATTTTTGCATAAATAACGGCACAGTTTGTAGAGAGGGAAGAACTAGGAGACATCCTAAAAGGTTAGAGTTATTATCTCTGGGTCATATAAGTTTTAACAATTTTATTTTTATCTCTTTTTTTCTTTTGCTTATCTGTATATTTTCCTAAAATTCCCTACAGTTTCCTACCCAGGTCTTTGTGGGTAGAATTGTGTGCTCAAAGGGTAGGTGGAGTCCTAACCTCTAGTACCTGTGAGCATGATCTCACTTGGAAATTGTCATCTTTTCCAATGTCATCAGGTTAAGATAGAAATCATACTTGATGAGGAGCTGATCCAATATGACTTGTGTCCTTGTAAGAAGAGGGGAGACACAGGGACACACAGGGAGCGTGCCGTGTGAGGAGGGAGGCAGAGATTGGAGCAACGTGTCACCAAGCCAAGGATGCCAAGTTTTGCCAGCAACACCAACGGCTAAGAGGGCAGCAAGGAAAGATTCTCTCCTGGGGCCTTCAGAGGGAGCATGGCCCTCATGACACCTTGATTTTACACGTCCAGTTTCTCTAGAATGGAGAGAGAATTAATTCCTGCTGTAAACCACCCAGCTTTTATAATTTGTTACGGCTGCCACAGGGAATTAATAGAAAGAGCGAGTCTTACTTACGTACTAGAAAGGGCTAAGGGTTTAAAAAAGAGAAAGAGGAGGAGGAAGAGGAGGGCGCCCCGATCAAGGGTGCTCCCTGGAGGGCTGGAAGTGTCTGCTCAGAGCTTGGCCCAGATGTGCAGCAGTGTTTGTTGAGTGAGTAAGTATGACTGCAGCATGTGACGTTTTGTCTCTGTCCTGTCTCCCACGGATCTCTCACTCTAGCCCAAGGCTGCCTGTCATGAAGGAGCTCCCTAGCGAGGCTGCAAGCTCAGCTGGGCTCCACACGCAGGCCCAGCCCTCAGCGCTGTGGCTGGCACAGGGGGAGCAGGCAGAGACATGAAGGACTCTAGGTCAACCCCTCTATCCCCATCAACTTTGTCAGGGTCCCCGTGTGATGCCATGCCCTTAGCTGCATACCCAGCCTCTTGTTCTTTGTGACCAGGCCGCACGTTGTCATTGGTCAGATCTTTGTGCTGCTTCCAAAACAACCTACCTGAAACTCAGGTTAGACCCCGCCATGCCCTCCTAAAGACCTTTGGAGATTCCCCTGTTCCTCGTTACAGCATTCAAGGCCACTATTTATTCCATGCCATTTTGGGGTTTACCTGTCAACTCCCCATCTGCAGCCCCTCTTGCTGCCTTCTCCCCCAGCAACGTCACATGCTCAACCTCTGCTCAGTGGCCTCCCTGCTCTCTCGCCTTCTCTAATCTCAGCACTGGTCCAGGCCTCTCGGCGCAGTGGAAGTGCCATTCAGAGGGGCTGTGGAGAGCACCGTGTCCCTGGCTCTTCTTCCAGGAAGAGGGAACAGAGGGGAGGCTTTTCTGGAATGATTCCAGGCCTATCATCCTTAGCTCGAGAGGGACTCTATCTCCAGCAGGGGAAGAAACAGCAGATGTCTTCTGCTCCTCTGTGTGACCCAGTCAGCCTTGAAGAATCACAGGAAATGGCTCTTGGGACTTGCTAACGAGCTTTGGACGTCTTCCCTCTGGCCTGGCAGAGTGGGGTGGAAGAGCTTCTGGGTCCCACTCGTTGGCCTTTCTCCTACTTTCCAAATGCCTCCTTCCTTTTCCTCCTCCAGGAGCTGGGGGGTGTGATGCCGAGCCCCCCTTTGTGAGGGGAAACCCGGGCAGAGGAAGCCTGTTTGTTCTCCAGTTTGGGTTCGCTGTAAACAACTTGTCTTTTTCCTGATTAGGTCACACTCTTGAGCAGGGTTTTCTGGATGCCTTGGCTTGTTCAGGGGCTACTTGCTTCTAAGGAACAGAAAACCCAGTCAAAATAACAATTTAGTAGGAGACTGGGAAAGGCCATGGAACTCAAGGGGATCCACCAAGCCTCAAGAGGAAAAACCATCAGACACAAAGGAAGACACAAAGTGTCAGGTGCAAAGGAAATGCTCACTCTGTCCCTCCTTGGCCCACCTCGCTCCTGTCATCACCATTTTTTCTGATTTGCTTTGGAGATCACCTCCCTCTGTTTGCTCATGAGGTCCCCAGATGGCTGTCCTCAAGTGGCAGCCTTAGTTCCTAAGCCTTACAGGTCCTTGAGGCCCAGCCAACCAAGGCAGCCCCTTCCTATCTGGTAGCAAGAATGACCATCACAGACTTGTTGTGGAGGCCCAGTGACATGCCAGCCACTGGTCCAGGGTCTTTACGTGGGTTCTCTCACTTAATTCTCCAAATAACCTCACAAGGCAAGTTGTATTGTCATCTTCACTCATGAGGATAATAACCTTGAGGAATTTGAAGCTAGGGGGAGTTAACTTGCCCAGGATCACCTGGTTAATGGGTAAGGAAGTTGGGATTTGAATCCGGGTTGCTGGGCTCCAAGGCTTGAGCTCTGAAATGAATTGGCGTGGCCCAGTGTCTGGACTGGGTCTTCCTGGTTCAGGTGTCCCTCCCTGGCCCAATCAGCGATGGCAGCAGGATGGGTTTAGGGGTGTCACATAACACTCCAATGCTGTGGGAAGAGGGGACATGGTACTCTCTTGGAATGTAAGCTCCTCCACTGCTGGGATTTTCTCTGTTTTGTGCCCTGATGCATTCAGTGCCTAGAACAGTTCCTGGCACACAGTAGGTGCTCAGCGAATGTTTGCTGAATGAATGAATGAATGAATGAATGAATGAATGAACTTCAAATATCTTGGACTTGTCCCTGCCAGATGAAGCGGAAGAGTTGGACATAGCCTTATTTGGGCCACCTATGACCATCTCACCCTTCCAAGAAAAAAAAAGATACATTTGATTGGTGTTCGGTCATGGGGAAAAACAACCGCAGCCCTGGTTCTCTCTCCTCCACAGGAAGCCTCCTCCTCACTGGCTTAATCCAAGAGCACCACCCAGGAGCTCTGCTCAGGACTATGCCGCAGGATGTTAGTAGCCATCCACGCCACGGGCCCCGGCCCTGTAAGTGGATACTGTGGTGTCTGGTTCAGTGTATTTTCATTCAGCGTCTTCAATGACTTAATGAGCTCCATGACTTACATTAGATTCTTCCCCACGATATTTGACCATGAAATCCTCTTTTCCAAAGGCACCTCATGGGACTAGTAGTTTGAACAATACATTTTGAGAAATACAATTTTGATCAGTTTTTGCCTAATTTCATTTGCTTTTTGGAACTGTGTTTAAGTTCCTACTGTGTGCCAGATAATAAAGTCTCTGTTTCTCCCCAGCAGCTCTGGGTTCCTTTGGAAGGGCTTACAAGGGCTTCTGGGGTGAGACCCTCTCCCAGGCCCTCTCTCCCACCTACCCTCATTAACCTCACTTGTCGAAAATCTCTCCCAAAGTCCTTCCACCCAGAGGTCTCCTTCTTGGCTTCTGATTGGTCTCCAGGATGGAGCTTCTCCCACACTCTGGCTGTCTGGCCCCAGACCCTTTCTTTCACGTCATGGCTTAAAATGCAATTACAGTACATTTCCCTGAACAATTCTAGGCAGAATATGAAGCTTGAAAACAACTGCGGCAGATCGCATTAATCATTTTCATTTCGTTGTGCAAATCTGGAGATTGAGACCTTGGATTAGGATATGTTAGTGAAAGAAAAGTAGACAGCATCTCATCAGTTAATGGGTTTCTTTGGGGCCAGGTAGGTGGCTTGTACTTGCTCCAAAAACCCCTCTTCGGGTTCCTATCAGCTGCCTGACATGTGGTATAATCACCCAGAACTTTCTGAGGCATGTCCTTGGACTTGGTTACTCTTCCTTTTTTAAGAAGGTAATACATTATAAAAAAGTTAAACTTATTGTTATCAAAAATTGTTTCCTTGTGTTTGTTTATTCTTCATTGCTTGCTCCAAGCAAAAATGATGGTCTAAGTGTCCCGGCCTTTCCCTTCCCCTGGCCACTAAAGAGCACCCTGGCTTGGATGTCCTGTCTTTGTGTCTCCAGATCCCCCGTCCCTCCCCACCCTGCTCAACGCCATGCTGTTCTCCCCTTTAGCTTCCAGTCGGGTTGCCCAGTGGGCAGTGCTGGTGGCCGGAGGGAAGCATGGAGGAGAGAGAGGTCAAGCTTTTATTTCCTCGGTTTCCAACAACCTCTAGATTCAGGTCAGTTACTCCCTCCGCTCTTCCCTTCAGGCCTAAGGGGGTCTCTGTGATTTTCAGCACCACTTCAAAGAGTCACTGCGCTGACCCCTCCTTGGGAGACTGGAGTTTTTTGTCCCATCTGTTGTCTGGGCCCTGAACTGAAAGGGGCACTCGGGTTCTTCCCCTTCTCTCCTAGGAAGGATCTACTATCCCCATTTCTTTTGGGGTGTCGATGATATGAATTTGGGAGAACAGGGGAGGCGGAGGGACCTGCAGGGTATGAAGGCAACAGATAGAGGAGGAAAGAGGGCCTTTGAGAAAAGTTGCTGGAGCCAGGAATTCCCATCATGGTGTTTGAGAAATAGAAACTAGGGCCAGACAAGGTGGTTCACGCCTGTAATCCCAGCACTTCGGGAGGCCAAGATGGGCAGATTGCTTAAACTCAGGAATTCGAGACCAGCCTGGGCAACCCCATCTCTACAAAAAAATACAGAAGTTAGCTGGGCATGGTGGCATGCATCTATAATCCCAGCTACTAGGGAGGCTGAGGTAGAAGGACAGCTTGAACCCAGGAAGCACAGAGGTTGCAGTAAGCCGAGATCACACCACTACACTTCAGCCTGGGCAACAGAGCCAGACCCTGCCTCAAACAACAAACAAATAAACAAACAAAACCCAAGAAATCGCAATCGAGAGGTTCAGCTACGCTGAGGACCCTTTCTGAGGGCTTCTCTGACCTCAACAGCAGGCCCGGCCGGACCTTGTGGGCATGGCCTCAGCATGCAAATTTCCAGGTTTAGATATCTTGTGGCCTCTTTGGAATGGCTGAATCTCTGAACTTCGCATCTATTTAACCTATCATTACCAAGATAGAAACCCCCAAAACTATACAGACCTTCCAAGAGGACCTGAGACAAGTTCCCAGGCTTCAAGGGAACCCAGTGAGAGCTTGGCAAAGGAAATGTCTCACCACTTCTGTGCCTAAAAGAGAAACCTCCAAACCCTGCGCCCAGGGAGAGGATGTGTTTACTGTCCCCTTGCAGAAGATTAGGGTTAAAATATCTTAGGACCCAACTGTGCTCTGCACCCTGCCCTGGCCACCAGGGACTCAGATGCTGCAGACAAAGCCCCTGCTCTCCAGGAGCAGCTGGGGAGACAGGCGTCCCTCAAAGCCAGTGACACGGCAGATGGCACAGTGGGGGGTGACAGGGAAGCACCATGAAAGACCTTGGAGGCTTCCCGGAGGATGACAGGACCCCCCTTCCATAGGGGGTGCCAATGCCAAGTCTTAGAGAGAAGCAAGGGTTGGTAGAAGCAGGGACAGGGAAGTGGAGACGCCCTTCTAGGTGTCTGAGAAGGAGGCAGAGGCACAACAAAAACAAAGGCTTCAGACCAGAACCGCATGGGGTGTGCGAAAAGCTAAGCAGGCCAGTGTTGCTGGTGTGTCACATGGGAGCTGGGCGTGTACAGGTGGAGAGCTAGGCAGGCCAGGCCACAGAGGCCTTTGGCTCTCATGCCCCTATGACATGGCTGTGAGTCCGTGGGCTCCCAGGCAGCTACTAGAAGGGTCAGGTTGGGGAATGATGAGGTGTGGATTGGGAGGATCACTGAGGGCTCTAGGGATGGGGTACCTGCCCTGAAAGCCGGGGTCCAGCAGGCAGGCTGCTGCCCCACACTAGGGGAGAGGAGGGGCCAGTCTCCTATTCTTCAGGCAGGCATCTGGAAGCCAGTCAGACAGTGCCAAGAGCACTGGTGTCACTGCGCTGCTCAGAGCCCAGCACTTTATCCCAGCCCCACTTCGCAGCATGTGGGGATGGAGGGAGTGGGGCGGATGGCATAGGGCAGCCAGACAGAGCTCCGCCTTGGTCATCTGCTTGTGGGTGACCAATTCCCATGGTATCTGACATCCTCCAGGTTGGGTGGTCCTTGGCTGGGAGAACAGCAGGGTTGCAAAAGTCTCTGTCTGCCTTCACGTGTTCTGTCTGCCAGAAGTTTCTGACAACTCCCAGGTAGGGCTTTTGGCCCATGGAGGCAGAGCAGAGTTCTAGGTGCCACCATCGGCCCCCGTGTTGTTTCATTTGGAAGGCTGTACTGGGGATGTCAGACACAGAAGCTGTGTGCCAGCGTCACTTCCTCTCCATCCCTTCCTTGCAGGTCATGGTGGGGACTGACTCCAGCAAGAAAGGGCTGGCTGGTGCAAATCCTGCTCTCCAGACCTGGAATTGGAGAGGCGGAGTCTTGTAGCTGGAGGAAGTGGGGGTGCAGAGGCCTCGAACTAGAGGAACTGGGGGTGCAGAGGCCTCGAGCTGGAGGAACTGGGGGTGCAGAGGCCTCGAGCTGGAGTAATTGGAGGTGCAAAGGCCTTGAGAATGGAGGAATTGGAGGTGCAGAGGCCTTGAGAATGGAGGAATTGGGGGTGCAGAGGCCTAGAGCTGGAGGAATTGGGGGTGCAGAGGCCTTGAGCTGGAAGAAGCAGGAGCAGAGCCATGAAGCTCCAGAGTAGAGGCTGGGGGCCATGACAGGCCACGAGTAAGCCATAAGGAGGCAGAAGCCACGAGGAAAAAGGGCAGAGAGTAAGGAGGGGAGGAAGAAAATGAGGGGGAGCCAGACTCCAGTAGGGAGAACTCAACCTGCCCATCCTCCAGGTGGGGCAGAAGAGGGGACATTGACCACCCCCGGAGGCCCCTCACAGCTAACCCCATCCCCATAGGCAGGACTCCGCCAGGTGTGAGCATCCCCATGATCTTCTGTGTATTTCTCAGCAAATCCCCATCTCCCTGGGACAGACAGAGCCAAAGTGAGTGTGTTGGGGGTAACTGTCTGCCTTTGGATCCCAGGCCCTGCGTGATCTGCACAGGTTGGAGCACCCCACCCTCCAGCTCCGTTTATGCCTCAGTCCCAGACTTCAGGGATTGAAGGACCCTTGGTGGCCTCTAGGACAGCACTCCCCAGGTGTGGGCCATGACAGGATTTTAGGGGAAAGAGAAGCCTTTTCTTTAAACATTTAAATGTATGCATTAATTTTAAGACACATTAGAAAAATCACATGACTAGCCTGTCGTATGCATGCTTTCAAGATACAGTTTAGAATGAGGATGGATTTAAGTAAGTTTTAAAAAGGAGATAATAAAAGGTAAGTGTTAAGTGTGAGTACGAGTGCTGGGCTGATGGGTGATGGTTGAACTTAAAAGCTGACACGGAAAACTGCTCCTGGAGGGTCCTTTTCTTTCTACCATGCTTCATGCGGGAGCCTTGAACTCTTCTCAAAGTGAGCATCTCACTACCAATAAGGCAGCTGTGATCCACTGTAGATTCAAGAATCTGACTCACCCTGGCCCCCAAGTTTGGGCCCACAAACACACACAATCCCCTTTTGTGTACCTGGCACTGGGCTCTGTGCTGGGGATGTGCAGTTGAAAAAGACACAGTTCTGGCTCGTTGTCCCATGCCTTTGTCTCTCCGGGACTTCCGTTTCCCATCTGTAAAGTGAGGATATGCCCCTTTAATCAGGAAAGCTCCTGGCTTTCCTGGTAGGTGATCAGTAAATGCTCCTTCCCTTTCCCTTGGCCCCCTTGCCAAGCTCTTTCTTATACAATACAAAGACAATGTCATAGAAAAGAGTACAGTGTTAGAGACTTTTTGGATAGCTGTGTGACCTCAGGCAGTCACTCAACCTCTCTGAGCCTCAGATTCCCCATCTATAAAGTGGGGTAACAATATTACTCGTTTCACATTAATGTGGTTAAAATGAGGTATTATTTGCAAAGCACCAAGCACAATATTTGTTCAAACTTTCCCCTCAAACAACTATTCTTGTCTGAATAGAGCCCGCCTTTCTGTAGCTCTCTCTCAGGGCCAAGCTGTGGATGAGGGCAGGGCAGCCCAGCAGCGAGGAAGGCTGACCCTTCTGGGAGCTGGTAATCGTTTGTGTTCTTTTTTTTTGAGCTGAGTTTCCCTCTTATTGCCCAGGCTGGAATGCAATGGCACAATCTCAGCTCACTGCAACTTCCGCCTCCTGGATTCAAGCGGTTCTCTTGCCTCAGCCTCCTGAGTAGCTGGGATTACAGGTGTGCGCCACCACATCTGGCTAATTTTGTATTTTTAGTAGAGACAGGGTTGGTCGGGCTGGTCTCAGAGTCCTGACCTCAAGCGATCCTCCTGCCTCAGCCCCCCAAAGTGCTGGGATTACAGGCATGAGCCGCCGCACCTGGCCCCTTTGTGTTCTTTTTCTCTTGTAGTTGTAAGTCCTCTCCCACTCATCCTGGGCCCCTGGAGTCCCACTTGGTCTCTGACCTCACCCCATCCTCTCATCGGCATCTGGATCATGGAGTAGGCTGACTCCGCATGGACAAGCCTAAAGCTGCCACCTCCACCCTAGCCCGCCTTGCCTCCCTCCCCATCGCGCCTCCTTCCCCCTCCTCTTTTAGGCCTTCTTGTTCTTCAGAAGCCACCTCCAGAAAACAGTCATCTCTTAAATACGACCTTCCCTACTGGTAGGAGATCCTACTGCGACCTGATGACAGAGCCATCCAGGTCCTCTGAAGTCAGGGGGACTGTGAACCCATGAGCTCCAGCTTATGACAGACAAAATCCAAGGCCTGCCCCCACAGCTGAGAGCTCCTGCTTCCCTCTGCCCTTCGGGTGTCGCTGGGGATGAGTCTCCGAGCTTGCAGGCATCTGGAACCCCCTTCTAATTGGGTCTTTGTTCTGTTTATTCCACATGTCATGGACAACTAAGCAGAGTGGTCCTCTCACTTGCTGGAGCCCTGGCACTGTGTCCAGCACGGAGGCTCCAACCAGGAAGCATCTGTGGGAGAGAGGGAGGAGTCTGTAACAATGGCATTTTCGTGATGGCCAGCTCCTTTCATCCCTGGTTGCCATTTGCTTTCTTTGCCAGCAGCTCCCTTGGACAGCACTGTCTGGCCAGTTCTAGAAATGCACATGGGGGCCATGGCCTGGGGCCTGTGCCAGGGTCCCCCACCTCTTCACCATTCCTTGCACAACACTCAAGGGTCCTAGTGCATTTCTGGGTCACATGGCTGGGGGACATACTCCCTGTGGGGCAGGAGCTGGTGCCATGCGCTGTGGCTGCAGACATGGGGAAATCTTTGCGAGATCACCCAGATAACAGCGGCAGCCAGCTCTTCAAACATGCCAGGCCCAGGTCCCAGGGCCCACGGGCATCTTCTTACCACAGCAACCCCTTGAGGCAGGTATCCACGCTGACGAGAAACTTAAGTTCAGAGAGGCTGGGAGACTGCTCAAAGTCACACAGCCGCAAGCACTGGGGCTGGATTTGAACTCCTGTCTGCCTGATTCTTAAGTCAGCAGATTCTCAAGTCTCATTTGTCTTGATCCCAAGCCGTGCTGCAAACAAGGCTGACTGAGAAGGGACGCAGGCACTTCCCACGGCGCATGGGAGACAGCTGGGGGTTGGCATACCATGTCCTCGGTGTGCCCTGATTAGGAGACAGAGTTTGAGAAGTCCACTCGGGGGACAGGGATGGACAGAGCCAGAGTGGTACAAGGCCCACTGGATAAGCAGAGGTCCAGCTGCAGAGAGAACTGAGGGGGAAAAAATGGGCAGAAAAGGCCCCGTGGCCCAGGCTGGGTCAGAAAGCCTGTGGTCCGGGGCTCAGCTGCACCTCTTTCTAGCTGTATGCCGCTGGGCGCGTTACCTCCCCTCTCGGTGCTTCTGCTTCCACATCTGCACAGCAAGAAGGTTGTGGAGGACCAGCATGTCTGTCCAAAGGTACCTGGAGGGGGTCTGGCTGGAAGACAGGCCCAGACAAGCCTGTGCCCTCTCCCTTCCTTCCCCTCCATGTCCATCCTCCCTCCCTCCCTCCCTTTCTTCTCTCCCTTTACCTCCCTTACTTTATTTTCTCCCTCTCCAACCCCCTTCTTGGAAACTCCTTTTGGGAGGCTTTGCAGAGACCCAGTCCTCTTCCAGTGTGATCTCGGTGCTCCCAGTGGAGCACTGATTCCGAGGCTACCTTTCGAGGGACCTGGGGGGTGGGGTGGTGCCCTGGGGGCCCCTCCCAGGTGCTCTGGCAGCCACAGAGGCCGCCTTCCAGCAGGGCCAGAAAAAGCAGGGCTCCCAATCCCCCACAGACTAAACCTAGCAACAGCCAGGGTTCCTATGGCAACCTACAATTTATTTTTAGTCGTACTTTAACATTAACATGATGTGAGGGGATCTGAGACTTATATTACTCGCTTTTAAACAGTGCCCAAAAAAAGGGGGGAAGAAAAAGGAAAGAGAAAAAGAAAAAACGTCTCTTTGGGAGGAGGCATGGACCACTGGGGGAGGGGAGCGGGGACAACAAATCCCCAGTGGTATCTGCAGGGAGCTGATCTTGGGGAAAAGCAGGAGCTCTCTTCTCTAGTGCAGCCAGCTTGGCTTCAGGGTGCTCAGCCACAGAGAGGAAGAGGGGCTGTGAGCGGGGTCAGCCTAACCCGCAGACAGCGGCAGCCCTCCCTTCCTCAGCTTCATGGCTAGAGTTGGAGAAGATGAACATAAAATGGTGCAGTCATTTTGTGAAGGACCACTGAACTTCCTAGTGAACAAGGAAAGGGAGGGATGGAGAAGAAAAGAAAGAAAAAAAGAAAGGAAGTGAGGGAGGAAGAGAGGGAGGGAGAGAGGGATGATGGAGGGAGGGAAGAAAAGGAAGGAAGAAAGGAAGGAAGGAAAGATAGGAAGGAAGGAAAGACAGAAGGAAGGAAGAAAGGCAGAAGGAAGAAAGGGAGGTAGGGGGAGGGAGGGAGGGAGGGAGGGAAGGAAGGATCAACCGTGAAGCCAAGTAACCATGTGACCTGGGATGCCAGCCTCTGGGATTCCAGCCAGACCTCGGGGACTCAGAAGGAAGGAAGAGCTGGCGTCCACCTACCAGCCAGAGGACACAGCGGTCCTAGGAGCAGTGCCTAGAAGAAGGCAGGGCATAGGCAGGTGGAGAGCAGGAGGTGGGTTCAGATGGGGGCCATGGAAAGGACATTGGACGCTGGCTGTAAAAGATGTGTCAGCCCCTGCTCTGTGCCCAGCCCCATAGCAGCCATCGGGGCTGTGGAGATGCGGGGTCCAGTCCCATCTGGAGAAACTCGCATTTGGAGGAAGATGATGTGGAGACAAATGATCAAGAGGCAGCGTGGAAGATGCCGTGCAAGGCAGGTTATGCACAGAAAGGAAGAAGCATCTGAGCTGGCTCTGGGCTTTCAGCTGTTTCACTTGGCCTTTTTTCTGGCCAGCGAGGGCTGCTTATTCCCCTGGTCCCAGATGGCATTCCCCTGGCCAGAGGCCTGGCCGATTAAAATACTGCATCCCTGGCCAGTGTGACTGGCCCAAGGAATGGGCACATGATCCAAGCACAACTAATCAGAGGCTTCCCTGGGACTGAGCTACAGGTACCAGGAGACTGTGGCTCTCCCTCCCCTGGGTAGCTGAGCCGGGAATTCTGAGGGCCTCCTGGAGGTGGCACAGCAGCAGGAGGAGAAACAGGCCATTGGCAAAGAGAAGCAGAGACAGACAGAATGCTGGCTGGCCGGCACCCACGTGCTTCCTTTGCTGCTGGGCCCTTTCACGGAATCCTCTTCAGTTTTCTTTCAAGATGATTTGAGTCAGCTTCTGTCCCTGACAATAGAACCAACCTGGCTAATTCAAATGGTCACTGTGATTTTGCTCACATGAGGGGACAGTAGCGCCTTCTGAAGAAGAAAGAAAGGAAGGCTCCTTCCTGCACCTGCTATGAATCAGCACCATGCAAGTGACTTGCAGATCTTTTTTAGAGCTAATCTTCACGGCCTTCTTAGAAATTCAATATTAGTGCAATGTTACCCACAGGAAGCCTGGGGCACAGAGAGGCAAATGACTCGCCTAAGGGCACAGCCCCAGCAATGCCAGACAGCGGCTGGTCCCCAGGTCTTCCTGACACCTGGCAGAGTTACACCGTCTTTCCTTCCCAATCCTGGAGTAGCGGCCCCAGGACAGGTTGTCTGGGTGTAGACTGTTATTCCCAAAGCATAAACCTTGAACAACGCACATGGGAAGCACCTGGTGCTGATTAAAAACAGATCCCTGGGCTCAAGATCTAGCTCCAGCCTCCATTCTGACCCCCTATCACCACGCCCCACCCCCGCCCCAGCAGCCTGTGTCCCAGCCAAGCTGTTCCCTAAACACTCCATCAGCTCTCTGGTTACCGAGCCTTTGCTGGTGCCCACCCTCTTTGTCCACCAACTGGGCTGACCTGTCACCTTCCTCATCTCAGTTTTCTGTGACCTTCAACATCCCCCTCAACAAAAACGTGCACACGGCTGGCCCCTAACCCTGGCAGAATGCACGCCTCCCTGCCCCGGATTCATACAACACCCCGCCCCAGCCCCCTAACCTGGCCTTATTCTCGTGCTTCTGGGTCTCGGCATGTTGTCTGTCCTCAGCCCCACTCCCTCTCACACAGCTGCAAATTCCGAGATAGCAGATCCTAGCACGAGCCTGGCGGACAACAAGCAACTCTGCATGGCTGGGCTGCCTCTGACTCTGTTTCTCAGAAAGGGCTGAAATCCTCTAGTTTTAATGCCGCATCTTTTA
This sequence comes from Cebus imitator, assembly GCF_001604975.1. Classification (NCBI taxonomy): domain Eukaryota; kingdom Metazoa; phylum Chordata; class Mammalia; order Primates; family Cebidae; genus Cebus; species Cebus imitator. The sequence goes on from NW_016107515.1 coordinate 527,390, forward strand.
AAGGGTTAACTTCATTCACTTTTTTTTCTTTTTTTTTTTAATGTAGGAAGCAGCTTTGCATGGAGCTAAGCGCGTAGAACAACCAGGCCTCTGGCTGGTGTGGCTTCTGTAACCCCTGGGCAAATGACCCTCCCTCTCTGTCCCTCAGTTCTCTCATTATCGGGTTGTGGTGAGGATAAAGTGAAGCGGTGCCTGTCAAATGTCAGCTTTCATCACCATCGCTTCATGGGAGCTGAGACAAGGGCGGTAACACCCAGAATTCCCACAGGAACACAACTTTAGACATTATCTCATTTAATCCTCTAGATAAGCATAAACAGCAGAAGCTTTACTATCATTTCACAGTTGGCGGATCTAAGGAACAGAGAGGTCAAATGACTTGTCCAAGGCCACACAGCATACAAGGGGAAGAGCTGCGGTTTGAACATATTTGTGGTTGAGCACAAACTTTGACATTATGCAGATGTAAGCTCAGATCCTGGCTCTGTTCCTCGCTAGCTTTGGGATTAAAACAACTTGTTTCACTTAATAGAGATTCACTGAGATTCTCCACAGGGGGGTTATTAGCTCCAACTTGAGTGTAAATCCTGGTTCAGTGATAGTTGTTTTCCACCACAAGTGCTGCCTCTCAGCTGCCAGGCACGCAGGAACAGATGGCTCTCCTTCTCTCGGAAACCCCTGAGTCCTAGGGTTTTCCAAGCTTCCTTCCCAGGACCCTGACCCCATGGGCAAGAAGATAGACCAGGAAGGACTGACTGCCTTTCTGAGCTCCTGTGTCCTCATCTGTAGGGTGTGGATGATGGGAGCAGCGCCCTCCTGGCAGGGATGTGATGTGGCTCACAAGATGACCTCACAGTGCACTGAGTGAGACTCTGAAGGTGCAGGTAACACACACGGCGCCGGCGCCGGGAGACACAGCCCAGAGGTGCTGGGCTCTGCAAGGGGAGAAGGAAAGAGATGGGCAGGGGACAGAGAGGAAGGAAATGCAGGGAGAGGGCCAGAGAGAACGAGGGCCAGGGCGGAAGCGCGGCGGTGCTGGCTCAAAGTCCCTTTCAGGAGGGCACTCCAGCATTGTACAGCGTATGTATTTGTGTGAGTAAACTCCTCCTGATCTCTCACTCCTATGTTTAGCAAATGTCCCTCACTCACAAATGCTCAACCAGCTTGGAATTGGGAGGGCTTCTTTTTCTGCTTCCTGTTAAATTGGGTCATTCTCATAAATCCCCCTTCTTCCCTAGGAGCAAGGGACAAGCTCCATATTTAGGGATCTTTTTCTCCCCACCTTCCCTTCCTTTTCTCTCCCTCCCTCCTTCCTTCCGTCTTTTCCTCCTTCTTTCTCTCCTTCCTTCCCTCTTTCCTTCCTTCTCTTACTTCCTTCCAGCCTCCCTCCCTCCTTCCTTGTTTCCATCCCTCCCTCCCTCTTTCCTTCCATCCTTCCCTCTTTCCCTTCCTTCCCCCCTCCTTTTCCCTCTTCCTTCCATCCTTTTCTTCACTTCATCCTTCCCTCCTTCCCTCCCTCTCGTCCTCCTTCCTTTCTCCTCTTTTCCCTCCTTCCTTCCATCTTTCCCTCCTTCTTCCCTTTAACAGGGAAAAGAGAAGAAAATGTACTGGCTGACTATTTTCAAAATATTTCTAAAAATTTTTATCTCCATTTGACAGATGGAAGGGACTCACAGACACAGTGAGGACTGTGACCAAGTTGGCCTGTATTCTTAACTACAAAGCTCTCCTGCCTCCCTGGACAGGACGGGTCAAGGTTGTTGACCCTAAAGGGGCATATAGGGCCAAAGCGGTGATGACATCGCCTCCCCCTCTCCAAACTCCCTGCCAGAACCCCAGAGTCCCCATATTGCCCAGGCACGTGGCCAAAGGGAAAGATGATCTTGACAGAGTCATTCACTTCTTTTCCTTTAAAGGAAATGCCCAGTAAACAACCTTTCTGCTTTGAATCGAGCCCAGATGGTGGGATTTTAGGCACTCAAGAGGGAGATGTCTTCAGGCCAGGGTGCTGCTGAGAAGTCTCCCCAGTCACTGTCCAGGATGACAGCCTGCCCTTAAATGAACACAGTTAACCCACCACCTTCCCTCAGAAAAACAGGACCGATGGGGCTTGGCCTCTGGGCTGGCTCCTGCCGCTCTGACGGAGACAGGTGGGACGGGGCGGGCGGGGGCAGGAGAGAAAGCAGATCTCTGACCCCGTGAGTGTTTCCAGCAGGGCTTGGGCTGTAGTACACCTGCCTTGAATAGTTCCCTCAGCAAGGAGCTTTTCAGCCAAAATCAGGAGGACTTTTCCATCTGGACAACATCAGATTCTTGTCTAGCTCAGACTCAATGTAAACGAGGTGGTGGGGAGTGGAAGGGAGCACTGGGTGATGGGTAGTCTCAATCCCACCCCACCCCCAGCACCACGAGAGCAGCTCCCCATGTGGAGCCTCAGAGTCCCGGCTGTGTGGTGAGCTGAGTAGACCAGATGCTCCAGAAACTCTTCCCAGCTCTCCCCATTAGGATGCCTGTGGTGTGAGGGGGGCAGTCTCCTGTGTGCATGGGTGGGTGGCGGGGAAGGGACATCTACCGCCTCCTGATCACTGGAGTCAGAACATCTGAGGCCTCAAAGAAGACTGGAACATGTAGGTTTGATAGACCATCTGAAGAAAACCCACCATCAAGGATTTTAGGAGCCAGGTTGTCCTGGGTTCAAATCTCAGCTCCAATACTAAGATGCTGTGTGATCTTGGGTCATCAGGTCTGAGCCTCAGTTTCCACGTCCCCCCACAGTTTGCCCGTGCCCTCCAATGGGCAGGGCTCTGATATGACATGTGTGGGCCCTAGGCTGTTGTCTCCATGGCCCCTTATTCCAGAAAAAAATATTGAAAATTATGAATGCATTGGTATAGAGATGAGTACATTATATTAAGCTTTTCTTATGATTTTACAGTAAATCAAAACATTTTTGCAGGCCCTACAATCTGGTGAGCTCTAAGTACTGTACAGTGCTGGGTGAGTAAGCCACCCCAGCGTCCCGCAATGTTTCCAAGCTCAGCTGTGAGAGTTCTCATCCACTACTGAATCCAGTCTAGCAGGCCTGGGAGGACCTCTCTCCTGCTACGTATTGTTGGGGAAAACTTGTTGAGATCAGCATGTCCCACAGCAGGATGGGCTTGGAGGCTGGATTTCTGAGAGTGTGGATGGGGGCTGGATTAGGGAAGGAGGGTCAGGAGCCTGCTGGTTTTGAGCTCAGTCAGATCCAGGAAGCTGGGCAGTTTGAGCTCCTGAGAAGCAAGAGTCTGACCCAGGCACATGTGGAGATGGGCTCAGGACCTGGGGTCCTGCACTTGCTGGGGTGACACCAGCTCACTCCATGTTATTTGCTGGTAACCCTCCATGGACCAGGTCTATAACACACCAAGTGCCACATGTGTACAATCTCATTTAATGTAGGCGAGATTATTATCCCAATTTCCACGTGGGGAGACTGAGGCTTAGAAGGGGCTTACCTTCTCCTTCTAACTTATCTCCCTAGCTTCTCCTGGCCCCTGATCCATCCTCTGGGCCTTTGCACATGCCATTCCCACTACTGGGAACTCCCTCGCTGGTCCCTACCATACCCCTCCTTCAAGGCCCAGGTCAAGCCCCACCTTCTCCAGGAAGGCTTCCCTGACTGCTTCTGCTCCTTGTGACCATCCTGTCCTTTGAACTCCCTGGACATTTTCCATCAGTATATTTATTTAACCCAATAAATGTTGACTGTGCATCCACCCTGGGCCAGGCCCAGGGCACCTGGTTGAACTCAAGACACAAAGGCAACTCGGTATAAGCTGGACTGGAAGGAGCTCCCACCCTGTCCCGTTGTGGGAGATGGGCATCCATGGCTTGTGATGTGACAGTGCAGACAGTGCAGTCCAGCACTTAGTAGCAGAGGACCCTGAGGCTGTTGACGAGAGGAGAGAGAGCCCCCCACCTGTGAAGGAGTGGATGTTGGAGCTGGGGATGGAGGATTAATCAGCATTCACCTGGCCTGGAGCAAGGAAGCCCACCCAGCCGGGAAGGGGCATGGCTCTTTGTGAAGAGCACACTGACCTTTATTCTGTTCTGGCTCGCTGAGCTCAAGACAGCCTCAGCCCCTTTGCTCTTGCTGTTCCCAAGCCTAAAATGCTCTCCCTCCAGAGCCTCCCATGGCTGGAATCTGGTCCTGGTCCAGCTGGCACGTCCTCAAAGAGGCCTTCCCCAGCCACCCCCTCCAGCACCTCTTCTGCCCTGCCTCCCTCTCTGGCCACCCCTCTGCTTGAGTTCTTAGCACGCAACACTCTCTGAAATTGTTTCTTTATTTGCAGGTTTCGCCTGTCTCCCCAGAGAATGCCAGCTCCACGGGGGCAGCAGGGACCTTGTCCGTTCACTGTTGTGCCACGTGGAACAGATCCTGGCACAGGGTAGATGCTCCATCAGTATTTACGGCAGAAGGAAAGAAGAAAGGAGGGGGATGGGAGGGAAGATGGCAGCGAGGGAGGGGAGGGAGGAAGTGGTGGATGAAGGCAATGCATCAGATAGGATATGAACGGTAACCTAAGGTATACTCGAGCTGGGTCATCTGAGAAGCTATTTTCAAAGAGGTGGGCAGAGTGTAGGGAAATCAGCATGGCAGAGTGCAAGCCCAGAGCTGGGCACTGGGGAAGCCGGTCATACCCTGGGCTGTGGGCAGTGTTGCCTGGGCGGAAGCCAGCCTGCAGAGGCCCTATAGGGACACAGCTGCAGCAACAGTGCCCTGGCCCCTGCCACGCTCTTGTCGTCTGGACCCAGCTAGAAGCTTCTGTGCAATGGAGCTGCTATAGAGGCCATGCAGGTGGCTTCCAGGGGCTCAGGTCAGGGAGCTGAGTGGAAAGTGAGCCCAGAGCCACACAGGGAGAGGAGAGGTCAAGGAGGTCATCTGCAGAGACCACAGGGCCCGAACCTGTTGTTCAGCTAGAACCCAGCTCAGGGCTGCACCAGGATCAGGGATACCTCCCTCCCTGGCCATCAAGGCTCTGATGTTGGTGGGAAAAGGTTGTTTCAGCGGGTCCTATCTAGCTCCAGCGTTGTTAAGATGTCACTGAGTGTCATCTGAAAATAGAATGCTCCTGGGCCTGCCATGGAAACACTATTGCAGTAGGAGGCGTGGCTTCCCGTGGCTGTGCGGGCAGCCCGCCTGCGGATGAAAGTAGCTTTCATCTGAATGCCAGTTCGGCCACCGATATAGTGTGGGTGTTTTCCAAGAGCACCCACGTGCCAGGTACTGGGTTAAGCTCATTCCAGACATCATCGCATTATTTTATTCTCACATCAACTCTCTGTGGGTGGCTTCTTCTTCTCCCCATTTTACAGGTAGAAAGCTGAGGGTCGGGTGGTAGTAACTGCCCAAGACCACATATAGGCCGGGCACGGTGGCTCACGCCTAATCCAGCACTATGGGAGGCCAAGGCGGGTGGATCACTTGAGGTCAGGAGTTCAAGACCAATCTGGCCAACAGGGTGAAACCCCATCTCTCTGCTAAAAATACAAAAATTAGCCAGGCATGGTGGCACATGCCTGTAATTCCAGGTACTGGGGAGGCTGAGGCAGGAGAATTGCTTGAACCTAGGAGGTAGAGGTTGCAGCAAGCCAAGATTGCACCATTGCACTCCAGCCTGGGCGAAGAAGGGAAACTCCATCTTTAAAAAAAAAACCCCACATCTAGTAGGTGATGGGGCTGGTATTGGGATCTGATGCCAGAAGCAGGTTTCATGAGTTCTCAAAGGAGAGAATGTCCAGGAAACCAATCAACTTAAGAGCCATTCCCTCCATCCATCCCTCCGTTCCGTGCAATAATCAGTCATAAGGAGAGCCAGTGTTTTCCGAGTGGTTACTGTGTGCCTAGCCCTGAGTTGCTTTCTCACACACTCTCTCAACTCATCCTTATAGTAACATCAGAAAGTAGGAGCAATTCCTACCTCCACTTTATCAGCTGTGAAACTGAAGCTCAGAGAGCCCAAGCAGCTTGCCCAAAGCCACACAGCAAGGAGGAGGTAGGACAGGCACTTGAAGGCCAGAGTTCCTCACACTCCCCAACCAGGCCCAGTACCAGCCGGTGTCGATACACACATGGACGATGTCTAGGCCCTTTCCTGGAGGTGTTCCAGGTGATGGAAGGTGGCCTTGAGAATTTGGTGGCCGTTTTCTTAGAAAGGTGTTTCAGAAAACCCAGGCCCACCTGCCCCTTTTGACAAACTTCCAAAGATGCAAAGCCAAGTGGCGATGTCTGCAGAGAGGTGGAGTGTCCCAGCCCTGCTCTGCTGGCCCCACTTCCCTGCACTGGTGCGATGGGGCAGCTCGTCCGACCTCTCAGAGTGCCTCACCTTCCCCTTAATGGGGAGAAGATACCTCTGGGGGACGGTGCTGCAGAAGGGGGCCTGGCCTCGCTACAGCTTCCCAAGGACAGCAGGTGGAAGAGGCCATTTCCTTCCCTGCTCAGCTGTCGGAAACTGAACTGTGTTGTCCCCACATTTACACGTTGGAGTCCTAACCCCCAGGATTCCCAAATGGATCCCCATGTTTGGAGATAGGCTCTTCACAGAGGCCACTGAGTTAAAATGAGGTCTTTAGGGTGGACTAGGTCCCAATACAACTGGTGTCCTGATAAAAAGAGGAAATGTGGACACAGACAGACAGACACAGGGAGATGTGAAGATGAAGGCCAAGGTCAGGTGACATGTCCACAGGCCAAGGAACGCCAAGTGCCGGCAAACTGCCAGATGCTTGCGGAGAGGCATGGGACAGGTCTCACCGCCTCAGAAGGAAGCAGTCCTGGCTGCACCCTGATCCCGGGCGTCGGGCCTCCAGAGCAGTGAGATGATGCGTGTGAGCAGTTTAGGGCCCTCGCTGTGTCACGTGCTGCTACAGCACCCCTCGGAAACTCATACTTCTCCACAAGCACTCAGCAGGAGTGAGCTGCCTTCTCTGCGAGGGCGGGGGCCTTCTCTGCCAACAATCTGGGTTTTCCCACCCCATGTTTGAATGTTCCCTGGCAGACCACAGGAGGCAAGGAGGTCCCAGAGACAGCAAGTCTTCCAGGCCAGACGGAGCCTGTGGCAGTCCCCAGCATTCTCATTCAGTCCTCATTCCGTCTTCCTGCCAACCTTAGAGGGATTGGTGATCGCCCCATTTTACAGATGGGAAAGCAGGAAGACAGTTCTTTGTCTAGGGTGTGGCAGAGCTGGGATTCAGGTCCAATTCCCTCCTCTTCCAGGCCAAAGATAGAACCACCGTGCTCTCCTGCTTTCCCGGGGGCAGGACAGTGGCAATCCCGGCAAAGCTGTCCTTGCTCTCTGGAAAGTCACCCACAGCTGGTGCACTGAGTCCTCCTAAAGCACTCTCAGAGCCAGGTACTGACAGAGAAAAGCCACCAGCTGCCATCAGTGTAGCAGGGCCCATGAGGCCCAGGCTGGCTGCCTGCCTCATCCCTGGATTTCACTTCCTGCAAAGCCCCTGCACCACAAGCGACATGTCCCTATCCCTCTGCAGAGAGAGAGATCTTAAGAGAAGTGCTGTGTCTTCAGTAGGCTCTGCATCCTTTATTTCTCCCATTCTGTCCTTGCCGGCTCCTTCCCCAAACCCAGCCCCAGTTGGGTAGTCAGCCACCAAGTCTGATGTCCATAGAGCTGGGTTCAAATCCTATTTTTGCCTCTGCCAGCTGGGTGGCCTTGGCTAAGTCATTGCCACTCTGAGTCCTCATTACCTTATTGGTACAACAGGGGTTAATAAGAGCACCCATTTTATAGGGCCGTTGAGGGGAGCAAATGAAATAATGCTCATATTGAGCTTAGCATGGCACATCTTATGCTCATCTGTCCAGCAGGGGATGAAAACCCTCACCTCCAAGAGCTGTTGGAAGACTTGAATGAGGAAACACGTATGTCGCTGCCTGGTCACTGGTTGAAATTTACAAACAAACCAAGAGTATCTCCCGCTGCCAAGCTGCTCCCCAGCTTTCATGGGGCGGATCAAATGAAACAATGTAGGTGAAAGCCCCAGCACATGGCAGGTGCTCAGCCAGCGTCTGAACCTGAACAAACAAGCCGAGTGTTTGCCTAAGACCGCGTGTACCTATGTGAGCGCAGCTTGTGTCGGTTCACCGCCCATGCTGCTTAGTGTGCATTTACTCAATCGATTAGGAAAGGGATCTCATCTCTCAGGGATGGTGTGGGGCTATCTGCCAGCAGCAGCCCCAATACAAACCTCAAAGGAACCCTTTAGTGTGCTTTAGGGCTGGGTATACAAAGCTTGTGGTGTTTTCTTTGCTTGTTTATTTGGCTTATAACCTCCTGGGACATTCATCTGCTGGCTCTGTTCCCCCCACTCCACCCTGCACGGGATGGGAGGGGACAGGGGAGGAGGTTGTCATCAACTTATCTCTGTCCCCGCTGTTCTGGAATCCCCTTGGGAGATAGCCGGTCTCCTGTCTGATAGGATCTGGGAGTGGGAAGTTTCTTTATTTAATAGATGTAGATGGGGATACTGAGGCCCATGAAAGGGAGTCACAGCTAATGGGAAACTGAGGCAGCATGCAAGCCCAGGGCTTCTGATCCCACAAGAGACAACGTGGCTGGACAGAAAGAAGAGCTTACTGACTGACCCAAGGCAAAATGTGAACAGAGACCTCTAGGGTAGTCACAGTAGGATACCTTTGTGGTTGGAGGCGGTTTTCTCACTGAGGCTGAGAATACTAAGAAAACCACATCTGGGAGGTGAGGCAACTTGCCAGGGTCCCAGAGCCACTGGACTGTGGTAGCAGAGTCTTTGAAGGCAGGTTTCTCCTGGACAGCAGCTAAGGGTGTGGGCTTCCCTGGAGTGTGATGCTGCTGGGGGTAGCCTACGCTGGCCAGGGACTCTCCTTTCTGTTCTTCAAGTGGTTAAGTGTGGGCATGTGTGCTCAGCTGGTGGAACCCGGGTGGGTTGGCTTCATGTCCAGGTTCACCTAGCATTGGGTAGCCAGCCCCTTCCCAGTGGCCTTTAATGCTGTTCCTGGAGCGCCCTTGCTTGCTTTTGAGCCCATCCCTTTTCTTTCAAATTCCATGGACTTAACCGTGACCTGAAGTCCACTCTCTCCCCTGTCAGTGCCAGCTGGAGGTCACCACCATCTTGTCAGTGTGAGTGATGCCCACCTTCCCCTCATTCTTGCTGTCTGTGATGTAAATCCATTTTAACCAGCTCATGGCAGACCAGCAGAGGGTGCACTAACTTCTTCTCTATCCCAAGGGCAGAAGAGGGTGAAGGTAGCTAACACAGTGCTTGGCACAAGTGAGCGCTCAATAGCCACCTGGCCTCTGCCACCCTCTATGTCTTCCTCTCCTGCCTTTCTCTGCTGGGCTTCCTGGGCTTCTGCCTCACCGCCCTCCCCTTTGTTGCTAGGCAACACCAAACTGGTTCCTACCCCAGGGCCTTTGCACTGTGTTTCCTCCGCCTGGTACACACTTCCAAGCTCCTCAGATCTTCAGCTTTGCTGTCTGCTTCTTGTCACTTAGGACTCAGCTCAAATGTCACCTACTCAACTTGCCTTCCCTGACCTCCTCAGCATCCTCACTTACACCTTAGTCTAGGTCACCACTGGTAGCCCTGGTGGCTCTCTATCATATCATCCTGTTTTATTTTCTTCGTGCCATTTATTGCTTTCTGAAATTATTAATCTCTTTCCTCCCCCTAAATGTTTAGCTCCAAGATGACAGAGGCCTTGACTCTCATACCTACTGCCATGACCCCATATAAGGATATACCTGGTATGCTGGAGGCAATCTCTAAGTATTAGCTGGGCACACAAATGGGCAAATGCAGATGTTCTGAGCATACAATGTCAAGTCTGAAGCAGCTGGCCTTGCTAGTAAGACATCTCTTTGAAATCTTATAGTTTACCTTTAAAATGTCATATGAATTTTGCTTATGTCCATGTTTGTTTTAACTTTTAGACATGAGTTTTTGCCTGCATAAAGATGAGGAAAATGAATGCTCTTGGAGGATGCATTTCACTTCTCCTGTATTCCTATGAACTCTTGCACTAGGCTGGAGAATCACAGATCTGGCCCGCATGCTGGCGAAGTGAACAGACTCTATACATGACACATTATAGGGAAACGATCCTTCCTGCCCACTGTCCATGGGGTGTAGACTGGAGCAGCCATTTAGGAGAGCAATTTGGCAGCATCCAATAAAATGGAAAATGTACATATTCAAAAACTGTGGTAGATTGCAAAAAATGGCCCCAATGCCTCCCCTCCCAGTGTTCATACCCGTTGCAATGTGACTTACTACTCTTCCTATCAAGAAGTGAGTTTTCCAGCCTGAGCAATATAGTGAGACCGCCTCTCTTCAAAAAAAAAAAAAAAATTAAAAATTAGCCAAGTGTGGCAGCAGGCACCTGTAGTCCCATCTACTCGGGAGGCTGGGGTGGGAGGATTACTTGAGCCCAGGAGGCAGAGACTGTAGTGGATTTTATTTTCCCACCTGTTAAATCTGCGTGGCCTCTTGACCTGCTGATAGAATGGAGCATGAGTGATGGCGAGCCAGTTCTAAGTCTAGACTGCAAGAAGCCCTGAGTAAGTTCACTCTTTCTCAGGCCCCTGCCCCCACCAAGAGAATGAACCCAAGCCAGTCTGGCTGAGGAAGAGAGGCTATATGAAACAGAGATGAGTTTCCCAGCTAAGGCCATCCAAGACCAGCCAGCCCCCGGCTGACCCGCCAGCCAATCCTGAACACATAAGTAACACTCAGCTATGATCAGTTAAGCTGAGGTCAGATCAGCAGAACTACCCAACCAACCAGTTGACTGATGAGAATAAATGATTGTTGTTTTAAGTCATTAACTCTTGAGTTGTTTGTAGCACAGCATTGTTGTGGCAATAGATAACTGATACAAAAACTTGATGTTTCCGTTCCTTGGAATCAGCCTTGAGAAACACACACATATCAGCAAAAAAAGCAAGGACAAGGCTGTTTTCTGCACCATTGCAACAACGAAACACCACAAGCAAACTTAGGTATCCAGCAGTAGGAAAATTGATTCATTAACTATGATTCATCCTTACAATGGAATTCTAAGCAACAAAAAGAACAAGGCAGATCAACATGTACTGACATGGCAAGACCTCTAAGAGAGTTTGATGATTGGGAAAAGCAAGCAGCATTTTATCATGCGTGTAAGAACACACCCATGAAAACACATACTAGATATTTGTGATGGGGGGACATGTCTGCAAATATAAAGAAGGGGCCAGGCGTGGTAGCTCACGTCTGTAATCCCAGCACTTTGGGAGGCTGAGGCAGGCGGATCGCTTGAGCTCAGGGGTACAAGACTAGTCTGGGCAACATGGCAAAACCCCACCTCCAAAAAAAAAAACCCATAAAAATTAGTTGGACATGGTGGCAAGCATTTGTGTTCCCAGCTACTTGGGAGGCTGAGGTGGGAGGATCACTTGAGCCTGGGAGGTGGAGGTTGCAGTGAGCTATGATCACACCACTACACTCCAGCCTGGGCCATAGAGCAAGACCCTGTCTCAAAAAAATAAAAATAAAGAAGAATCTCTGAGAAGAAACAAGCGGTCATAAAGGGATCCCTCAGTGCAGTCATGGGAGTCTCAACTCTTACATAAGACATTTTTCCTATTCTTCCAAGATGAATGCATTTATGTGTATTACTCATGTAATAAACCATTCCAGTTTTAAAAGTTAGGAGAGGTAGGGATAGTGGCACATGATCCTCTAAGCCCCTTCCAAATTTCCAAGGTCTTCTCATGGGAATGTCAAGGCCTTGGTTCAAGACTTCCCACATTTCATTTTCAAAATCCCGTAAGAGATGCAAGCCTGTGAAAAGACACTTAACATTATCAATCACCAGAAAAATGCAAATTGAAATCACAGTAAGATACCACCCCCTACTAACCACATGGCTAAAATTTAAAAGAGTTCCAATATCAAGTGATGGCAAGGATATGGAGTAGCTAGAACCCTTAGACATTGCTGATGGGAATGTAAAAGGGTACAACCTCTTTGGGAAGAGATCTGGGAGTTCCTTATAAAACTAAACATATATTTATAATATGCACCAGTAACTCCACTGATGTTTACTCTCCTGGTACTTACTCAGGAGAAATGAGAATATATGTTCACCAAAAGACTGGGAACAACCTAAAATGGTTATTAGAAAATGAATGGATAAATTAATTGTGTAGTGTCCACATAAATTCAGTACAACTTGGCACTAAAAAGGACTGTACCTGTCCAGGCATGGTGGCTCACACCTGTAATCTCAGTGCTTTAGGAGTCCCAGGCAGGTGGATCACCTGAGGTCAGGAGTTCGAGACCAGCCTGGCCAACCCAGTGAAATCCTATCTCTACTAAGAATACAAAAATTAGCTGGGTGTGGTGGTACACACCTGTGATCCCAGCTACTCGGGAGGCTGAGGCAGGAGAATTGCTTGAACATGAGAGGTAGCATTTGCAGTGAGCTGAGATTGCACCACTACACTCCAGAATGGGCGATAGAGCAAGACTCTGTCTCAAAAAAAAAAAAAAGAAAAAAAGAATGGACCCGTGATACACTTAACAACATAGATGAATCTCAGAAACATTTCGTCACATGAAAGTAGTCTGATGCAAAAGAGTCCATCCCAGGTGATTCCATTTATATAAAATTTTAGAAAAGGTGAAATCAACACATAGTGACAGAAGGCAGGTTAGCGATCAGTTAGGGCAGTGTAGATATTGACAGATGGGGCAAGAAGAAATGTTACTGGAGATATTCTAAATCTTGAAGGGGGTGGTGATTTTTTGGTTTTATGGGTTTTGTAGGTTTTTAGTAGGTTTATCCGAACTGTGAATTTTTTTGTACCTAGATTATATCTCAATAAAGCTGAGAGCATGCAAAAGACCTTATTCCTCCCAGCCAGCTCTGTGGGTCCCAGCACTGCGGCCTCCTTAACTGGCTACAAAACAGAAACCGGCTCTCTCTCTCCTCTCTCCTTTCTCAGGTTCCTGGGCCAGTCTCCCAAGACAGTGAGTAATTAGCCGCGAAAGAGTCTTGGATGTGAAGCCAAAAACAACAGCAGTGTCACATCAGATGCTGAGACATCTCCAGCTAAGAGCTGAGCTCAGCCCCCACCCGCCCCCTCCGCCCCCAGCCGCAGCCACCAGCAGAAGGAAAACAGCCCCGTGCGGCTGAGCACAACCAGGGCTGCCTTTCTCCACCCCGTGTCCGCCATTCTGGTCTCGTGCCGCAGAAGTCATTGCTGGATGATTGCTATCGTGGCTCATACTAACAATAAATAGGTCCTCCCAGGGGACCCACCACCCAACCCCCTTGTGCCGGGAACAACGGGAGGCCCTTTCCATATTCTACTTCATTCTCCCCTCCTGGGGTGCCTCAAGGAATGGCCACTGTCCCCAAGTTACAGGTGAGGAAGCCGAAGCTCTGAAACATGACCGCGCCAAGTAGCCTGCCTGCCTCCCGCCCCAGCCCGTGGAGGTCCCGAGTTCTCCTATACAGGCGTGCCCCCCACCCCCAGCCCAGTTCATTCCAACAGGCTCCAAGCTCCCCCTTCTCCAACCCTCCCTGTGGTCTGAGCCCTGCTTCCCCTGTGTGGAAGGGGGACTGGGTGGGGTACAGCAGCTCTGTTCTCTCACGAAAAAGTCCCTCTTGAGGGCAGAGGTCCTAGAGGAAGAAGGAAAGGCAGTGTGGATTAACGGCCCCCTGGAGGACTGTCTTGGGAGGTGGGTGTCTGGGAGTCCAGAGGCACCTCCTGCCCTCTCTCAGGGGCCCCTGGTGTGGGGTCTGGTTCTGAGTGGCTGGTGCAGGCTGTGATTTTCCTGCTAAGTCACGAGGGCTGCTGGGGCCATAGCCTCCAGAGCCTACTTACAACTGGCCTACTCAGCCTCCAGTCCAAGCCGCTGAGCACAGATCTCAAGGCCCTGCACATTCTGGGCCATGCCTCCTGACATCTGGGATGAGAACCAGCCCTCCAAGAGGTCCCATGTAATGTGCGGCTGTGACCAGCATTGTCTGGAGGCGGTTGACCTAGTGGTAAGTGACCAGCAGTGGAAATCTGAACAGGTCTCCTGTGTGTTCCTGAGCAATTTGCTCAACCTCACTGATCTCTGAAAACGGGCCCGATAATAGGACCTGGGGTTGGTTGTGAGTACCAACCCCAGGACCACACGTGCCTTTCGTGGCTCACGCTGGTCCTTCTGCCTGGAATTATTTCCCACTTGTCAGGGGCTTCTTTACCCCAGCAAGGCTCAATCAAGTGTGTTCTTCTCTGGGAAGCTGCAGACACCTGACCCCAGGCCGCTGGGTTATACCCAGTCTGGCTCCCATGGCCCTCACAGGCTGTCTGGTGTGAGCGCAGTGTTGTGGTTGGGAACACACCTCTACCATGTTGAGCCGCTCTGAGGTTTAAATGCATTACTACTAACTGGGATCTTAGAACAACTCCTGGTGCAGAGTGAGTACTCAGGAAAATGTGATGTCTCCTTATTTCCTTAGCAACTTCTGTCCTAGGTGAAAGGTATCAGCCCTCCCCACCGGCCTGCAAGCTCTTCTAGGGCAGGATGGGGCTTGCTTGCTGTCTGCACTCTGGAGAGTCCCCTGACACACATTAGGTAACCTCACTCGAGGAAGAGGGGCTTGCCTTTGGGACGGGGATCATGAAACTTGTGATTTAGCCTGCGTCATTTTTGTGTGTCAGTGTAACTCTGGCTTGGCTTAGTTCTGTCAAACTCTGGGGGATAAGAAGAGCAGAGCATGAACCCGAAAACACACCCCAACCCCAAATCATTTGTTTCCAGGACACACACGGGACAGGCTGGAATAAATACTGGTGGTTTATCACAGGAAGGCTGGGCTGAGCTTGGGAGAGCAAGCATGCACACATACACAGCCAGCTGATTTATTGTGACCTGAGCGAAGCACTGAACAGAGCGAGGCCATTTATCTACTTGGCTGGAGGAGAGGTCAAGAGAGAGAAGTCAGAGATTAAGCTAAATAGTTCAGTGCCTTTGTTAACTCCTGGGTGTCTCTACGCCTGTGTTCCCAGGGAATACTGTCATAGCTCCACAGGGAAGACTGGACTCCTTCTTGGGGAGACAGCCTGGCCCCAGGGAGAAGCAGTGGCCAAAGACATTCTGAGCCTCTTGGGGTTGCCAAAAGGGAGCACAAGCAGGAGGAGGGAGGCTGGGAGCTGGGAAGAACACCCCACCATGGAAGACCTGCTGCCAACGCGGGGCTACAGTCCCCATCTCTCCCGCCACCCAGCCCCGGTCGGGAGACACCCCAGATAGGCTTGCCTTTTCCCCACCTTCACTCAGGGCTCTGCTCAAGCAGCACATTTGCAACGAGGCCTTCCTGCAGCATCCTAGTGAAACGCCCCCATCGCATGGGTCCTAGTTAAATACCCCACACCTCCATCACACTCTATCCCTTTCCCCGCTTTAGTTTTCGACCCGGTACGCAGCACCCTGACATATCTATGTATGTATTTGTTTACTTACGGTTGGGCCTGTTTTTGAATGAACTGCTGTCTCTGGTGTAAAGTCCAACGTGTGGCAGACTGTGGGTGCTCCGTAAATAGCCACTCAGGGAATGACGAGTTGTTGCCAATAGTTCACGACTGCTGAAAATGTGCCTAGGTAAGCTTTGCCGATCTAACTGTATATGACATCTCAACCGTCCTATGGTGTCCATACTGTCTTTAGGCTCAGAGAGGTGAAGTGGTTTACCCTTGGCCACACAGCTGGAACCAGATTCAAACCCACCCGGCACAGGGCCTGAGTTCTCAGCCACACACCTAAGAGAGGACATGGCCATGGACCTGTTTAGAGAAGGATTAGTCATGTCCCAGCCCACGGCATCCGGGGAAAATGTACCCTTGATCTGAAAAGAAATACAAAAAGCAAAGTGTGGAACTATTTTTTTCTTGCAGTGATATGAGTTGGATGATTAAAGAGGACATTCTAAATATCAAAAGCAAATTCAACCTAAAACGAATTTACTACTGTTTGTTGAAAACTGCTGTGTACCAGGCATCGACCAACAGCTTCCCGTCCATGACCCGGTTTAATCTTCCTGATAACCCCTAGCAGCACACTCTGTGATTGTTACCATTGTAATAACAGCACGGGAGAGCAAGCCTTAGCTTTTTTCCTAGGGTCACTGTATCAGTCAGGGTTCTCTAGAGGGACAGAACTAATGGCATAAATATACATATAAAGGGGAGTTTATTAAGTATTAACTCACATGATCTCAAGGTCCCACAATAGGCCGTCTGCAGGCTGAGAGCCAGTCCAAGTTCCAAAACTGAAGAACTTGGAGTCCAGTGTTCGAGGGCAGGAAGCATCCAGCACGGGAGGAAGACGTAGGCCGGGAGGCTAGGCCAGTCTCTCTTTTCACATTTTTCTGCCTGCTTGTATTCTAGCTGCACTGACACCTGAATAGATTGTGCCCACCCAGATTAAGTGTGGGTCTGCCTTTCCCAGCCCACTGGTTCCAAAGTTAATCTCCTTTTGCAACACCCTCACAGACACACCCACGATCAATACTTCGCAACACCCTCACAGACACACCCACGATCAATACTGCGTATCCTTGAATCCAGTCAAGTTGACACTCAGTATGAACCATCACAGCCTCTAAGTTAGTGAGCAGACCATCTCATTCCAAAGTCTGGGTCATCTCCTCTTTAACCTGCTGCTTTCATGCCTCGTTCTATTAGATATAAAGTTGTAAGCTCCCAAATTCTACCATGCATTTGGCAAGGGGAGAGTCGGAGTCTGGCTCATCTTTTTATTCTCAGTGCACTGCTGGCTGTAGGTGGGTGCTCAGTGAGGGTTTGCAGATTGGCTGGATGAATGAATGAAGGAGAGATTGAGTGAAAGAGGCAGTGGTTCTCAACTTGATCTAAAGGCATTGTCTCTAGAACACTGAGGCCTAGAGGTATGAGGCCTAGACCCCTAGAACACTCTCAAGAACACTGCCTCAGAAGCCTACGTGCGACTCATTAAATGTTCAGATTCCTGGACTCTGGCAGCCCCTAATCAGAAGACCTGAAGCCTAGAAAACTGCATTGCCAGGAGATTCTGATGTTCACTAAATTCTGAGACCCACAGCCCTAAGCTCAGCTCAAATATCCCCACTGAACTGAGGCCGCTTTCACATGGAGCCCCTGGATGCTGCCGATGGGCATCTCCCTGCTGCATAAATCAAGGCCAGCTGGAGGTGGTCCAGGGAAAAGTGAAAGAAATTACCACGGGTGAGGAAGATGACTTATTAGGAAAGATGGAAGGAACCGAGGGGGCAGCGTTTACATGAGGAAAAACAGGAGCCACCCATAAATCTTGAGGGCCAGATGGCAGCTGAGGGGTGAGAGGCATTATACATCCTAGTGCACAGGCATTACGGGGCCTAATGGGGGCAGGGATTATACGTGAGAAACTTGAACTCTGTGCCAGGGAGACATTTATAATGGATGACTTAAGCTGCTAGCCCATTATGATTTTGCAACAAGATTCATCAGCTCAGGGCCTGGAAGACCTTTACAGAACATCTAATCCACTTGTATTCAAACTTTTAAAAGGTTTTTAGAAGCAACAGATTTCTTTGTTCAAATGGAATTTTATTCATGATCCAAACATATAAGACGAAAATGAAAACGTTCAGCCCACCACTCCCCTGGGGCATCTCCAGAGAATCCCAGGGTCCCAAGGAACCCAGTGTGAGAGCCATTGATCCTCATTAGTGGATCCTCATTTGGATTCCTTTATTGAATGTTTACCAAAGTTTTTTAAAAAAATTAACTATTTCTTCCTGCACCCCAAGGAATTACCTTGCACATTCCCTGGGGTGCCCATGGTCTCATTCGAGGCTCCTGGTCTATGTTATCCCTAGGCTGGGGCATCTGTCTGAAGCCACTGCTTCTGATCTTGGTAACCATCATTCTTCCTTCAGATCTAGGCAGTCACCTCACTTCCTCCAAGAAGCCTCCTGCGCTCCAGGGCATCCTGAGTATCTTCCGGCCCTGGTCTCGCTCTTGTAATCATTTAATAGAATGTTTTAAATCAGTTGTTGCATCTGTCCCCCTGTCTAGACTGTGTGCCTTCCAGGAGGATGAGGCTAGGGACAGTTTTATGTGTGACCCAGCACCCACTGATCAGGAGCTGACACCATTTGTTGACCATTAGGTGACTAGCACAGGGCTTGGTACCTCATGGGTGATCTAAATGCTAGTCCAGTGGTTTTCACACTTGAGCAGGCAGCAGAATCACCAGGGGTTCCTTACAACACGGATGGCCAGGTTTCACCCCAGGGTTTCTGACACACTAGGTGTTATGGGCTGAATTGCATTTCCCCAAAACGTGCATGTTGAAGCCCTAACCTCCAGTACCTCAGAATGTGATTGTATTTGGAGATAAGTTTTTTAAAGAAGTAAATAACGTAAAATGAAGTCACTGGGGTGGGCCCTAATCCAATATGACTTGTGTCCTTATAAGAAGAGGAGATCAGGACACAGTGAGCCGACAGACACAGAGGAATGACCGTGTGAAACACAGCAGGAAGGCGACCATCTGCAAGCCATGCAGAGAGGCCTCAGAAGAAACCAACTGGGGCCAGGTGCAGTGGATCACACCTGTAATCCCAGCACTTTGGAAGCCCAAGGCGGGCAGACCACAAGATCAGGAGATTGAAACCATCCTTGCCAATATTGTGAAACCCCATCTCTACTAAAACACACACACACACACACACACACACACACACAGACACACACACACAAATTAGCTGGGTGTGGTGGCACCTGCCTATAATCCCAGCTACCCTGGAGGCTGAAGCAGGGGAATTACTTGAACCTGGGAGGCAGAAGTTGCAGTGAGTTGAGATTGTGCCAGTACACTTCAGCCTGGCGACAAAGCCAGGCTCTGTCAAAAGAAAGAAAGAAAGAAAGAAGGAAAGAAGAAAGAAAGAAGGAAGGAAAGAAAGAAGGAAGGAAGGAAGGAAGGAAGGAAGGAAGGAGGGAGGGAGGGAGGGAGGGAGGGAGGGAAGGAAGGAAGGAAGGAAGGAAGGAAGGAACGAAGGAAGGAAGGAAGGAAAGAAGGAAGGAAGGAAAGAAGGAAAGAAAGAAAGAAACAAAGCCAACCTGGGCGGCACCTTGATCTCATACTTCTAGCCTCCAGAACGAAGAGAAAAGAAGTCTCTGTTGTTTAAGCCACCCAAACTGTGGGACTTTGTTATGGCAGCCTTAACAAATTATTACAGTGGGTCTGGCATGGGGCTGGAATGTTGCATTTCTGACAAGCATGTGGATGATACTGGTGCTGCTGGTGTAGGGCCCATACTCTGAGAACCGCTACTCTGGCCTCTGAGTGACGGGGAAGGAGGGGCTGAAGAATGAAGGAGGCCTGGAGGGGTAGAGGGGAAAGCTGCTGGCCAAGAATGCTGCCCTGGCATTTCCTGGGCTCCAGGGAGTGAGCTCTCCCCGGCGGGAGGGAGCCCTGATACAGGCTGAGGTGTTCCGAGCTGTTACTCTCTCTGCTCTTGGCTGGGGACACTGGGAAGTGTCCCAGTGGGAGACATTGGGAGTGGGGGTCTCCCCAGATATTAGATCTCCCTGCTGGGCACTCTGGGACCCAGTCACAGGGAAGTCAGCTTGCCCAGTCCCTTCTCAGAAAGCAAAGCAGTGCTGGGCAGGCAGAGGTAGGAGGAAGCTGGCAGATGGATGGAGTCAGCTCATGCTAAGAAGAAAGATGTAATTTTTTCTCCCAAAGCTCGGAGTCTACTCATAGGGTGTTACCTTGGTCAGTCAAGGAAAAGACTCTCACCCAACTGTCCATGACCATCAAATTCTGCCTCAATGAGAGACAAAAAGAACCAAAGCCAGCACCATTTGTGTTGGTTGGATTCCCCTGTATCTTGGATGCACGGTTCAAATCCTCTCCCACCGAGGAAGCCCCTCTCCAGTTCAGCATGTGAGGCCATGCCCTCCACGTTTTTCAGTTCACAGAGCTTATCTGGTCTCACACACCAGATGACACAAGCCATGACTGTCTTGGTTGTAAGTGGCAGAAGCCCCTCTCCAGCTAACTTTGGCCCAAATGGGCCTCTATTGGCTCCCAAGACTGAAAAGCCCAAGGGCAGAGCTGGCCTCAGGGGCTCTACTATGTTGTCGGGAAGGACCTCTCTGTGTGTGGCTCTGCTCTCTGTGGGACTCCAGTCTCAGGAGGCCCTTCCCACAGGAGCAAGATGGCCAGCAGCCCAAAACCCCATTGCGCCAGCTCAGCCACGCCAGCAGACAGAGCCCTCTTCCCCAGCCTCCAGGGTGTGGCCCTCCGAGTGGCCAAGCCTGGGTCATGGAGCAGAGGAGGGTGTTTCTCCAAAGGGACGAGAAGCTGGTGGGCAGAAACATAAAGACACACTCTCCAGGGACTTTATCGGGCTTCCTGGCTCCCCTCCTCTTTGCTGTGTGACCTTGGACCAGTCACTTCCCGTCCTGAAAATCAATTTCTTCATTAGCAAAATGGGAATGACCTCCTGCCTGTGAGGAATGCTTGAAAGCATTCAATGAGTTAAGATGCACAGATTGCCTAGTGTGGCACCCGGCACGCAGGAGGCGTCAGGCCTCTGCCCCGCTCCCCGCCATGTGCACCCATACCCAGGCAGGGACGCTCCCAGCATGCGGACGAGCTGCTCCTTAAGCAGCGATTTAATTACACCCTTCCCTCCTCGCAGGCATCTCCGCTTGTGGACTATTCCAGCTGCCTTCTCTCTTAGCGCTCTCCTGAGACTATGAAGCTCTAAGTGGATGCCCCTAGAGACAGGTGATGGCAATAACTATTTATTCAACACAAATTCCCCAAGCCCCATTAGGAGCTCCAGAGTGTTCTGGGCACTGTGGATGCAGCCCAGAACAAGGCTGACCCGGGCCCTGCCCTCATGGGGTTTGCGCTTATCCACAGATGTGCCCGGTGCTGTGCCACCTATATACAGGGCATCTCCTTCATCCTCCTAGCAAACATGAAGTTAATGTCATCTCATTGGCTCCTTCAAGTTTTCTTGTGCTCATTTCACAGAGGAGGAAATTGAGGCTCGGGGGAGTGAAATCCGCTGATGTAAGTTGATCATTCAGCAAGTGAGAGGCAGAAATGAGACATTGCTTCACGTTTCCTTCCCGGACGAAGCCTAAGTCAGGCTCCACGCAGAACTCAGTGAAGGTTAATTACAGTGACAGCTCCTATAAAAATCAAACAGGCCAACCAGGAAGCTAGAAGAGAGGAAAAATAAAAAGACATCCATGTGCAAAGTCAGCCCGGGGTCTGGGAAGAGCCACGCTGAGTCCATACATGGAAATCCACATCCATCAGGATGGGCCGCCCCAGAGGCAGGCGAGAAGCCCCCAGCAGGCACTCAGTGTCAGGAGGAACAGAGCAATTCAAACTGCAACCAAGAAGCCGAGAGCAGACAGGCCATGCTGAAACAATTGGCTGAGCTGACATCAGGCCCAAAGCTGCCCTTTGCGAAAGTCCTGAGGTCCAGGGGAAGCCTGCACACTCCCTAACCCAGCCCACTAGCAGCCTGGTCCATAAGGCAGCCTTGGTAAGGTCATCCCACAGCTCCAATCCCTGCGTAGGTTTGCGAGGACTGAAGAGCTAACTGGCTAGTCCGAGGCAGAGACTAGCAGTCAGCAGTGACTTTGTAACCCAAGAGGATTCCTAGCTGTAGGACTTGGGGCAATTGACTTTGTCTCTGAGACTCGGTGTTCTCATTTGCAAAGTGGGGATGCCTAATACCTGCCTTAGAGAATAAGGAATAAATGAGGCAATGATGTAGCCACTCTACACGTTATACGACATAATCCATGCATTTAGGGGTTCCTGTTCTCAGCCGCACACAAAGAAACTGAGGCTCAGACAGGCCAGTCCCTGGGAAGCCACATGGCTGGTCAATGGCAGATACAGGTTTGGAAGCCCAGTCTGTCTGAGTCCATAGCCCAGCTCACCCAACACACAGCAGGTCCTCGCAACGTGCCAGGTGCTTTCTTTGCACAATTCCATTCTGGCAGTTTCGAGTTTAATCCTGCACATGTCCTGCTGGGGTATTAGTTCTGAAAGTGTTGGCTGTGTTTGCTTCCTGGTATGCTGTGGAAGCCTTGGGAATTCAAATATACTTGTGAAATCCAAACAGATGCATTTATTAATGGCCCACAATCAGGCAGAGCCTATTTGCTGAACAAACAGACAATATAAGGCCTTCCTCCGGGCACAGAAGAAACAAAAGGCTCTTTCTAGTTGTCAGAGGCTGGGCAGCAGCTCAGCTCTTGGAGGAGATGACAGGCATCCTTGGTGGATAGCCGTGGCTCATGCATCTATGCAAGACACAGGATCTGGATAGAAAAGTTCCCATTGTACTTCCCACCCACCACACTCTCTCTGAAGCCACTCACACACTCTTAGCTTATGCTGTGCAGGTGTGTGTGAAGCAGCCTCACAGCTGGCAAGGCCCGGAGAGTGAGGGTACCAGGGATCAGAGACGGGCTGGAGCACCAACTCCCCTTCCCAAACAGTACAGGCAGCTCCATAGAACCAGTCCCCTCCCCTCCTGCGAGTAAAGGACTGCACGTTAAGTGCCAGGAGGGAAGCAGAGATGGAGCTGACCTGAGCCCAGCTTTCGAGGAGCACAAGGCTAATGTGCTCTCTCAGTTTCCCCTGAGTGATCAATTTTGGGGATGCCTAAGGCACAAGATACAGAAAGATCAGGACTTCAGCAAGTTCAAGGTTTTTTGGCCATGCAACTTCTCTTTTCCCCCTGGTCGTTTCTGGCAAACACTCCAAGCCTGATTCCCTTTGCAAGGGGTATCGTGCTGCCAACACAGTTTGGAAACTATGGCATTTACCTTCCCAGGCTGCAGTGAGAGGAATTTTAGCAACCAGACTCCAGCTTAACCCTTGAGGGTTCCCTGGTGTCCCTGCAGACCTGGGTTCAAATCCCAGCTCTGCCCCTTCCTTCCTGATGAACTGTGGGTGGTTCACACCCCATTGCTGAGCCTCCACTTCCAAATCTGTAGCATGGAGATTGTGATAACAGTGCCTCGGTGGGGGACAGGTAACGTAATGTGCAAAGGGCCTGGAGCAGGGCAGTCATCAGATAAACACAGCTCTTTAGGACCACTGCCCAAAGGCTGCCTTCAGAGAAAAGTGTACCCGTGTCTCAGGCAGACAGCAAGAACTTCGATTGAAGACCCCCATGTTTATGTCACTATCCTGGACCTCACCCCAGAAATGGACTCATATTTGATGATCTCCTGGATGTTCCTACTTGGTGGTTTAATAAGCAGCTCACACGTGATACCCACAAGGTTGATTTCTTGATTTTGCCCTCTCCTCTTCCAAACCTGCCCCTCTTTTACCCTCTCCCCACCTCAGGAAAGAGTGCCTGCTCTGCCAGTTACTCCGGCCAAAAATCTTGAGATCATCTTAGATTTTCCTTGGCCACCCTGTATCTATTTCTCCCCGGCTCTACCTTCAACGTGGAGTCAGAACTCAGCTACTTTCCACCACGTTTTCACCCCCGCCACGCTGCCCAAGCCCCCTTGCCTTTCGGGGGATGGTTGAAAATCCTCCAGACTGGTCTTTCTGCTTCCTCCCGAGACTACGTTTAGTGTGTTCTCTGCAGAGGAGCTGGAGGGATCTGTATTAGTTTCTGTGGCTGCTGTAACAAATTAACACAAACTTGATGGTCTAGAACAACATGCATTTATTCTCTTACAGTTCTGGAGGCTCAAAGCCCAAATTCAGATTCGCTGAAAAAGGCAAGGCCTCAGCAGGGCCGGTTCCTTCCAGTGGCTTCATAGAATCCGGTCCTGGCCCTGTCTAGCTTCTGGAGATCGCCTGCCTTGGCTTGCGTCTCTCCAAGTCTTGCTTCTGCCATCGCCTCCCCTCCTCCTCTGGACCAGCATCTCCTTTGCTTCCCTCTTATAAGGACAGCTGTGGTTACATCAGTGGGTAATCTTCCCATCTCAAGGACTTTGACCTTCATCACATCTGCAAAGCTCTTTCCGCCATATTCATGGTCTGGAGATTAGCTGTAGACGTGTTAGGGGTACATATTTCAGCCTACCCCAAGGTCCCCTTAAAATGTACATTGGATCCTGTCTCTCCTCTGTTCATCCTCCACCCCAGAAACCCCCATCTCAGAGTAAAACCTAGGACCTGACAAGAGCCCTCAAGGCCCTCTGTGATCTGGATCCCACACCTCTCTGACTTTAAATCCTACCCCCCTGCCCTCGCTCACTCTGCTTGGGCCAAGCCAGCCTCCTTGCTGTGCCTCATGCATGCCAGATACACTCCCACCACAGGGTCTTTGCACTGGCTCTTCCCTCTGCCCATAATGCACTTCCCCCAGATTCCCTCATGGCTCAGTGCCCCATCACTCCAGCCTCTACTCAAGTGACATCAAGAGGACTTCCTAGGCCTTTCTGTATAAAATAAAGCCCCCTGGGCTGGGCGCAGTGGCTCACGCCTACGATCCCAGCACTTTTGGAGGCCGACGCGGGCAGATCACCTGAGGTTGGGGGTTCAACGCCACCCAGACCAACATGGAGAAACCCTGTCTCTACTAAAAATATAAAATTGGCTAGGCGTGGTGGCGCATGTCTGTAATCCCAGCTGCTCAGGAGGCGGAGGCAGGAGAATCACTTGAACTTGGGAGGTGGAGGTTGTGGTGAGCTGAGATCGTGCCATTGCACTCCAGCTTGGGTAATAAGAGTGAAGCTTCATCTCAAAAAAACCAAAAGCCACTTGTAGCCATTCCTCTTTGTCCCCACATTCTGCTTTACTTTTGTTTTTAATCTTCGTCACCACCTGAGATAGGTTTATTGGCTATTTGCCTCCCTACTAGGATGTAAGTTTTTCAAGAGCAGGAATTTTTTTTTCATTGCTGTATTCCCAGTGGTGAAATCAGTGTCTGGCATGCAGTAGGTATGCCAATAAATACTTGTAGATGGATGCATCTGTGTGACCCAGGCTCGAGCTCTGAAAGGATTGAACTCTAGCCATTGTATACTGTGTTGATCCCAGAACTCATGCAGCACTTTGGCTGGAAGACCTCATTCCAAAGGTGAAAATGCAGTTGTCAGTAGGATTTGGAATGTTACTGCCCCCATCTTGCTCCGCTGCTGGTTCCTGGATGGGCTCAACCCCAGACCAAGCATAGAGCTAACAGTTGCGGAGGGCCCAGGTGCCAGGACTAGTCTATGCCCTGCACGTGAATTAACTCACTTAATCCTCAGCACAGCTCTGGAAGGCAGGCACTATTGCGGTCATCCTCATGTTACAGATAATGAAAATTGAAGCAGGGGCAGTCCTGCCGTGGGCTAAGGGCACACGATGCTGTGCTTTCCCCAGGGGCAGGCTCAAGCCTGGTCCCTCCCTAAATTCCCACCAAGAAGCCAGGAAAGGGCAGAGGGTGGGTGTTTAGAACCTCAGAACAGCCGAGAGGAAAGGAACTTGCATGTCCATTCAGCCCAACCACCCCTCCCAGGCACCAGACTGCCCTGCAAAGGCTCAGGGGCCCCAGGTCAGGTAGGAAAGGTTGGGAGGCCGGGCCCTGAGGCGCGGGTCTCCAGGAGGTGCTTGGGCAGCCCTGGGGATGTGATGAGATGGGGACAGGGGAGCACAGACCTCTTCTCGGGCAGGGACTGGAAGGGTTGAGAGGGATCCTTCTATAGACTCCTCTGGTTGGAGGTTAGACCCTATCCAGCCTAGATCTTCAAGACGAGAGCCTCTATAACCCAGAGGGGCTTTCTGAGGGGACCAGGGACAGCAGGTGAACAATAGGGCTTTGTTTTGTGGCTGGGTGTCCAAGTGGGGGCTACGGCCCAAATGCCAACCGCAGTATAGGAGAGGCTGTGGCAGCCACCCGAAGGGCCCTACCTTCCACAACGCAGGGAACACAGTCTGCTCAATATGTTGAATGGATATTTAAAGAGTTTGGGTTGGAAGGCATGGCATGTCATCTCCTGCCTAGACATCTGCGTGCTAACCCTGAATTCACAGTGGGCTCAACCGCCCCATCAGGCAGTCAGCATCCTCTTCAGAGCCTCCTGGCGTTGCCAAGGACAATGCTATGGGTGTCAGGTAGGTTCCATCTGTCTGCATCTGGTGAACGGCCAGCCGCACTCATAAAACTTCTCAGCCCCTGCCTGACCCTTGAGAATCTGAGCCAGATCAGCGTGACAAAGTAGAGGTTGCAAGGTGGACAAGGTCTCAGCTCATTTTGGTGGTTTTGGGAGGGTAGTAGGTTAATGGCTTTATGAGGGTAGTGGGGACCTGCTCACTGCATGGTGGCCCCATCATATTTGATGAAAATATGATGAATGAGTGAATGAATAAATGGTACACACCCAAGAAGAACATTCTGTATCAGACTCAAATAGTGCCTATTCTCCCCAATATACTCCTCTCTGTGGCTAAGACCTTCCAACATATGACCTCAAAGGTTAGTCTACCTCTAGCTCAAAGCCTCCTCTTCAATTAGAGGTAATCTCCTTGTTCATGATGATAACAACCACCTATTATTCATAACCAACCTTCCAAACCCTGTACCGAGCATTTACTAAGCAGCATACTCAGTCACGTCAACAGCCTTCTGTGGCAGGTACTGCTGATCTGACTTCACGGATAAGGAAGCTGACATAATGAGGGGGAGAGCCCAAGGGCACGCAGCTTGGAAGTGACAGACCCAGGAGATGAGTGAGCCTGGACCTTCCAGCTCCAGGCGTTGCACTGTTCACCACTCTGCTTGGGCACTGCAAACCAGAGGCCTGGCCACAGCTTGCCCATGAACTCATGTGCTTATTTATCTGGCTGGTAATGGCCCACACATACATGCTGTGTACACATGTGCACACACCTACACACACACACACCCCTCAGGAGCATAAGCCCCGTGGTAACGAGAACTTCGCATATCCTGTTGGTGGCACATGACTCAAGTAGGTGCTTGTCACTGACTGAATGCCCCTGCCCCTCCCCAAACTCATGCTGAAGCCCTAACCCCTGTCATGAGTGTATTTGGAGACAAGGCCTTTACTAAGTAGGTAAGGTTGAATGAGGTCATGAGGGTGGGGTCCTGGTCCGATAGGATTAGTGTCTTTATCAGCAGAGACACCAGAGAGCTCACTGCTCTCCCTCCATGCATACACAGAGAAGAGGCCAAGTGAGGACACAGCCAGAAGGTGGCCATCTGCAGGCCAGGAAGGGAGCCCTCACCAGAGCCCAGCCCAGATCTTGACCTGAGACTACCAGCCTTCAGAACTGTGAAAAAATACATTTCTGTTGTTGAAGCCACCCAGTCCGTGGTAATTGGTGGTGACAGCCGGAGCTGACTAATACAGTGCTCAATACATTTTTGTTGTGCTGAACAGATCTAGTTTGGTGCCTACTATTTTTAAAAAGAGAATTTTTGTAGCTAGAAAAGAAGAGTTGTAATGTTCCAACACAAAGAAAAGATCAATGTTGGAGATGATGCTCTCCTTAATACCTTGATGTGGCCATTACACATTGTATAAGTGTTTCAAAATATCACACGTACCCCCAAAATATGCACAACTATTATATACCAATAAAAATAATGTAAGAGGGTTTTGAAGGTTCCCACAGCCCTTCCTCCTCAGCATCCCTCATTCTCCTTCCCTGAGCTTGCAGAGACCCTGGGTTTGCGGGGACTCTGGGTTTGTAGCTGTGCTTTGAGCTGGGCCCAAGCTTCAGTATCAGGCCAGGTCCAAGTCAGGGTTCGATCCACGTATGTTTCTGGGTAGGTTGAGAGAAACAAGTGGCCCCCCTCATGCCCCCAAAGGCTCCCCCCAAGGTGGGAGTTCCCAGGCATGTATATTGGGGGACAGCTCTCTGCTGGGCCTGGGAGGCTTTCCCTACCTTGCAGCCGCTGGCAGCTCCTGGCCTTCAGCTCACTCCGCAGGGACAGGGTCTCACAACCCCCACATGGTCTGTGGGGACAGGTTCTCTGGGGACCTGCTCGCTGCATGGTGGCCCTGGTAAAGGGCCCAGCTCCGGCAGCACCCCTGGGCCTCAGAAACAGCAAGATGAGGGGAAGATGCTGAGCACTTCACCAGTCCCCAAAGGCCCACCCAGTGTGCAGCCTGGAGGGCGAGGAAATCCAAGAGGGTAACTAGAGTGGCTGCAATGCCCAGGGGAGAGACCCGCCCCGCTGCCGCCTGGCCCTCGGAGTCCAGCTGCCACTCACCATCCCACTGCAAAGCACAGGTGGGCAGCAGTGGGCCTGCCGCAGCGCCAGCAGGACGGTGGCCTTTCCAGCTCGTGTGGGGGATGTGAGAGTGCAGAGAATGGGGTCCTGCCCCAGCACGGTCACCAGCACACCTGAGTCAGGAAACTGGTGCTTTGCCTGGGTGAGCCTTGTTTCTCCCTTGGAGAGATGGTCCAAGATGAGAGATGGCAGAAGCACAAATATTGACCAGGCGCCTACTAGGTGCCTGTGTTCATTCCTGGGCTAATCATCACAGCCGGTATCGCTTGAGCTCTTATAGGACGAGGCACTGTGTACATTGCCAGTGCCATACATTACCTCACTTAATCCTCACGAAATGGCTACGGGCAGGAATTACTACCCGTGTTCAATGAATGAGGAAAGTGAGACTCAGGGAAGTCATATGATGCCCCAAGATCACACAGCTGATGAGACACAGGTTTGGGATGCAGCCAGGGCTCCCAAACACGGTTCCATATTGCCCATGGACAGTAATAAAGATCTCGAATTTCTGGAGGGCTTACACGTGTCAGGAAATCTTTTAAGCATTTTTCATTCGTCAACCTGTTTCATTCTCCTTATAGCCCTTTCAAGTAGGTACTTCTATTATCACCATTTTATAGATGAGGAAACCGAGGTCCAAAGAGATTAAGTGACTTGCCCAAGATTTGGTCGTAGCAGGGTTTGAAGCCAGGCAGTGTGGCCCCAGGGCCCTAAAACCACTGGCTCTCAGCTCAGCTCCTGTGACCCCCACAGCAAGCCCCAAATTGTATAGCATTAAGTTCCTGGTCCGAGGTCACCCAGAGGGCCAAGAGCAAAGCTGGGATTCGAATCCAACTGTTTCTTGCTGTATTCCTACCATAATAATTGTCGTTCCCATTCAATGAGCACTTACGACCTGTCAGGTTCTTAACGAAGAGTGTTACACGTATCCTTACACTGAAGTGTCACAGCCACCTCGGGAAGGAGGGTGTCTCAGCCAGGATAGGCCCAGCTATGCCGTGACAACCAATAACCCTTCAGGATTTTAACAGCTTCACATTTTAAAGCTTGCATTTATTTGCTCATTTACTTCTTTGCTGATGATACATATTTTACCTAAGGGGCTTCACTCAGAGACCCAGATTGAGGCCCCATTTATGTGCAGGTTTACCGGGACACACAAAGAGAACAGTCAATTCAAGCAGTTAAATGTTCCCCTGGAAGTGTCACATGTCACTTTAGCTCACAGTTCATTGGCCACAGCTAGTCATGTGGCCCCACTGAATCACAGGGAGGCCAGCACATGCAATCCTACCATGTACACAGGAGGCAGAGCGCCCCAAAAGCAGACTACCCCAATATTATCGCCCTTCTATGGAAGAGGAAAGCAAAGCTCCCCACTGATAAGCTACAGAGCCCAGAGCCAAACCAGCCGAGAGCACATTGTCTTCCGACCACACAGAGCCCCTGAGACACAAAGCAGACCCATGATAAAAACACATTTAGCCTGTAGTTTACAATAGTGTTCCCACTCATTATCTCATGCGACTCGCTCCGTCCTGGTGCGGGGTTTGCCGCAGAGGAAACGGAAGTCAGAGAAAGGCAGTCACTTGATGAAAGCCATGCAGATTTGGAAGGCTGGGGCAAGGATGAGAAGCTGGTTCTCCTGACTCTGCCGCCTCTTGCTTGAGGTAGCCCTCCTGTCGTCCCAGTTCAGGACAAGGAAGAGAAATTCGCACTACTTTTCTTTTCTCCTCTCCCCTCCCCTCCCAAGGTGAGAATTGAAAAGAACAGAGTTGGCATTTTTATACTAAGAGAAATTGGAGAGAGAAGCCAGGCACAGACAAGGGTCAAAGAGACTGACCATGTCTCAAAGGTCCTCGCTCATGGCCAGGAACTGCTGAGAGTCCAACCTTCATAAGCTCATCAACAAGCCTTTGCGGCCCCAGCAGCTTATCCAGTTTTCACAACAGGCAGATGCCATAGACATAATCATTTGACCTATTTTACAGATGAAGAAACTGAGGCTTAGAGCCTAACAGAGAGCCTGACACAGAAGACTCATCAAAATTTTGTGAGCAGGGGGCCGGCTGATCAGAGGGTCTGAGAGCTTAGTTCACGGGTACCCAGCTCATAAGGACAGGAATTGGTCTCAGCCCTGGCCAGTTTGCTCAGAGTCTAGGTTTACGGAATGAGGTGGGGGTGGGGAGGGGGCAAAAATCCCAGCTCGGCTACTCTCTTGCTGTGCCCTTGAGCAAATGACTTCTCACCTCAAGTTTCTCACCTGCAAAACAGAGGTAAGAAGAGATTCCATAGGGTTGTCATGGGGATTAGTTAATATCTGAGAAGCACAGCGCGGCAAGGAGGAAGTGCTCCCTGAAGGTCAATTGTTCTTGCTCTTGTGGTTATCAAGTTTCCCGTTTGAAAAGGAAAACACTTCAAACATCAAAGAATAAGATATATAAACCAACAGTGATGGCAATCTATGGGCCAGAAACAACAGGCAGGAAATATAAGAAGATCAATTGGCTGACAGTTACAAACAAACAGGGTAAGAATCTCTCTCCAAGTCTCTCTTTTTTAAATTAATTAGCTAATTAATCTTTAAGTTGATAGATAAAAAATGCATATACTTATGGTGTACAACATGATGTTTTGAGGTATATATACCTTATTCTCTGAATCTTTTAAAGCACACGTAATTATACATGTATGTCTTAGTCCATTTGGGCTGCTGTCACAAAATATCAGAGATTGGGTGCTTTATAAACAACAGAAATTTATTTCTCTCAGTTGTAGAGGCTGGGAAGTCCAAAATCAAGGTGGATCGGATTCTGGTCCTTCCATTTCCCAGCTGTGTGACTGTGACCTAGTTATTTAGGTCCATCGCATCACTTGTAAGATGGGAAAAATCACCCCTCTCTAAGATTATCATTAGAGAATGGTTAGTTTTCAGAAGTGGAATTGTAAGTTAGCAGGCAGTCACAATTTTAAGGCACTTGGTATCTACTGCCAAAATATTTGAATTGGAATGCAGCTCTTCACTAATCCCAGCAGCATTGCCACCGCTACAGTCTGAAGGTTTGTGTTTTATAAGATTCAGTGTTTTATGAGGGTTCCTGGTTTGTAGATGGCTGTCTTTTCCCTGTGTCATCACATGGCAGAAGGGGCAAGGGAGCTCTCTAGGGCCTCTTTTATAGGGACACTAATTCTATTCATTAGGGCTCCACCCTCATCATCTAATCACCTCCCAAAGGCCCCACCGCCAAATACCATCATCTTAGGGCATTATGATTTCAACATATGAGTTTTGGGGGACACAAAACTTCAGACTACAGCAGCAGTGATGTTGCTGGGATTGGTGAAGAGTTGCACCCCAAACATTTTGGCAATAGATACCAAGCCTTAAAATTGTGACTGCCTGCTCACCTACAATCACACTTCTGGAAACTGATGATACTCTGATGATAATCTTAGAGAGGGGTGATTTTTTCCCATTTTACAAGTGATGAAATGGAGGCTCAGAGAGGCCAAGTAACTAGGCCACAGTCACATAGCTGGGAAATGGAAGGACCAGAATCCAACCCACGTCTGACTGCAAAGCCGTGCTCTGTACAGCTACATTTTATGATGAGTTTACAGAAATATAAGGGTTCAATATCCTGATTTGCAGAGACACAACTGCTCTGTGGAAAATTCCAAAGTATCCGTGAAAAAGCAACTTGAACTAACAGGTGAATTTAGCAAGGTCACAGCATACAAAGTCAATACGTAAAAATCAATTTATCTTCTATACTCCAAAAATGAACTATTGGAATTTGAAAAATTTTTTAAAGTTCAATTTACAAAGCATCAAAAATACATGAAATACTTAGAGATAAATCTAATACAATATGTGCAAGGTCTTCATACTGACCACTATCAAACTGTAAATCACTGAGAGATATCAAAGAAGACCTAAACAGAGAAATATACTGTGTTCATGGATTGGAAGACTCAATATAGTTGAGATGTCAATTCTCCTTGAATTAATCCAAAAATTCAGTATGACAGCATTTAAAATCCAAATAGGCCTTTTTGGGTAGAAATTCAGAAGTTAAGATTCATATAAAAAGGCAAAGGAACTAGACTAGCCAAAACAATTTTGAAAAAAAAGAACAAAATTGGAGGACTGTGTTACTTGATTTTAGGACCTCTTATAAAGCTGCAGTAATCAAAATAACATGGGGCTAGCAAAAGGATGGACCCATAGATCAATGGAACATAGTAGAATCCAGAAGCAGATCTGCAGATATATGGCCAATTTTTTTTTTTTTTTTTTGAGATGGAGTTTAGCTCTGTCACCCAGGCTGGAGTACAGAAGCACAATCTTGGCTCATTGCAACCTCTGCGTCCTGGGTTCCAGCAATTCTCCTGTCTCAGCCCCCCAAGTAGCAGGGACTACAAGTGCGCACCACCATGCCCAGCTAATTTTTGTATTTTTAGTAGAGACCAGGTTTCATCATGTTGGCCAGGCTGGTCTCGAACTGCTGACCTCAGGCGATCCACCTGCCTTGGCCTCCCAAAGTGCTGGGATTACAGATGTGAGTCACTGCGACTGGCTGGCCAATTGATTTTTGTCAAAGGTCCAAAGGCAATTCAGTGAAGAAAGAATAGCCTTTTCAGCAAATCATGTTGAAACAGCTACACATACAAATGCAAAAAAAAAAAAAAACACTTGAAATTGAGCATAGATCTAAATATATAAAACCTAAAACTATAAAACTTCTTGAAGAAAATACAGAACAATCTTTGTGACTTTGGATTAAGCAAAGATTTCTTAGGGCATAAAAAGTACAAAGTAGAAAAGAAAAAAATTGATAAATAGGACTTTATCAAATTGTAAACTTTTGCTCTTCAAAAGACATTAGTAAGATGCCTGTGATCCCAGCACTCTGGGAATCCAAGGCTGATAGACCGCTTGAACCCAGGAGTTCGAGACCCACCTGGGCAACACGGTGAAACCTCGTTTCTACAAAAAGCTACCCGGCTGTGGTGGTGAGTGCTTTAGTTCCAATTATTCGGGAGGCTGAGGCGGGAGGATTGCTGGAGCCCTGGAAGTTAAGCCTGCAGTGAGCCAAGATAGCTTCACGGCACTCCAGCCTGGGCAACAGAGTAAGACCTGGTCTCAAAAAAAAAAAAAAAAAAAGATACTATTAAGGGAATGAAAAGACAAGTCGCAGGCTGGAGAAAATAGTTGCAAAACACAGATTTGATAAAAGACTTGTATCCCAAATATATAAATTACTCTCACAATTCGGTAATGAGAAAATAAACAATCCAATTTTTAAAATGGGCAAAAGAGTTGAATATAACCTTCACCAAAAAATAGATGTGGGTAAGGACATGAAAAATACTTGACATCATTAATTGTTAGGTAAATGCATATTAAAACCACAATGAGATAACACTACATACTATTAGAATGGCTAAAAAATTCTTTAGATGCTGACGATGCTAAGTGTTGGTGAAAATGAAGAGCCATTGGAACTCTCATTACATTGCTGGTACAGCTGCTTTGAAAGCAGTTTGGCAGTGTCTTACCAAATTAAGTATCCACTTACCCATATGACCCAGCAATGCCATTCCTAGAAATGGAAATCTGTCCACACAAAGACTCACATGCAAATATAGCAGCTTAATCCAAATGATTCAGGACATAGGCATAGGCAGGGACTTCATGACTAAAACACCAAAAGCATTGGCAACAAAAGCCAAAATAGACAAATGGGATCTAATTAAACTCCAGAGCTTCTGCACAGCAAAAGAAACACCAGTAGAGTGAACCGGCAACTAACAGAATGGGAAAATAATTTTGCAACCTACCTATCTGACAAAGGGCTAACATCCAGAATCTACAAAGAACTTAAACAGATTTACAAGAAAAAAACAAACAAGCCCATTCAAAAGTGGGCAAAGGATATAAATAGACACTTTTCAAAAGAAGACATACATGAGGCCAACAAACATATTAAAAAAATGCTCATCATCATTGGTCATTAGAGAAATGCAAATCAAAACCACATTGAGATACCATCTCACACCAGTTAGAATGGAGATCGTTAAAAAATCTGGAGACAACAGATGCTGGAGAGGATGTGGAGAAATAGGAACACTTTTACACTGTTGGTGGGAGTGTAAATTGTTCAACCATTGTGGAAGACAGTGTGGCGATTCCTCAAGGACCTAGAAATAGAAATTCCATTTGACCCAGCAATCCCATTACTGAGTATATACCCAAAGGATTATAAGTCATTCTGTTATAAAGACACACGCACACATATGTTCATTGTGGCACTGTTTACAATAGCAAAGACCTGGAACTAACCCAAATGCCCATCGATGATAGACTGGACAGGGAAAATGTGGCACATATACACCATGGAATACTATGCAGCCATAAGAAATGATGAGTTCGTGTCCTTTGTAGGGACATGGATGAATCTGGAAACTATTATTCATCAAACTATTATTCAGCAAACTGACACAAGAACAGAAAATCAAACACCACATGTTCTCACTCATCAGTGGGTGTTGAACAATGAGAACACATGGACACAAGGAGGGGAGCATCACACACTGGGGTCTGTTCTGGGGGGCTATGGGAGGGACAGCAGGGGGTGGGGAGGTTGGGGAGGGATAACATGGGGAGAAATGCCAGATATAGGTGATGAGGGGATGAAGGCAGCAAAACACCTTGCCATGTATATACCTATGCAACAATCCTGCATGATCTGCACATGTACCCCAGAACCTAAAGTACAATAAAAAAAAGAAAAGAAAATATAGTGCATATATACCATGGAATACTACGCAGCTATTAAAAAAAAGAATGAAATCACGTCGTTTGCAACAACATGGATACAGCTGGAGGTCATTAAAAAAAAAAACAACAACTAGAAACAACCCGAACATCCACAATTTGAGATCTGTCCACACGATGGAATACTGCTTAGCCATAATAGAAATAAATTATTAATACACACAACATGGATGAATCTCAAAGGTATTATACAAATGAAAGAAAGAAGCCAGGCATAGGCCAGGCGCAGTGGCTCATGCCTGAAATCCCAGCACTTTAGGAGGCCGAGGCAGGTGAATCACTTGAGGCCAAGAGTTTGAGACCAGCCTGGGCAACACGGATAAACCCCGTTTCTACTAAAAATACAAAGATTAGCCAGGTGTGGTGACATGCACCTGCAATCCCAGCTACTGAGGTGGTTGAGGCATGAGAATTGCTTGAACCTATGAGGCAGAGGTTGCAGGGAGCCGAGATCGCACCACTGCACTCCAGCCTGGGTGACAGGGCAAGACTTCATCTGAAAAATAATAATTTTTTAAAAAGAAAAGAAAGAAAGAAGCCAGACACAAAAGGCTACATTTAGTGTGATTCCTTTATTCAACTTTCTGGAAAAGGCAAAGCTATAGAAATCAGGTTAGCAATTGCCAAGGGCTGGGGCTGGGAAGGGATGAAGCAAAGGGGCATAATGGAACTTTCTATGGTGATGGAAATACTCTACATCTTGATCGTAGTGGCAGTTACACAACTGTCTATATTTGTGAAACTCATAAAATGGTACAATTAAAAAGTGTGAATTTTATTTTACTTAAGCCATGCCTCAGTAAAACTGAAAAAACAACAAATGAGGTTGGCCAAACAAAACATTCATTTGACAACAAAAATTTATTGAGCATCTACTATGTGCCATCAACAAAATGGACAAGGGTCCTCCTTCCGTAGAGCTTCTGTCCTTCTGTAATGTGTGTGAACGTGAGCCTCAGTCAGCACGTTTACTGATTTCATGGGTTGAAGTCCCTCTAATTTGTCTGTTTTTGTTTGCTTTCTGGCATCTTTAAATAGTTGTTTTCAAATTTTGTCCACAGTTTACAGTTGCCGCCTGTCAGAGGATTAGTCTGATACAA
The DNA here is from genome assembly GCF_001604975.1 of Cebus imitator. Taxonomy (NCBI): domain Eukaryota; kingdom Metazoa; phylum Chordata; class Mammalia; order Primates; family Cebidae; genus Cebus; species Cebus imitator. The sequence continues at coordinate 563,649 of NW_016107515.1, forward strand.
TCTATTCCACTAAGACTAGAACTAGTACTCGGGTGAGATGAGGACGCTGGTGCTGCGAAAACTGTGATGACTTCGGCAATGCGACAAACAATCCCAACAATAAAGCACATATGATTCCAGAGTAATTTTAATATTCAGCTATTCTAGTATTTCATAACACACCTGCAATACTGATTACATACAGGGTTGTCAGGAAATGGAAGATAATCAGGGTGTTCCACGTTTTAATAAACATGTACATATGCATTTATTTATTTATTCTTTCACTCAACAAACAAGCTTGGACAGGACCAGGGCAAAATGACAATTTACAACTCCTTGTTCAAAAATCATGAAAAAAGCACTGTTAAAGGTTCTTTCTTCATGGTGTCTCTCTTGATTTCTTATGATGCTACTCATTTCCTATTTTGATGTTCTAAGTAAAAAAATAAAATAAATTTTTTTATTATTGGCATGAATTTACTGTTCAGCTTTCTATTGTGAAATTCCAGTTTTAAATGCAAAAGAGTGAGCATTTAATGCATAATCAAAATCACTGGAATTAGTTTGTATTATGTGGCTCATCCCGGGGCGGGGGGGAGGGTGCCTCAAGTGGCCACAAGAGACACAATAAGGCTGAAAGGAGGAAGAGAGGCATGCACACGCACACACATACACACATATACACACATGCATACACATACACACATGCACATGCACACACACACACACATGCACACGCACACACACGCACACACACACAAACACATGCACACACACACACAAGCAGATGTACGCACACATGCACATGCACACACGCACACACACACATACGTGCACACACGCACACATACACATGTGCACACACAAATGGACATGCACACATACATGCACACTCACACACAAACATGCACATGTGCACACACATGCACATGAACACACACAAACGCACATGCACACAAACACGCACACACACATACATGCACGTGCACACACACACATGCAGGCATGCACACACACATACACTTGCACATGCACACACAGACATGCGCACACATGCACACATGCACACACAGGCACACACATACACATGCACACACACATGCACACTCACATACAAACACACACACACATGCACACATATATACACACATACGCACACACACAAACACACACATACACACATACATATGCACACACAGAGACACATGCACAAACACACATATACACACATGCACACACACATACACATATACACACATACAAATACACACACATACACACGCATGCCTCACACACACACACACACACACACACCCCTGACACAGGGCCAGCTGCTGGAGCATTCCTTGGTAGAGGGATACTCTCTGTGGTATGGGGGATACTAGCAGAGAGAGGACAGAAGTTCCCAAGTGCCTGGGGCCTTACCCTGCAACATGGGACATGCATGCTGGTTTGGGTCTGAGGGCAGCTGGGTTCACCCTCAGCCAGCGACTGAACTGATAAGACCTGCCCTGGCTAGGGCAGGGTCTGGTGAAGCTGAGCCAAACATGCCTCTTCCCACAGCCTGTTCTCCAACCCACAGCAGACAGGGATCCTCAGGAATCTTTAAAGCTCCAGGCCAACATGCTCTGGGCACCTGGATCGGGGGTGGGCAAAAGACTGGACATTGTTGAGACAGCCTGCACTGGCCACCCACCAGATGCACTGTGGTGCTTAACCCTGGGCCATGCCCCACTGAAAGATGCCACTAAGCGTGCAGGCCTACCCCTAATCCTCTACATGCCTGCTGGGTTGAGGGCAGCAGCAGTCACAGGGCAGGGGCAGGAAGGTGGAGGTGGAGGGATGGGTATCTGACCCATCCCGGGGAGGTGAGGGAAGTCAGTACTGTGAGAAAGCTGAGGCTCCAAGTCCCTAAAGCATGCTCAGTGGGCCCATCATACTTCACTTACGAAACACAAATTCAAAGAAAATAATCATTAAAAATTTCAAGACAGTGATGGTGACAGCACACATGATGACCAAGGCCGCATCTTTCTAGGGCCATATGTGACAGCACTGGTCAAAAGGCCAGTTGAAGCCAAGCCTGAGTGATGCCCACCCAGAGATGAATCAGACACAATTCCTGCCCTCTCTTTATGTAATCAGGCAACAAGCATGTGTCAGGCACTTAGGCTAGGCATCGGGGACAGAGGAGACACCACTGGAAAAGGTGTCCCTACTCTTGAAAGCTCACAGCCTGGCTACAAGGCAGGCTGACTTCTGCTTGGTAGCCAGAAACAATGGGAGTCCAGGGGCAGGGGCTGCCAGCCCAGGGGTCCAGGGAGGGACCAGAGAAAAGCAGAATTCATGCAGGGATCTGGATGATGGGATCTGGGTGAAGACACAGTGCAAGAACAAACAGTCCAGGCAAAAATTGGGCGTGCCAAAGCCCCAGGCTGGAGGGGACTCGGCCTTTCGAGATACTGAAAGGAATGCCTCGTTATTCAGAGTGATAGGCACTGTGCCATCCCACAGAAACGTCCACTCTGATTTTTTTTTTAACTGTAATCTCAGCCTCCTGTTTATTACCATGACATGAAGTGCAGTTGCCTGATGACCCGCCTAGGATACGTTGTGTCTGTGAGTCTGGTGGGCGGTTATTAGAGAAAGTACAAGCAGTCCCTGACTCTCCCTAGTTTCATTTACAGCATGGTCTGTCCGCTTAAAGAGAACACGTGGTCCCCGCACAGTGGCTCTGCCTGCCAGGTTTGGTCGGGGGCCCCGCTGCCCACCAGATGCCCACATTAGGGCCCAGGATTCTGCCTTTGCTCCTGGGCTCCCCCCACCACTCTTCACACCAGTCGGGCTGAAGCCTAGTCCTCCTCCCACCTCCCACCCCTGCCTCTGTGTGGCTGCTGCAAAGACCAGAGGTTCTCCTGTGGCGATAGTGACACCTTTAAATGCTTCACGTGACAGTGAGGCTTGTGGCTTGTACGGGACACCCGAGCTGTTCTCACAACTGTCTGTGCTTCCTTTTTTGCAGCTTGGCTCAGACCTGGCACTGAAACATGGATTCGGCTTTTGTACGTTTTGCAGGTTGTATAAACAGTACAGTGTGAATAGAATAAAATAAATGCTTGCAAACTAAAAAGAAGAAGAAGACAAAAGAACCTCATGGCCAGCCCTCCCAGTTCAGGGCAGGCGGAAAGAGAGCCTCTGCCCAGAAGCACCTTTTCAAGCCCCAGAGCTCCCAGGCCTGGGACCAGTGGGGGTCACGTGCCCATCTCTGAACCGATCAATCGTGTGGCCAGCGGTAGTCAATATATTGACTGGCAGGGAGTAGGATGGGTTCCACTCAGAGCAAGGGGTTGGACGATTCGGGAGCTATGGTTTCCTAAAAGGAAATTAGAAGGCTAGTTCCAAAAAACGGGATGGATGGAGCGGCTAGAACACCCCTCAAAAGTCTGCTATCGGCCAGGGTCAGTGGCTCACGGCTATAATCCCAGCCCTTTGGGAGGCCAAGGCGGGTGGATCACCTGAGGTCAGGAGTTTGAGACCAGCCTAGCCAACATGGTGAAACCCTGTCTCTATTAAAAAACAAAAAAATGCAAACTGGACGCGGTGGCAGGTGCCTGTAATCCCAGCTAATTGGGAGGCTGAGGCAGGAGAATTGCTTGAACCTGGGAGGCTGAGGTTGCACGGAGCCAAGATTGTGCCATTGCACTCTAGCCTGGGAGACGAGAGAAACTCCGTCTCAAAAAAAGAAAAGGAAAAAAAAAAGTCTGCTACCCCTGCCCTTTCCTACTGATGCTCAATTTCAGCCACACGGCTGCCATAGTGGAGAGAACAGGGCTAGTCTGAAACAGAGCTGAGTGCTAGTTCTGGTTTCTCTCCTCTACTGTCTGTGGGTCTCTGGGCCACACCTCCCTGAGCATCAGATTCCTCCTTTATAAAATATGTCGGTGAGAATACACAGCAAGCTGTGAAGATTAAATGCATAGAAAGTGCCTGAAATGCGGTAAGTGCTCAATCAATGCTAATTAGCAGCTACACAAACAGTGTCTTGCACCCACACAAATACACAGCCTTTGAAAATGCTGATTCACTTTTCTGGAATGCACTTCTCTCTCTTATCAGCACATCCTCCCAAACCCCATTCTTCCACACCCCACCCACCCTCAGTGCCTCCTCTGTGCACTGTTATAGCAGGGTGGTTAAAAACATACATTTGGGCCGGGTGCAGTGGCTCACGCCTGTAATCCCAGTGCTTTGGGAGGCCTACGCGGGTGGATCACATGAGGTCAGGAGTTCAAGACCAGCCCGGCCAACATGGAAAAACCCCATGTCTACTAAAAATACAAAAGAATAGCTAGGCGTGGTAGTGGTGCTTGTAATCCCAGCTGCTTGGGAGGCTGAGGAAGGAGAATTGCCTGAACCTGGGAGGCGGAGGTTGTGGCGAGCTGAGATCGAGCCATTGCACTCCAGCCTGGGTAAAAGAGCGAGACTCTGTCTCAAAAAAACAAAACAAACAAACAAACAATAAAACCATTCATTTGGAGTCAGACAGCACTGAGTACAAATCCACATAACCTCTTTGAGCGCCAAGTTTTTCTTTTGTAAAATGGGCACCACGGTACTCACCTCAGGAGGTTGTTAGGAGGATTAAGTGAGCACTCAGGCAAAGTGCCTAGCACATAGAGTAGGTACTCCATGAAGACGAGCCTTTGTTACTATGCGTCCCACCATTCTGTAAGTACCTTTCATATGCTAGCCTCTTAGGCTAGAATGGGAGCTTCTAGATGGCAGGGGCTCTGCTGGAGTCACAGCTTCATTTCACTTTCAACCATGACCCTATTACCTTCACGCCCAAGCAGGGGCTGGTGGCAACCAGGCACCCTGGAAATGCTTACAGGATGCTTGGCTGATAGGTGCCTCTTGCTGCAGGAAGACTGCCTGCCTTCTGTGAAGAGGGTAAGGTAGGCCAGTTTCTTCCTTCCAACTCATCCCTTTCTCACTTGCCAGCTGCTGTGACCGTTCTGCACTTGGATGGGGGTGGCAGGGAGGACGGAGGGGAGGTAAAAGGGGGCAGGAGAGGTTCCACTTGATGGGGACTGTCTTACACTGTCCTCTGCTCGCAAGCATAAAGTTGACTCTTGTGGGTGCTTTTGTGAGTTCTTCAGAGACCCCCCCACAGCTAGGACCTCAATGTAGGTGATGTCGTCTGTTGTCATCAGTGCTTCGTCTATCCACAGCCTTTCAGAATCAGCTGCCCCATCCAGCTTCCAGCTGCTAAGAGCTCACCTTCTTCCAGGGAGGGGGCTTTTAGACAGACCTCTTGCCCTGTGGCCCCCATCTAATCCATGGGAAATGTCCATGTTTGCCTTCCCCAGGACGCTCGAGAAGGTGGCCAATCGCAATGCGGCTGCAACCTCTTTCACGTCTGCTGGTGGGGCAGTCAGCGAAATCACCAAGAAAGTATTATCTCACAGATTTTCCAAGCGAGAGCCAGACACTGCCCACTACGGAATCCCTTGACTGCAAGGGACAGGGATAAAGCCCTCCAAGTGGTCTACTGAAATTCCTCTCTCTTGACCTAAAGTAAAAGAAAAAGCACTCTTGGGGTAGGATGGGGCTCCTGGTCCCAGCTCCTCTTCCAGGCTTCATTCCCTCCCTTTTTACAGCCTCAACGTGACAGAGGGGCTGAAGAGTCAGGTCACCAGAGGCTGGCTAGATCATTTCACAAGTGCCCAGGGAATTCATCTCACCACGTCATTTAGATTCTGATACTTGCTGTGTCATGGAGCTTCATCTAAAATTTTCAGTTTCACTTCTTATTACTTGAATGAATAAAGGACTTGAATGCATTTTTAAGGATCACTAGGCTGAATTTCCCCACCCCACCCCCACCAAGATGTCCGTGTTTCTCCACCCATAGGTTAGAAAACACTAAAGGAGTTCCCAGCCCTTAAAATCGGTAAATAAACTCTGGAATCAAACAGATCTATAGGTGACTTCTGGCTTCTCCTCTTAACGGTTGTGTGATTTTTTAGATCACTTATCTTATGGCTCTGTGCCTCAGTTTCCAGTTCTGTAAAATGAGATGCTAATCGTGTGTGCTTGACATGCTCCATGACAATTACCTGAGAATACATGGCAAGCACTGGCCTGGTGCCCACTGACGGCTCGCTGTTGGCTCCTGCTGCTGTGCCAGTGGGTCCACCCTGAGCCTGCCTACTGAGCTGGCATCAGCAGACCCAGCTCCTCTGGACCCTCCTCCAGCACTCTGCACACACAGTGAAGCCAGATACACGTCTGAAGGACTTATGCACCGGCAGTTCCAACCCTCACCACTTTCCCAGGGGCGTCACTAGCCAGCTCCCGTCTCTTGACATTCACTCAATGTCTTGTCACTACTTTGTCCTTCTAGTAAAAACAGCATCACCACCCCTAGTGTTTTCATTAAGTCTCTGTTGATTGTGGGGCTTCAACAAGTTGAATATTTGTCACTTTTGAGGCTTCTCAGCACCTTGACCACCACCTCAGTTTGGGAACCTCCTGATACTGTGTATGCTTGTGGAAGATTCAGGTCAGCCATGTCTCCCCCAAATCGAAATGGGGATCTACTCTGCCTCTCGCCACTCCCTGTTGACCAGGGCATATGAAATGCTTCTACATAGAGCTTGGCATTCAAAATGCCAAGTGCCAGAGGGACACCCGTGGTCAGGACAAAAGTGCCTAGGCCACCCTATTCCTGATAAGGACAAGAACTAAGCGGTGCCCATGCCTCTCACCTCCACACTCCCCCATGCTACCTCCTCTGTGTCATCAGTGTTGGGAATCTGAAAACTTCCTCTCCCAGTTTCCCTTGTAATGACCTTTTATTAGGGTCTGCCAATGGGACACATTCACAGGAAATTAGAAGGTAGAAGAAGGGAGAAGTCATTTCTTTCAGGTTTCTGGCAATTGGTTTCAGCATCAGCAGCAAACAACTGAGCATAACCACAGGGGGCTTCCAGCAGCATCGATGTGGTGTCAGCTGCATCTGCAGGAGTATGGCCCTGGGATTCCTACCCAGCTACAGCAATGAAGTTTCAACAGCAGGAGCAATGGCACCTCCAGCAGCTCAGTGGGGCACGTGGGCTCTCAGGCTCCAGCCCAGGGAGTGGCGGCAGCTTCCTGTCCTGTAGAAAACTGCCTTATTCTTCCTTGTGAGTCTTTTCTCTGTGCCTGTCAGCCTTTCCAACATCTTTGTAACTAATTCCTTTGTATTAAATACCTACTGTTTGATATATCTAGAAATACCTAGAGTGGTTTCTGATTCTGACTGTTACTGTGTTTCTTGATTCTTGATCCCCACCTAGGTCTATTTTGTTCTGCTCATTTATCAAGCCTAAGTCTACAGCCTCACATATTCGATGAGCCCTGATATGCCTTCTAAAAGTCCCCTTTCTCTTTAAAAGTCAGTTTCTGTGGCTTCCAATCAAGAACCCTCACTCTAAACCATTAATTTGATTTTAGCTTCTGGGTTTACAATTTGAGCTTCCAGGTTTACAAACATTTGCTAAATAAAAAAATAGTTAATATTTACTGAGGCTTTTCTGTGTGTCTGGCACTATGCTCAATCATATCTGTTTTTTAATTTATTCCTCACAATAATTAGGTGAGGTAGATATTATTACCAGCTCCATTTTGCATACATAAAATGGAGGTTGCTGCAAAGTTAAATCATTTGATTTAACTTTTCTACAGCTTGGAACTGGTAAACCAAGATTTGAACTAAATTCAGCCAATGAAAGATCTCTCACTTTTAACTAATACAGTCTATTGCCTGGTAACACATTAAATATGCACTTCAATTATAAGATGCATTCTAATTTCAGAAACATAAACTCCCACACCATTCTAAAATACAGTATATACATACTAGTTTTCACTCTGGGAATTTGCTGGTGGGGCGCTGCTGGCAAAAAAGATGGAGTAATTTTCAAGCTTAGAAGCCAAGTTTCTCCCAAGCCAAAAATACTTCCATTAAATTCCTGTCATAGTGCCTGAAATTCCCACCATTCCATCTCCTTGCATTAGGGCATTCTATCCTCAGAAGTCCCTTGTGAAAGTGTGAATATGTTACTTGATAAGACAGTCAAAAGCATACTGTCTTCAATTGTCCAAAATATTCCCGCAGGAACTTCTTCCCCAGGTAATAAACCTTAGCCCTGTTCCCCATAAAGATAGCACGAGTCGGTCTGGACCAATCATAGCATTCCATTCCCTGGCCACCGACTGGTCCCGAGAAGGACATGTGACCCAAAGTGGGCCAATCAGAGACCTTCTCTGTGATTTTTGTCTGACAAGATTCGCTGGAGAAACTCTTCTTGTCCCGTTAGGCCATGGACCCAGAAGGATGTGAAGCCACAGAGCCCAGAGCTAGAGCCAGAGCCAGAGAGAACGGCCAAGTGGAGAGTAGAAAGTGGCACATGGGGCCCTGAGGCCAGCTCCATTCCTGGCCTTTCCTCACACTGGCTATGAGGAGCCAATAATATCCCTGTTTTTGACGTAATCCCATTTGAGTTTGGCTTCTGTGTCTTGCAAACAATCTTACATCAGTTGGCTCCTACGGACACAAGCTCCTGAAATGGCAGAACATTGGACAGATAAGTTTGGGGAAGATGGGAGGTATCAGGCATGGGGTTGAGGGGGACAGGGCCGAAGTTCAGACAAGACCAGGGACAAACCAAGCAGCCTCTCCACAGGCTTTTTTGTCTGTGAGAACCTCAAAGCCAAACAGCAAGAATTTCTATCAGCTAAAAGCAGCTCCTCGACCAGTAGGTGTGATAAATGTGCAGGGTAGCGTTCTTAAATATCTCCCCCTCTTCCTAGTCCATGTGAAACAGGCATTGGTTGCCAGCTCCTTTCCTTTGAGAACAAGCCCTGCAGTGAGGGCACCTGGTCCCGCTCAGTTGCGTGCCCTGGATCCAACCACTTCCCCACTTCAGGACTCACCGGAAAAACAGGCATAATGGCTGCTTCCTTGCAGGGTCATTCCAGGATGAAGCAAAATAGCACACTGGTAGCGTTACACCCCAGGAGACTCTCAATATGTGGAGGCCATTTGGAGAGAAGGTTTCTCTCTAGGAAAACTATCCCAGACACGCAGAATCAGGGCGGGGAGCAGGAAGGTGCACAGGCTGAGCTGAGATAGGTTCAGCCCAGCACCACAGAGCTGGGAGGTGTGTATTTTCTTATTTTCTGTACGCCTGATCCTCTGGCATCCGTGGCCCCACTGAGTAAAGAGAGACTGCCCTTCTTAGGGCTAGCCAGTTTTTAGATATAGCAAACAAGTGTGCCTTCTTTGCAAGTATGCCTTCCATATGCATATCAATCAATTTAGCCCAACTGGGCTTTATTTTTATTTTTCCAACTACCTCCTTTATCAGATTCTTCCCATATCAAGCCCTCTCTTTCCATGTCCTCCTGCCCTAATCAATCCGGGGCCAGGTATCAGACTATGAGGGGCAGTCCCTACACCTGGGATCTTGCTTAAATTATTCAAACCGGCCAGTCCTAAACCGACTGAACCTGCCTCACCCATTTTTTTTCCCATGTAAACCACAATCAAGACTTCTGGCCAACCCCTTCCCTCACTCCTTCTTCCTCCGGCCGGACCCTGACGCTTCCCCATGTGGCCCTGCGTGGCGTGCGATGCCTCTTGTTTCTAGGGACCTGTGAGTATAAACACTTTGCTCTTCGTGACGGTTGTTTCTGTTTCTGTGGGTCTTCCCATACCTAATTTAAACAAATCCTGGGTACATTTTTAAATCGAAGGTCCGAGTTCAAATCCCACCTGCCCTGCTGCTCACCTGCAGTGGGACTAAGCCAAGCATTTTCTCTCTCTGAGCCTCAGTTACTGCATTGAGAAAAAATAAGAGCAAGAATGATAACCACTCCATGTGGCTCTTGGGAGGAATTATGGAAACCACAAACAAAAGAAACCCCACACACTTAAGCTTGAAACCGCTGTGTCCATATGAGCTGGTGTTATGTAAGACTTCACCAGGAATAGGGAGCAGCCCTTGAAGAGCACAAGGAGCAGGGGGAGGCTTCAGTTTAAGGTGATAGACAGAGATGGCCCCATAGATAGAGATGGTCAAGGTCATAGGTAGATATGGCCCCACAGAAAGAAATGGTTAAGGTCATAGATAGAGATGGCCCTGTAGACAGAGATGGTCAAGGTCATAGACAGAGATGGCCCCATAGGCAGAGATGGTCAAGGTCATAGACAGAGATGGCCCCATAGACAGAGATGGTTAAGGCCATAGATTGAGATGGCCCCATAGACAGAGATGGTCAAGGTCATAGACAGAGATGACCCCATAGATAGAGATGGTTAAGGCCATAGACAGAGATAGCCCCATAGATAGAGACAGTCAAGGTCATAGACAGAGATGACCACATAGACAGAGATAGTCAAGGTCATAGATGGAGATGGTCCCATGGACAGAGATGGTTAAGGTCATAGACAGAGATGGCCCCATAGAGAGAGACAGTTAAGGCCATAGACAGAGGTGGCCCCAGCGGGAACACACCCCTGGTTCCTTTACTACCGGGGAGCAGAGCAGCCACCAAGGAAGGGAAGAGAGTTCCCAGCCACACAGAGAGGACCACAGGACAGGGAAGCAACAGCCCCAGAGTGGGCCCCGGTCTGTTCCCCAAATTCTTCTTATCTGCCCTGGCCTGGCTGAAGAGCCCACAAAGGGAGGGGGCTGAGGGAGAGAAAATAAAATCAGGCTCCAGAAGGGGTACCTCAAATCCCAGGATTCAACAGCCAAAGAGAAACGTAGACACTTAGCTTTGAGCATTCCTGGCTCCTCTCTGCTAATGCTGTAAAAAATTGCTGTTGTAGATTAAGATAATTTATAATATTCAGTGTGGAGGAAGGGGCAGAGATGGGTACTCTTGGGTCCTGCTGGAAATTGTGTAAGTTAATATCCCGTAAAGTGGCAGTTCTGCATTGAGTATCAAAAGTCCAAAAAGGACATGTTATTCTTTGGCCAGCAATTCCACTCTTAGAATTTATCTTAAGGATTTACTCAGACAAGTGCAGTAAGATGTATATACAAGGATATTCATCACAGTGTTGTTTATAACGGCAAAATACTGGAAATGATCTAAATATCCATCAATAAGGGATTGTCTAAATAAAGTGTTACGTCCCTACTATGGAATGCCATGCAGACTTCTAAAACAGATGTTGCAGATTTACATTTGTTGACAGTGGAAAGATACCCGTCATATGTTGTTGAGTGAAAGAAAAAAAAAAATGGGTTGCAAACATATAGCATGGGCATGTTCCTGTCAAATTATACACGTCTATAAATCTATGCATTAATATGCAGATTGGAGGGATGGTACCAAAATGAAGACTGGTTATCTCTGGATGGTGATTGGGGGGCATTTTTGCTTTCCTCTTTATACTTTTGTATTGTAACAAGATACAGACCATTCCATTCAGCACAGTTCCTAGAATGGGGTTTCTAAGCCTTGAGATTGGAAAACTCTTCCTCCTAGGAGACTGCCCTGTGCATATTGTAGGATGTTTAGCAGCATCCCTGATTTCTACTTGCAAAGACCAGCAGCACTTCCCTAACTCTAGCCCCCATTGTGACAAAAAAAAAATATCTCTGGACCCTGCCGAACGTTCCCTAGAATACAAGGTCATTTCTGATTGAGAACCGCTGTTCTAGAGAAAGGGAAACGCAGACTAGATGACAGGGATGCTCCCAAGAAAAGACTTGGAAAGAAAGATTGGACCACATGCCCTGTAGCCGATGAAGAAAGAGCCTGGGACAATCTGGGGAATGGGACTGAGCAAGATGGCAGAGGGCCGGATGGCACTCGAATCTAGGATCAGTAGGAACTGGTGGGAGCTGGCAGCATCCAGGGGGGCTTCAGACACACACGGGCTGTGCCCCGTAGGCTTGAGGCTGCTGATGCAGAGCAGGAACTGACTCAGCCTTCACTGTAATCCTAGCACGGAACACGCTCAGCCTTCACTGACTCCATGCCTCGCTCCCCCTTAGTTGTCATGTGTGATTGTTGTCTCCATCCAAAACAGGGCTGTCTGGAGTTTGTCAGGGCTTTGGGCCCATAATAGGCCTCTGAAAAATAAAAATTACTAACATTTATTTAAGATTGTAACCACATGCCAGGCACTGTTCACTATTTGGAGCCTTTTTTTTTTTTTTTTTT
>NW_016107515.1:575865-607062 GCF_001604975.1 Cebus imitator
TTTTTGAGACAGAGTCTTGCTCTGTTGCCCACGCTGGAGTGCAATGGTGCAATCTCGGCTCACTGCAACCTCCACCTCCCAGGTTCAAGTGATTCTCCTGCCTCAGCCTCCCGAGTAGGTGGGACTAATTTTTGTATTTTTAATAGAGACGGGGTTTCACCATATTGGTCAGGCTGATCTCGAACTCCTGACCTCGTGACCCGCCCACCTCGGCCTCCTAAAGTGCTAGGATTACAGGTGTGAGCTACCACACCTCGCCTCAGAGACCTTTTAAGGCTGTTACTTGTATAATCCTCACAGCAACTGTGTGAGATATCATGACAATTCCCAGGTTACAGATGGGGAAACTGAGGCATGGAGCATTAATTCAGCCACAGCCCCCTAACTTGTATAAGTGAGAACTGAGTTTCAATCTGGCTCCAGAGCATGTGGTCTTTACCACTCCACTATTCTGTGTCTGAAGAAGGGCCATGGGGCACCAGAGCGAGAGTGACAACATTTCCAACCACTGTGCTGGACTGCCTCTTTAATGCCAACACCTGCCATTAGTCCAGGGCCCCACACATGCCCATGCAATAGAAGGTGCTTTACATACACTATTTTCATTCCTCACAGCAGCCATATGAGACAAGCACTATGACTACTATGCTCATTTCACAGATGGGGAAACTGAGGCTGGGTTCCTTGCCCTTTGCGCTAAGTTGGTGGCCCTTTGATTCCCATGTTGCAATTGCTCTTGCATCTGTATCCCACCTGGTGGCAGAAGCTGTGCCTGACTCTCCTCTCACCCTTGGTGCCCAGCCCTGGAAGTACAACACTGCAGTCTGTGCTCATCACTTTTTTGTGTGCCCAATGTGTGAGCCCCTTCCTGGGTTTGAAGAAAGTCACTGTGTAAGTCCTATTGAGCCCCACCTCTCTCTACAGAAGCCAAACAGGCCAGACATATGTTTTCCTGGCCCCTGCAATACAGCTAGCCTGTCCAATGACTCCATCTGGGCCACAAACATGTATGTGGGACAGACAGAAGCAGAAATCCTTCCTATTTCATTTCATCATAAAGTTGGCGGCATCTGGGACCTTGAGTTCTGGGCTGCAACTGGACGGAATTGCAAGTTCAGTGGACCAGTGGCAGTCAGGATAGCAGTAGCAGTGTTCCAGTCAGACCTGAGGATGACCTCTCTGTGGGTCCTTGGCCCACCAGCCTTTTCTTCAGTCCTTCTTTAAGCTGCGAAGCCAGGATCCTTGCAATAAAGTTTTTTTTTTTTTTTTTTTTTTTTTTTACAAGTATGTCCAGATCGATTTCTTTTATTTGCAACTAAGATCCTAATGCTAATTAAGAGTAAAAAAATGAAGAGGGGCCGGGCTCACGCCTGGTAATCTCAGCACTTTGGGAGGCCAAGGCAGACGGATCACAAGGTCAGCAATTTGAGATCAGCCTGGCCAAGATGGTGAAACCCTGTCTCAACTAAAAATAAAAGAAAATTAGCCAGGCATGGTGGCACATGCCTGTAGTCCCAGCTACTCAAGAGGCTGAGGCAGAAGAATCACCTGAACCCAGGAGGTGGAGGTTGCAGTGAGCTGAGATCATACCACTGCACTCCAGCCAGGGTGACAGAGTAAGACTCCGTCTCAAAAAAAAAAGAAGAGAGGGCAGGAAGAAAGTAGATAATGCAGGAGAGCAGGAGGAGGGAAGCCACGCATCACTTTCACCCTGTAAGAATCACTAGGTCAAGTAAACTGTCACCAGCAGTTTCTGCTCTTGCCACTTGAAGCATCAGATGGTCTGAGTGGAAGCACTCACTTGTGCAGACTCCCCAACCAGCTGCAGATGTGGCTAAATCAGACGCAAGAGATAAGGGAAAAGATCAGCTTCAGGGGACTGAGCCGAAGCCACTATCAGGAAACCCTATTCCTAATGAAACCCCACCCTGAGCCAATCTAACTATAGAAATAGCCTCAGATTATTTTATCCTAATTGCTCCTGCAATTCAGGCACTGAGACCTCCCTTGTTCAATGCACTAAAGGGGAAATTGGCCTAAGCACCTTTAATTCCACACCCTGTAGAGTCCAGGATCCCAAGCTTGCAGTGAATGAGTCAGCTGGGAACGAGAGTCATGTGATACTAAATATGGCCACACCAGCCCAAAAGATGGCCCAAAAAGGCAGCCAATACTGGCACCTTGGGGCCAGACAGTACAGGTCAGGAAGATAAGAAGGGCTCTGTTCTCTCCTCTCTGGCTCCACCCTTATCATCCCTTTCCCTTGGGACCTTCTCTGCCCTTAGCAAGGAGTGGTCAAGGAAGCCTCAATTTTTGTGATTGTTAGGCTCATCCTGGCTTCTAAAGTTCCCCTCTTTGCCCTGGCCCTTCATTACTATCCAGATATAGAGCCTGTCAAAAATCTTGTATTTCTGCAGGAAGAATCCTTAAAGTGGACAGGATGAATAGGGCCCTCATAGACACCTACTTATGCCTCCCTAAATAAAATTGTTAGTTTTGCCTGCTTTTTAATAGTTTTAAAAGTGGATTCATACTGTATGTATTCTTTCATGCCTTACTCCATTTTGCTCAACATTATATTTTTAAGAACCAAGGTTGTGAGTAGTTGTAGTTCATTCATTTGCATTGTATGAATACACTACGATTTATCCATTTTACTCTCAGTGAATATTTGGGTGGTTTCATGTTAGGGTATAACAAATGATGCTATAAACACTTGTGTATTCTTAAAGCCTATTTTATAGGAATTTAACACAGCTACATCAGTTTTGCCTTGCTCAGCACTTCTATAGTATTTCATTTTCTATCTTTTTATTTTTAACCATTCTGTAGTCTTATGTTTTAGATGTGACCCTTATAAATAGCATATAGTTAGGTTTTGTATTTACCGCCCCCAAGTCTGAGTGTTAATCTTTTAAGAGAATAATTTAGTCCGTTTACATTTAATATAATTATTAATAGTCCTTTTTTCTGCCCATAACTGTTTCATTTTCTCTTATGTACTGACTTCTTTTGGATTTTTTTTTCTTCTAATTTGGAAGTCATATACCTTTTTAGTGCTTACCCATGCATGCTTGACTTATCAGTGTCTAATTGATTTGCATTTTTATCTTCCTCACAAATAGTAGAAAGACTTTAGAACATGTTAACACCATTTGTCCCCCTCCTAACTTTGTATTATAATTGCTGTGTATTTTAATTCTTCATATATTTTTAAGGCTCCATTGGTGTTCATTTAGACTTACCACTTTCCTTGTTGTTCATTCCTTCTTTCATTTCCTTTTTCTTTTGCTAAAATTAAGGTTAGTTTACCTTTTTAAAACAACTTAATTGAACTGTCACTTACATACCATAAAATTCACCCACTTAAAGTGTACAATTCAGTAGATTTTAGTGTGCAACCATCACTACAGCCAATTTTAGTAAATTTAATTACCTCCAAAAAAAATTGTACCCATTAGCTATTATCCCCTATTCCCTTCCACTCCCCATCCCAGGCCTAAGAAACCACTAATATGCTTTCTGTTTCTCTAGATTTCCCTACTCTGGACTATCATATGAATGGAATCATATAATATATGAACTTTGATGATGGACTTCTTTTACTTAGCAAAACCATTTCAAGGTACATTCATGTTGTAGCATGTATCAGGACTTCATTTCTTTAAAAAAAAAAATAAGGAACTTTATTTTTAGAGCAGTTTTTGGTTCACAGAAAAATGGAGCAGAGAGTATAGAGATTCTCATTTAGTTCCTGTTCCCAGATTTCTATACACTGCCTGTTCTCACCCAAGCAAAATTTTCCCTACTAGTGACATCCCACACCACCATGGTGTATTTGTTACAATTTATGAACCTACACATCATTATCACCCAAAGTTCATAGTTTATATTAGGATTCACTCTTGAAGTTGTACATTCTATAGGTTTTGACAAATGTAAAATGACATGTATCTACCATTGTATTATATATAGAAGTTTCAACTACCCTAAAAAAATAAAATAAAGTAAAATAAAATAAAAACTTCTGTCCTTTGCTATTCCTCCATCCCTCCC
Organism: Cebus imitator; assembly: GCF_001604975.1. Taxonomy (NCBI): domain Eukaryota; kingdom Metazoa; phylum Chordata; class Mammalia; order Primates; family Cebidae; genus Cebus; species Cebus imitator. The sequence goes on from NW_016107515.1 coordinate 579,922, forward strand.
CATGGGCCCATGGCAGTCACTAATCTTTTTATGGCCTCCATAACCTTGTCATTTCCAGAATGTCATGTAGTTGGAGCCATATAATATATGGCCTTTTCAGATTGGTTTCTTTTACTTGGTAATATGCATTTAAGTTTTTTTCATGTCTTTTCATGATTTGATAGCTCAAATCTTTCTAGTGTTTAGTAAGTATCCCACTGTCTAGATATATAGCAGTTTATATATCCATTTACCTCCCAAAAGACATCTAGGTTGCTTCCTAGTTTTAGCAATTATGAATAAAACTACCATAAACTTCCTTGTGCAGGTTTTGGGTGGGCATAACTTTTCAGTTCATTTGAGGTTGTACCAAAAAGTACGATTGCTGAATTGTATGGTAAGAGTATATTTATTTCTGTGAGAAACTGCCAAATTTTGTCTTCCAAAAATGGCTGTACCATTTTGTTTTCCGGCCAGTAATGAATGAGAGTTCCTGTTACTCCACATCCTCATCAGATTTTGGTATTGTCAGTGTTTTGCATTTTGGCCATTCTACTAGGTATGTAGTGGTAATATTGTTGTCTTAATTTGCATTTTTGTAATGACATGATGTGGAGCACCTTTTCATATGCTTACTTGCTATCTATATATCTTCTTTATTGAGATGTCTATTCAGGTCTTTTGCCCATTTTTAAATTGGCTTGCTTATTTTTTATTGTTAAGTTTCAAGAGTTCTTTGTATATTTTGAATAAGTCATTTATCAGATGTGTTTTGCAAATATTTTCTTCTAGTCTGTGGCTTGTCTTCTCATTCTCTTGGCATTGTCTTTTGGAGAGTAGGTGTTTTTAATTTTAATACAGTTCAACTTATTTCTCTCATGAATTATATTTTTGGTGTTGTACCTAAAAGTCATTGCCATGCTGAAAGTCGCCTAAATTTTTCTCCTGTGTTATCCTCTAGGAGTTTTATAGTTTTGTGGTTTATATTTACATCTATAATCCTTTTAAAGTAGTTTTTTGTGGGAGATGTAAGATTTATGTCTACATTCATTTTGTAGCATGTGGATGTTCAGTTGTTCCAGCACAATTTGTGGAAATGATTATCTTTGCTCCATTGTCTTGCCTTTGGTCGTTTGTCAAATATCAGTTGACACTATTTATGTTGGTCTATTTCTGGGCATTCTAACCTGTTTCATTGACCTATTTGCCTAATCTTTCACCAATATCACACTGTATTGATTGCTGTAGCTTTATCACAAGTCTTAAGGTCAAATAGTGTCAGTCCTCTTACTGAGTTCTTCTCTTTCAAGTTGGCTATTCTGGGTCTTTTGCCTCTCCATATAAACTTGAGAATCAGTTTGTCAATATCCACAAAATAATTTTCTGGGATTTTGGCTGGGATTGCATTGAATCTATAGATTAAATTGGGGAGCACTGACATCTTGACAATATTATGTCTTTTTATCCATGAACTTGGGTCATCTTTTCTTTTATTTACTTCTTTGATATCTTTCATCAGAGTTTTGTAATTTTTCTCACATAGATTTTGTACATACTTTGTTAGATTTATATCTAAGTATTTTATTTTTCTTGGTGCTAATGCATATAGTAATGTTTAAAATTTCAAATTCCACCTTGTTTTTTCCTCAATATAAGAAAACAATGGACTTTTGTGTATTAACTTGGCATCTTGCAACCTTGGTACAATTACTTCTTAGTGTCAGGAGTTTTTTGTCAATTTTGGGGGAGGATTTTCTATATAAATGATCACATCATCTATAAACTAAGATAATTTTATTTCTTCCTGCCCAGTGCATATGCCTTTTATTTCCTTTTATTGAATTAGGTAGGACTTCCAGTATGAAATTGAAAAGAAGAGGGAATACTCTTGCCTTGTTCCTCATCTTAGAAGAAAAGTGTCTAGTTTCTCACCATTAAGTATGATATTAGGTGTAGATTTTTTTGTAAATGCTTTTTTATCAGTTCAGTAAGTTTCTCTCTATTCCTAGTTTTCTGAGAGTTTTTATCATGAATGGGTGTTGAATTTTGTCAAATGCTTTTTCTACACTTACTGATGTGATCATGTGATATTCCTCTTTGCCTGTTGATGATTTTTTGAAAGTTGAACTGCCTTGAATACCTACGGTAAATTCCACTTGGTGGTGGTTTATAAATTTATTTTTATGCATTTTAATTCAATTTGCTAATATTTTGTTAAGGATTTTTGCATGTATGTTCATGAGATATGCTAGTCTGTAGTTTTCTTTTAATGTCTCTCTGGTTTTGGTATTAATGTCATGCTGATCACATAGGATGAGTGAGGGAGTTAGGAAGTATTCTATCTAGCTTTATCTTCTGAAAGAGATGGTAGAGAATTTGTACAATTTATTCCTTAAATGTTTGTAAGGAATTCCTGTAGGTTGTGGCAGATTGTTTCTTTCAAGGAATTGGTCATTTCATTTAGGTTATCAAATTTGTTGGCATAGTTTTTCCTAATACTCTTCTTTATCTTTCAAATGTCTATGGAATCTGGAGTAATGTCCTCTCCTGTATTTCTGATATTAATAATTTGTATCTTCTATCTTTTTTTCTTAGTTAGCCTGGCTAGAGGTCTATAAACCTCATTAATCTTTTCAAAGAATCAGCTTTTGGTTTTGATTTTCTTTATTGATTTTCTATTTTTAATTTCATTGATTTCTACTATAATTTTTGTTATTTCTTTTGCTTACTTTGGATTTAATATGCTCTTCTTTTTCAAGTTTTTTAAGGTGGAAGCTTTAATTATTAATTTTAGATTTTCTTTTCTAGTATATGTATTCAATGTGATAAATTTTCTTCTAAGCCTTGCTTTTACTGTATTCCACGAGATTTGATAAGTTGTACATTCATTTTCATTTAGTTCAAAATATTTTTTAAATTTCTCATGAGAACCAGGCATGGTGGCTCATGCCTATAATCCCAGCATTTTGGGAGGCCACAGGGGGCATATCACTTGAACCCAGGAGCTTGAGACCATCCTGGTGTTCTGTGAGCTTTACGTATCTGTTGTTTAGTGTCTGGCATTAATTTGGAGGAAATTCTTAGTCATTATTGCTTCAAATATCGCTTCTGTTCCTATCTCTTTCTTCTCCTAATATTTCCATTACATGTATCTTACACCCTTTGGTAAGTTCTTCGTAGTCTATTCTTGGTTAGTGTGTTGTGGGTGGGTGGGAGGGTGGGGGTTGGTCTTTGTTTTCTCTTTGCCTTTCAGTTTTGGAAATCTCTACTGTCATGCCCTCAGTGCAGAGATCCTTTCCTCAGCCACGTCCAGTCTACCAATGAGCCCACTGAAACCATTCTTCATTTCTGTTACACTGTTTTTGATGCCAATAATTTCTTTTTTATTCTTTCTTGGAATTTCCATCATTCCGCTTACATTATCCATTTGTTCTTATATGCCTTTTATCTTTTTCATTAGAATGCTTAGTATAATAATCATATTTTTTAAAAAATTCTTTGTCTTATAATTCTAACATTCCAGGCTTATTTAACTCTTGTCCTGATGTTAGTCCAGTCTTTTTGAAATTTGTTTTTCCTTTTTAGTATGTCTTGTAATTTCTTGTTGAAAGGTGGATGTGACGTACTGGGTAAAAGTACCTGCAGTAAATTGGCCTTTAATAATGTAGTAGTAAGGTGTGGGGGAGGGGAGGCATTCTACAGCTCTATAATTAGGTCTCAATCTTTTTTTTTTTTTTTTTCACTCTCATTTTCCAGGCTGGAGTACAGTGGCGTGATCTTGGCTTATTGCCACCTCTACCTCCCAGCTTCAAGCAATTCTCCTGCCTTGGCTTCCCAAGTAGCTGGGATTATAGGCATGTGCCACCACACCTGGCTAATTTTGTATTTTTAGTAGAGACAGGGTTTCACCATGCTGGCCAGGCTGGTTTCAAGCTCCTGACCCCAGGTGATCCACCCACCTCAGCCTCCCAAAATGCTGGGATTGCAGGTGTGAGCCACCGTGCCTGGCCTAGGTCTCAATCTTTTAATGAACCTGGACCTCTGGATTGTGAGCTTCATCAATGCCTCTCAGTTTTGTTTTGTTTCTTCCCTCTATGTGTGACAGGATGGGTAAGGCTGGCTGGAATTGGGTATTTCTCTTTCCTCATGTCAATAAGGCTCTGATGTATCCCAGCAGATTAGAGTCTGGTAAAATGCTTTCTTCTGCAGTCAGCCCTTATTGAGAAGAACAGAACTCTCTGGGGCAGTGGTTTCCCAACCTTTTTGGCACCTAGCAAGGTTTTGTGGAAGATAATTTTTCCACAGACAGGGTTGGGCAGGGATAATTTTGGGATGAAACTGTTCCACCTCAGATCATCAGGCATTCAATTCTCATAAGAAGCACGCAACCTGGATCCCTTGCATGAGCAATTCACAATAGGGTTCACACCCCTATGAGAATCTAATGTCACCACCCATCTGACAAGCGACAGAGTTCAGGCCATAATGCTCGCTTACCTGCCACTCACCACCTGCTGTATGGCCTGGTTCCTAACAGGCCATGGACCTGTACCAGTCCACAGCCCAGAGGTTGGGGACCCCTGCTCTGGGGTATTTCAGAATGGTTGATTTTGCCCTCCCCTGCTGGAAGTATGAGGGGATTCTTCTCTGATTTTTCACTGTGAGGACCTAGTAGAGCTCCTGCAGATAAAACTCACAAAGGTGTGGTGGTCCCTCTATGACTGGGTCCCCCTAGAGTTTTAACTGTCAAACTAAACCTCCACACTAAGCCTCCAGCAATTCACCAGTTACAGTTCAGGTTTTCCTGTGCTGGCACCGGCTCTTGTGGAGGTTTCTACTCATGGGTTTCTGCTCTGGTTAAGTTGCTATTCTCTATGTTCACCTATCTGTCTCTTCAGTTTGGGGGCAGCAGTTTGCCCAGTGACCTCACTTCTCTTACAGATCCAAGAAGAGTTATTTTTCAGTTTGTTCAGCTTTTCACTTGTTAAGAGAGAGTGGCAACTTCTAAGTTCCTTATGTGATGGACTGGAAACCAGAATTCCCCTTCCTTCTTTTTATGGCCAAGCAATATTCCATTGTATGGATATACTACTTTTTTAGCCATTCATCTATTGCTGGACATATGGGTTGTTTCTGCCTTTTGGCTATTATGAATAATGCTGCTATATATATGTGTACACGTTTTGGGGAGAACATATATTTTCATTACGTGGGCATATACCTAGGAGTGGAATTGCTGAGTCATGTGGTAATTCTATGTTTAATTATTAAGGAATTACTAAGCTTTTTTCTAAGTGGCTGTGCCATTTTACTTTCCTAATAGCAGGGTATGAGAGTTCCAGTTTCTCTGCATCTTCACCAACATGTTATTCTTTTACTTTATTTTGGCCATTCTGGTAGGTATTGAATGGTTTTGATTTGCTGATAAAATTGTACATATTTTCATGTGTTTATTGATCACTTACATATCTTCCTTGGAGAAATGTCTATTCAGATCCTTTGTTCATTTTTTAATAGAGTTATTTTTATTATTATTGAGTTGCAAGAGTTTTTAATATATTTTAGATATACATTTTTATAAGATATATATATGATATGTGAATATTTTCTCCTATCCTGTGGCTTGTCTTTTTTCTTTTTTGATAGTATTCTTTGAAGCACAAAATATTTTCATTTTTATGAAATCCAATTTACCTGTTTTTTCTTTTGTGCTCATCTTTCATTTCTGATCTTCCATCTGGGATTACTTGCTTCTGAAGAATACCTTTAGTGAGTGTCTACTGGTGACCAATTATCTGGGGGGTGTCTGGTCAAAAATTCCACTTATTTTACTTCCATTTCTAAAGGATATTACCCTGTGTGTAGAATACTAAGTTAGGGTTTTGGGGTATTTTTCCCAGTATATCAATGATGTTATTTTTCTGTTTTCTGACTTGAGAAGTCAGCTGTTCTGTCACTCCTTTGAAAATATTATCCCTTTTCTCTAGCCTCTTTTAAGATCATTTTCTTTGTGGTTTTCTTCAGATTCACTATGATGTGCCTAGATATGGATTTTTTTTTTTTTTTGTATCCTACTTGGGGTTCTTGAATTCATGAATATTGAAACTGGTATATTTCAACAGACCTGAAAATTCTCAACCATCATCTCTTTATATTTCTCTTTCTTTTTAGAACTCCACTCCAATTACAACAGTAAGATGTTCTCACTGTATTTTCTCATTCATTCTTAAATATATTTAATCTTTTTGTCTATCAGAATGCATTCTGGATACTTTCTTCTGATCTGCCTTCCAGTTTATTAATTTTCTCTTCAGATGTATCTAATGTACCATTAAACTGACTGCGAGTTCTTAATTTTTTATGTTTTAAAGTTATTTTGTTTGTTAAATTTACAATATTGTTTCTCATAGTGTTTCGTCATCCAGTATTTTTTAGGCATACTACACATTTTCCTTATAGTCTGTGCCTAACAATTCTAATAACTAAAGTTTTTGTGTCTGCTTCTGTTGTTCTCACCCGGGTTTCTTATTTCCTTAAGTACCTGACTATTTTTCACTGTGTGCAAGACATTTGACTTGAAAAATTATTTGTGAGAATGATTTGTTACCTAAAATGATGTTATTTTTCTGCAGAAAAGATTTTTGTTTGCTTTTACCAAGAGTCTGGGAACTCTACCAGCATGGAACCACCTTAATTCAAGTTCAAAGTTTATGGTTTTCTGGATGACCCAGGTGACTAGAACCTATAAGTCTATGGAAGTTCATTTACTTATGCTTCATCATAACTTTCAGAGTGGCCATTTAAAGAGAGGAGAGAGGAACAGTTATCATAGGCCCCACTTCTGGTAGGCTCTGGGCCTTATATTTTTTCCTGAGATGACCAAGACCATAGCTGTTTCTTCTGGATTAGTAAATGTCCTTAGAGAAAATGCAGCTTTGCATAGTAGGCTTACTTCTCTGGGTTCTCATTTTTTACTAGATTTTAGTCAGCTAATTTATTCTCTTAGTAGCTCCTTGATACATTTAAGATGTTATTTTCCACATAGCTTTTTCCATTGTCCTCTTTGGGTGGTTTGGTCCTAATTAACTGCCCTCCTACATACTGTTTCATGCAAGTTCACAGCAATTCTATTGGGTGAGAAAGCAAAAAAAAAAAACTTTTTTTATCTGAGGAATGTGAGCCCCCTTTAAATTATCAGGCCCAGGGAGGCATTGGAATGAGACAGCAGTCACATCCCACCCCACTCCCTTGAGCTAAGTAATCATCTTCTGAAGCCACTTGCTATTTGGACTCTAGACTCACCAACACTCCAAGAAACTATAAATTAACCTAACGATGTTGCACATGGACATTATAACTCATAACCTATACTAATATATAGCCAATTATTAATCAATGTTATTTCTGCTAACCTGCGAGAATTCCCGAGAAACATCTTTTGTAATCCCTGCCTCTCCTGATTCATCTTTTCTTCTTTTAAAGCTGGGGCCTCTCCTTTATTCGCTGGAGTACTTCCCAAGGTAACTTGGAAGTGTTTTCTGGGTTGCAGCCCTCAAATTTAGCCCAAATAAAATCTCTACTTATATTAATTTTGCCTAAATTTCTTCCTTTAGGTCGACATGGGTACATAGAATTACTTACATCTTGTTGATGTAGGAACTGAGGCTCAGAATGGGGAAATGACTTGCCCCAGATTGCACAGAGGATGTGCTAGAGCATGAACTGGACATCAATTAGCCAAAGTTCCATTAAGCACCTCCTTCACAAAACAGGTGCCAACGGTATCTGCAAAACAGGAAAAATGGATGCCCTTCCGTGCCACATATCTGGATGGATCGACTGACATTACAGTTTTGAAAGAATTTTCCAATGTGAAAAATTCTCTGCACACTGCAGAAATGAGTACAATGAAATTTTACTCAGCAATGACAGTGTCCTTTTATAGAAGTGGCTTTGACACTCGCTGGGATCTACATTTTTAGTTTAGGAGTTGAAATTGGATTTAAAGCCACCTCCTCATTCATTGTATTCATGCCTTTAGCATGTAATTAGCATCTACTCTGGGCAGACCTGTGGACAGAGATCTCCTGTCTCAGGGAGAATTGGACAAGACTGTATGACATGGTGTGATCAGTGCCTGGAGAGGTGCTGGGAGCAGTAGTCAGACAGCAGTGGTAGTAAACAAAACAACTAACATTTATTGGGCAGTTACCATGTACCAAGCACTGACTGCTCTGAATTAGATACACACACACACACACACACACACACACACACACACACACACGGTCCTCAAACGAGGTATGAGGAGGTATACTGGTCACTTACCAGCTTGTGAGACCTTGGATAAGTTATTTTACATTTTTGAACAATGAGACTAACCATAGCCCCTACCTCCTAAGTGTGTTAATATAAAGGCCTTGATCAAGGCAGCTATCATATACTAGCCCTGTGGTCTGATGAAAACCCCAAGGCTCAGAGAGTTTAATCCATCTGCCCACCTTCCACAGCTGATAAGCAAACACTACTGAGTACTTGCTGTGTGTGGGCCACGGTGCTATGGGCTGGCCGTAATCAGAGCAAACATGGCCCCTTTCTCAGATGACTGAAACAGCCCAGTATCCAACTCAAAAGGCTGTGTCTTTACCCCCAGCAAGGGCAGCAGAGCATGGACAGGTCATGGCTTCCCTAGGGAAGTTCCTCCAGCTGGTTTGCAAAGCACAAAGAGGGGTTTTGCAGATGGAAAAGCTGAGCAGGACTGTTTCAGGCAGGGAGAACAATGCATGCTGAAAAGGAGGGCGCAGATCCTTTTCTTTCTTGCTGTGTCTGGGAGGAGCACATCCTTCACCTGCATTTTCCATCCAAGTGCTGACGCAGCATCCTTGTTACAAGGAAGTAGGTCACATTTCCAGTCCCTCAAAAGGAAACTGCTATCTCCATTGTGACAGTGTGAAACAGCCACCTCCGCTGCCTCCCCCACGTGCCTGTGGTCCTGGCTCCCTGGAGTCTGCTATTCCCAGAGCAGCTTTCCTCTTCCTGACCGCTGAGTGAGCCTCGCAGGGGAATTCATCAGCAGCCCCTGAATGGCCCTGATAGAGGTGGGGGTGCAGTGGGGAGAGTCTGAGGCTGGTGTGGGTGCCATAGCCTGCCCTCTGATGCAGCTAACTTGTACCAACAGGGGAGTGGCTTTTCCCAAGGGAAAAAAAGCTCAGGTAGTGAACATTGCAAGAAAGTGGGGTCTCAAGCCCTACCTTGCCTATGATCTACTCACACAGAGCTTTGGGGCCTTCCGTTAGAGGACTGAAGAGACTCTGGGGACATCTCTGTATGAGAGAAAGCCTAAGCTTGGGCAACAGATGACACGAAGGACCTGTGGCCATGGGCTTCATGCTGCCTGCACCTGCTTTCTGGAGCTGTTGAGGAAATTATTGAGCCCACGCGCAAGCCACGCAGCCAAGTGTTAGATTCGAGCTAAGGATGCCTAGTTCTCTGGGAAAGCACGTGATGTGGTGGAAACAGCGACAATTTGGAGACAGATGGGTATCATGAGCAGAGCTGTCTGAAAAGGGCCCCAGAATTTCATTCCATGTTGTCTAAGCAATGAGCTACAAGAGGACCAGCCTGTTCCCACAGATTAATAGCCCCCTCTTCCCACCACCACGTCAGGGGAACTGTAATATCCCACTGGCCCCTGGGTGCTGGCAGTCAGCATCCCCAAATGACCTCTGCAAATAGCCATTTCCCCAACGCCGCTCTGCTTGGATCCAAGCAGCTTGTGATTCTCCAGGGACTGAGCCACTGTCTCATGTTTGCCCTTTCAAAGGGAGACTCCAAGGAGAGAAGGGGAGCATTGGGAGATCCCTGGCTCAGAAGGTTTCAGGCTGGGCCACTTCCCACTCTCAGTCCTCAGGGGCCCTCCACTCCTGCCTCTGTGGGAGGGGAATGAAGCCCCGGGTGTGGACAGTGCCCTCCAGGAAGGGCTCCACTGGACAAGGCCCTTCCAGCTGTTGTTTCATCCAAGTTTGTTCCTGTATTAGTTTCCTACATCTGCCGCAACCAATCAGCGCAAACTCGGTGGCTTCAAACAACAGAAATTTATTCTGTCACAGTTTGGAGGTCAGAACTTCAAAACTGAGGCGTCGGCAGGGCCAGGTTCCCTCCAGAGGTTCTGAGGCGGCCTCGACTTGGGCCTCTCTCCCAGCCTCTGGTGGCTGCCAGCAGGTCTTGGTTTTCTCGGCTTGCTGCTGCGTTCCTCTGCTCTGTGCCCCCATCTTCACATCACCTCTCCTCTTCGTGTTTGTCTTCTCCTCTGTGTGTCTCTTTTAAAGACACTTGTCCCTGGATTCGGGATTCATTGGAGGTGATCTCATCTCGAGATCCTTAACTTAAATACATTGACAAAGAGGCCTTTTTCTATTATTATTTTTTTTTTTTGAGATGGAGTCTTACCCTGTCACTCAGGCCGGAGTGCAGCGGAGCAATCTTGGCTCACTGCAACCTCCGTCTCCCAGGTTTAAGCGATTCTCCTGCCTCAGCCTCCCAAGTATCTAGGATTATAGGTGCCCACCACCATGCCCAGCCAATTTTTGTATTTTTAGTAGAGATGAGGTTTCGCCATGTTGGCCAGGCTGATCTTGAACTCTTGACTTCGGGTGATCCACTGGCCTCAGCTTCCCAAAGTTCTGGGATTACAGGTGTGAGCCACCTGGCGCCCAGCCCAAAGGTGCCTTTTTCAAGTAAGCTTTCACTTGCAGGTTCCAGGAACTAGGATATGGACTGGGTGGCCACCATTCGACCCACTACAAGCCCCTTCCAGTTTCTCCAGAAGATGTAATGGGTCCCATGTCACTATCCAGAGAGAAGATGAACCTCTTATGTGTCAGGTACTTCTATGCTGACTATCTCAATGTTTCTTCCAGCAGCTCACCAAGCTGAATGTTCCTATTCCCTCTTTCCAGATGAGGAAATAGAGGATTGGGGATGTTAAGTAACTTGTCCAAGGCCACACAGCTAAAAATTATCATGAGGGCATGACACGCCAGGTCTACCTGTGTCATACAAAGGAGTCCCTTCTGGGTCTTTCCTGTCACACGCCAGGGCTCAAGACAAATTCTACAACATCACAGGGGATGGGTTAAGATGCTTTATTGGAGAGAGGGGGCACTCGTGAGCCAATAGTCAGTGAAAGGTGAGAACACAAGGAGCCCCCCAAAACCTCCCACCAGTCCCCAGACAGCAGTGCCAGGGCCAGGGCACTGAGGACAGAGGTCAGAGTGCTGGTGTTGAGAGAGCAGAGGGAGACAGTAGGGCAAAGCTCTCCTGGTGAAGGGCCTGGTGGGGAGTTGGCATTTTCTCAGGGTGTGGTGGCCAGCCATTGCAGGGTTGAGAGCCGGTGAATAAGAAGATCTATACCTTTTATTTATTTATTTATTTTTATTTTATTTTAGTTTTGAGATGGAATCTCACTCTGTTGCCCAGGCTGGAGTGCAGTGGCATGGTCTCGGCTCACTGCAACCTCCACCTCCCGAGTTCAGGCGATTCTCCTATCTCAGCCTCCCAAGAAGTTGGGATTACAGGCACGTGCCACCATGCCCAGCTAATTTTTGTATTTTTAGTACAGGTCGGGTTTCACCATGTTGGTCAGGCTGGTCTCGAACTCCTGACCTCAAGTGATCCACCTGCCTCGGCCTCCCAAAATGCTGGGATTACAGGCATGAGCCAGCACGCCTGGCCTCCCATACCTTTAAAAGCTCACTGCGTGAGGAAATATTAGACAAGCCCAAATTGAGGGATGTGCTGTAAAATGATTGGACTGTACTCAAAATGCCAAGTTCGTGACAGGTGAAGACAGCTGAAGGTACTGCTCCCAGGTAGAGGAGACTGAAGAGGCAGGAGGACAGAAGGTGATGTGTGAGCCAGATGCTCCTTCTGGGAGACAGGCAGCAGTGAACAGGGCTGCAGGCCTGCTGCTGGGACCGAATTCCGAGCGCTGCTTTTGATCACCGTGCTGCGGTCATGTGAGTATTTAGGGGCAACGGGGCATCATGTTTGCAACCGACTCTAATGTTCTAGAAAAAATATGTCTGTAGATAGAAAGAGATAAGCACATGTGGAGAGTAGAGGGAAGGCTGTGTGGGAAGCCTTTGTACTATTGCCATTTTTCTGTAAATCTAGGATTTGTATTAAAAGTCAAAAGAAAAAGGTGAGGCTGCTTTGTGGAGAGCTGACGGTAGAAGGGGCGAGAGTGAGAGCAGGGAGTGTGGGGAGGGGTCTGTGCAGCAGACAGCCGGGACCGTAGTACGGTGGACCATCACCGTGGCAGTGGAAGTGGGGAGGGGTGAGATCAGAGATACGTGCTGAGGCTGGAGCCATCAGGACCTCCTGGTGGGTTGGATTTGGGGGCTCGGGGGAGAGACAATAATCCAGATCTTTTAACTGGGTACAAAAAAAATAGAAAGGATGAGTGGGACCTACTATTCGATAGCACACAGGGTGACTACAGCCAATAGTAACTTCATTGTACATTTTAGAACAAGTTAGAGTGTAATTGAATTGTAACTCAAACGATAAACGCTTGAGGGGATGGATACCCCATTCCCAATGTGATTATTTCACAGCACATGTCTGTATCAAAACATCTCACGCACCCCATCAATATATATACCTACTGTGTACTCAAACACAAAAAAAGATCTCACAGCTGAACGGAGGCCCTTTCTGCAGATGGGAGGGGCTGGGGGTGGGGGTGCCATTTAGGGTAATATCAAAAATCTGTGACGAGCATTGGCAAGGGTGCCTGGTTTCAAATGCCATCTCCAGAGCTGATGTCATGGAACGGTGTTTAACGCTGGGGAAGAGGACAAGCCCATCCAGGGAGTCGATGCAGGGAAAACAAGAGGCAATGGAGTCTCCCATATTTAGAAGTCTCTTGAGAGAAGAAAAAGGGGTTCATTTCAAGCCCTAGGGGTGAGTAATTTACAATGACAGTTTGTTAAGTGCTCCCCGAGTACCAGGTACTGAGCAGGGCATTTTCAACTTAATATCTTTTCCTTTTCTCCCAATAGCCTTGTGAGATGAGCCTCATTATCCCCATTTAAAGATGACGCTACTAAGGCTCAGGGAGGTGAGGTGACTTGCCCAAGGCCACACAGCCAGCAAGCAACAGAGCTGGGCTTTGAAACCCGTCCATCCCCTGCTAGAGAACCTGCCTGGGAGTTCCTGTTTTCTATCACGTCTTACTCTGCTTCCCCATAGGACTGCGGTCTCACCTCTTTGAAAGGAAGCCACACAGCTGTTTTTTCCTGACAGCTGTGAGGCTACTTTCCAAGGGAGGGAGTCTTTTGTTGCCAATCCAGCCCCTTCCAGGAAAGAGTCCCTGATCTGCAGGATTCCACCCACCCTTGCTCCTCTGACACGCAAAACTAGACCTGGCCGCTCCCAGGGCAAGCCCTTTGGCTCCCTGCATTCTCTGTTCCTCCTCCTCTGAAAACAGCTCCCGAGAGGGTGAGGCCCAGCATCCTGGGGTCCGGGTCCATTCCCTGGATGGATGCAAATTTTCACTCCTAAACTTGTGTCATTTTGTTCACGGAGATTAATAGCAATAGCTATGAGTCATTGAGAACCTACTGTGTGCCAGGCTTTCTCTGTACATGGAGTCTGATTTCCCCAGGACCAGGTAAAATTGATATTCCCATCCTCACTTTCAATACAAAGAGCCCGTGGCTCAGAGGGCTGAAGGGGCCTTTCTGAGGTCACAGGCTGGGAAGTAGCTAAGGCCAGGATTCAGCCCACAGCACAGAGCTGCCCCACCACTCAGTAATGACTTCTTCAATGGACTCAAGTTCTCCGGAGGTTCTGACCACAAAGTTCCATCCAGCTTGTGAGCTTCAGGGTCATGAACACAGGCTAAGCCAAAAGGCAAAAAAGCTTTTGCTCCCCTGGCTCCAGCCCCTGCTATAGGCCCTTGCTTTCCAACATCCATGCCTTCTGCCTGCTCTGTCTGTTCTAGCACAGCCTTACCCCGCCACACCCAGCCCAGCCCAAGCCAGACCCGGCCTGCAAAACACTCTGTTTCTCATCCCACCTTGAGTCTGCTTCTCTTCTGGGCAGCCCCAGTCTGGAAGGAGGAAAAAGTGGGAGGTAGGGGCCAGGTGCAGCTGGGCCAGAAAAACAAAGAGAACTCCTTCTCGGAGGGCTGGAAGGCTTAGCAGCCTCACTGCTTTGGGCCTAGATGCATTCCTCTGCACACTGCCCAGCCTAGAACAGGCCCGTATGTCCAATTCCACAGCTGGGTACGGAGACTCCACCACATCAGCCAGGGCTGTCTAACTGCTGTGACCAGCAGCCTCTCGTCTCAGTGGCTTAGCACGATAAAGGGTGTTTACATTTTGGTTTTGTTTGCCCTTGTCCATGATGTGTGGCAATTACTTTAAAACACTCCAGCAAACTATTTAAAATGGGGTCAGAGTGGTAAATGAAAGAAGACTTGGAAAAATGTTGATAATTTTTGGAAACTGAATGATAGCTAAGATGAGTTACATTAGTGTGCTCTCTGCTTCTTTTGTATATTTGAAGCCTTTACGTATGTTTATTTCTCCCTTATACAAAGTCCAATGATTGTGTCCCTGGCTCCGGACTCTCATGGGTAGTTTCCCTCCAGTAGTTGCCCTAAGACACAGACCCCTTCTGTCTTTCTATCTAGGGTCTTCTACCATCTTGTGGTTCCGAGGTTGTCCTGGTGTCATCCCAACACCCGAGTGGGAGAAGAAAGAAAAGATGGCACAGCCACTACTTAACCCCTCATCCTGACAGCGCCTAAATCGCTCTGCTCACACTGCATTGGTGAAAACTACTCATGTGGGAAGCAAGGGGTGCTGGGAAATGTAGTTCCTGGCTAGGCAGGCGCCTACCAGCCCCACAACCAGACAGATGTGTAAGGGGAATTTGACCCTATATTGGTCAGTTGATCTCAGCTTCATCCCCTGTGTGTTGGATGTGGTCATGTCAAGGACGGTGCACTAAGGAAGTGGCCTGGGCTCCTGTGAGACGGAAAAGGGGTTGAACTTGTGAGTTGCCTATACAAGGCTTCCCAAACTTGTTCCATTATATACTTATGAACAGTCTTGGCTCACAAAGAGAGGGAGGGTGATGGGGAAGGAGGAAGCCCTCACCAGAGCTCTCTGGCATCTGTCCTTCAACATACTGGCACCCCCCAGCCCAGCCCCGCCACGTCCTTCTCAAAAGCAGAAAAGGAATCGTTTTACAAAATGTGACCATTGGGGAGAAATGGGCACAGGGCACATGTGGTCTCTCTGAGTCATTTCTTGTGACTGTGAATCTGCAATTATCTCAAAATTTTCCAATAAAAAAGGTGGAGAGTAGCACAAACAAGACCCTGGAGGACCCCAAGGCACTGGAGAGTGCCCTAGGATGAACCAAGGGCCTCTTTCTCCGGTCCCTGCCCTGCCTCCCAGGTCCCCTTTGGAGCATGGTTGCTTCAAAGTCCAGATCGGCCTGGCTACTCTGCGGCCCTGCTTAACTCTGTGGCTTACAGGATGGTGTCCAGTCTCTGACAGAATGCCTCGTAGCCTGACTCTTCCCAAGCATCTCTGCATACATAGCCTCTTCCCTCCACACCTGCGCCCCATCAATCACTCCAAGCCCTAGCTGTTATCCAAACCCAGTGTGCCTCCTTCCCCTTGGTCCCTACCATGTGCTGTCCCTTTGAGCCCCACTCCACACATGGAAAATTCCCATACATGTTCCAAGACCCCCCTGCCCTGCAAGTTACCTCCTCAAGGCTCTGTGTTCACCTTCAATCCCAGCATCCAATTGTCTACCCCAGTTTGTGGGTCTTTCTGTCTTGCTGGACTGTAAGCTCCTTGGGTGTAGACACTGTGACCCACTCATTTTGATGTCTGTAGTTCTCAGCATAAGGCCTGGGAAGTACTAGTTCTCACTAAAATGTTAATGATTGGCTAAATGGAGAAATGAACGAATGAATCAGTGAGGGAATGGAGAAGACAGCACTATGTCTTCTGCTTGTCTGGTAGGGTTGTTGGCAAGTTTAAAATGGTCCTCAGAGGGTATCCTGGGATCACTCTCAGCTGCCGCTACCACCATGCTCCCGTCCCACCAGCTACCCACACTTCACTTAACCCAACGGGTCCTTCTAGACCCTGGCCAGGCATTGCAGTGTGGTGCGAAAACAAGGGGACCTGCCACTGGAGAGACATGGCTCAGAGCCTAACTCTGCCAGTTCCTTGGAAGAGCTATAAAGTGTTGTGGCTCTTTGAAAAGTTTCCTTCTCTGTGAAATGGACACAGTCACTGCTCCTCTCAGGGCTGATATGAGGATTACAGGAGTGTATGTAGGAACACCCTGTTCGACCCTACGAATGTTTGCTCCCATCTGATGAAGTCCCTCCCCTTAGTGACCTTTCTTTCCCTTCAAATCTTTGGTGGATGAATGGTGAGCACTGCACAGCCCATGGCTGTTAGTCTGGGATCCCCAGATGGATTATTAAAGCCTTGAAAGCAAGGGCCAATGGGGACTATTTCCTCTGTCCCCCAGAGGACCCAGCTCAGCAGGAAGCATGTATTGGATTCAAGCAGGAAATCAAGGCATCATTATGATCATCTTTTCCTTTCCAGGAGAAATACCCTGGAGGGTCGCTGTGACAAGATGACCAGCTGCCATTTTTAAGCACCTACTATGTGCTTTGCATTTTACATTTATTTGTATATTTAACTCTAACTATACAACAATTTAAAAGAGATATTCTCTCATCCTCATTTTAAAATTATTAATATTTATTTTCTACTAGATAACTTAATCACATGCTTCAAAAATTAAAGGAACACAGTGAGAAGTCTCATCCTGTTCCTGTTACCCTCCTTTAAAGAATCATTTTTATTAGTTTCTAGTGTATTTCCCCAGAGTCCATTTATGTAAATACCAGAATATGTTCTTAAATCCGCCTTGTCTGGCTGGGCATGGTTGCTGACACCTGTAATCCCAGCACTTTGGGAGGCAGAGGCAGGAGGATGGCTTGAGCCCAGGAGTTTGAGACCAACCTGGGTGACACAGAAAGACCTTGTCTCTAGAAAAAAATTCAAAAATCAGCCAGGCATGGTGGTGCATACCTGTAATCCCAATTAGCTGGGGGCCTGAGGTCAGAGGATCACTTGAGCCCAGGAGGTCAAGGCAGCAGTGAGCTGTGATCATGCCACTGCACTCCAGCCTGGGCAACAGAGCAAGACCCTGTCTCAAAAAAAAAGTCCCCCTTTTTCTTATATAAAGGGGATACACTGTCCTACACTTTGCTCTTTTCCTTCCACATTTTATCTTAAAAGTCTTTCTATGTCAATACACAGAGACTCTCCTGACTTTGTCCCACTGCCTGGGGGTAATTTTAGGCTGTAAGAATCGAAGCTCAGAAAGGCAAAGGGACTTGCTCACACAACCACAGTTAGGAAGTGAAAAGGACTTACTCCCAGGTCCCCAGGTCCTCCCCTTCTCTTTCTCTCTCTCTCTCTCTCTCAGTAGAAATAGGGTCTCATTCTGTCACCCAGGCTGGAGTGCAGTGGCATGATCACAGCTCACTTACAACCTGGAACTCCTGGCTTCAAGTGATCCTCCCATCTCAGCTTTTCCAGTGGCCAGAACTATAAATGCCACTAGACCCAGCTAATTTTTTAAAAACTTTTTTTGTGGAGACAAGGTCTGGCTGTCTCCCAGGCTGGTCTTGAACTCCTGGGCTCAGGGGATCCTCCTCGGCCTCCTGAAGTGCTGGAATTATAAGTGTGAGCCACTGCGCCCAGTGTTTTTCTTCTTTTTTCTTTCTACACCTAGAGAAGCTTCCCTGGGTCTCTCTGGAAAACACAGTGCAGAAGAGTTGTGGCTCTTTGAAAAGGGACTACTTCACAGATCAGCTTCCCTGGCTAAGGAAGCTGGCTCTAGGTACCTGGAAATACCTGAGGAGGTGAAATACCTGGATCCCAGCATTAGCTGGGTGGTCCAGAATGCTGGTTCTAGAGAGGCAGCCTGGGTTCCAGTCCCGGCCCTGCCACTGAGTGGCGTATGACACCGGCCATGAGACCAAATTTCTCTGAGCCTCAGCTTCCCCATCTGTAAAACAGGTATGACAGTTGTATTAGGGTTTTCCAGAGAAACAGAGTCAATAAGAGGTAATGGATAGAGTTGTAGCTTTATTGTAAGGAATTGGCTCATATGGTTGTGGGGGCTGGTAAGTCCAAAATCTGTAGGACAGCCCAGCAGGCTGGAAACTCAGGGAAGATTTCCTTATTACAGTTGAGGGAACATCGTTTCTTCTTCAGGAAACCTCGGTGTTTGCTCTTAAGGCCTTCAACGGACTAGGTGAGGCCTACCCACATTATCAAGGGTAATATTTTTACTTAAAGTCAACTGATGATGTAGATGTTAATCAGGTCTCACTCTGGAGCGCAATGGCACGATCATAGCCCACTGTAGCCTGGAACTCCTGGCCTCACAGCAATGTCTAGACTAGCAGTGGACCAAACCACTGGGCGCAGTAGCCTAGCCAAGGTGACAAAGCCGTCACAGCAGTCATACCCCACAGGGCAGTTGTGAGAAGAAGGCTGGGCACAGCACGGAAATGAATGCAGTCAATGCAATTGAGTGGTAGCTGCCATATTGTTCACTGCACTACTGGGGGTGTTTCTGTGTTTGAGGGGGCGTGAGGGCAGTTACGCAGGACCCCCTGAGCCAGGCCCTGGAGGGACAGACATGATGAGGTCGGGTACGAGCCCTTGAAGAGCTCAGAGCTGGGGCTGAGAAGGAGAAATGCAGACACGCAGACCACAGACTATGTCAACACGGAGGTAATGCCTCTGACCGTGCACAGAAGCCTGCGGAAGCCCAGCCGGTGAGAGGTGAGCCAGGGACGGCTTCTCAGAGAAGGGGACAAAAATGATTTGTTTTAAATATTTTAAAAATAAATAAAGCAGGATTAGCCAGGTGAAGAAACAAGGAAGGGCAAAAGAATAGAGGAACATTCCAGGCAGACCAGCAAGCGCTAAGCCTTGGAGGCCTGAGAGAGGCAGGGAGCTGGTGTGAGGAGGGGCCAGGTGCTGCGGCTGGAGAAAGGGGAGGGTCCTGGTCACTCGGGCGTGGTGGGCCAGGCCAAGGAGTTTGGCCTTCCTTTCCACAGTAACACAGCTTGCACGAGCACTCACTATGTGCTAGGCACGGCACTGAACGGGCCTCGCAGGAATTGCTGATTTTTACCCTCACTCTATAGGAGGTAGGTGCTGTTAGCATCCCTGCCAGGTAATTGCAAAGCCATGCAAAGCTGGAAGTTTGGGCTGAGATTCAAGTCCACACCACTGGCTCCAAAGATGAAGCAGGTGACATGGGGCTGGGGGTGAACACAGGGGTGCAGGGATGGCTGTGCAGGGTCTAGATTGGTTTGTTGAATTCCAGGCAAGGGCAACAAGCAAGGCAGAGGGCTCAGGAGCACTTGGAGATGTGAGTGCTGGAGACGGAAATTCACACACACCATCAGCAGTAGAAGTTGGCCATGCTCTCAGCAATGTTCACCCAGCACGTGCCAGCCCAAATCCTCCCCAAATCCTTGCAGAAGGGGTATAATCATTTTCATTCCGAGATGAAGAGACTGAGGTTCTCAGCCAAACCCCTGGCTATAAAGGAGGCTGGGAATGCAGAAGGCCTCAGGCTGTCTGCGTGACCATCCTGAGTAGAATCAGGGCTCTGTAGGCAAGGATCACTTGGGAAATGGATAGCCGGTTGGAAATTGACAGCATCTGCTCCATGGAGGCTCAGAGAGGTCAGATATTAGCCCAAATGACACAGCTGATAAATTTCTACTGGGGTTTAAACTCTGTCCAGTATTGTGTGCACAACCCTTCCCCGGACTCAGCTGCCTTCCAGGAACGGATCTCCACTCCTTGGCATTGCACTAAAGCCGACCGTTCACTCAGGCATCCCAGTTCTTTCATTCCTTCACCCCCAGCACTGCTTGCCAGCACTGGGCTCCGGCCATCTGCCCTTGATTCTGTGAGCACTTCCTGCCATGGGCTGTCCCACCACAACGGCTCTAAAGCTCCCTTGGCCACAGTCCATGCATGCCCAAAACTCTGATGCCTGTTTTTATCTGTCATTCTTTCCAAGTTCTCTGTTCTCCAGCCCTTCCTCCCCCGCCCCTCTTTCCCCAGAGGCTTCCTCAGCCCCAAAGGCCACAGAGAATGAATGACATCATCTGAGCTCAGACCTCACTGGGCCCAATTATCAGGCTATAAGTGGAAGCGCCCTACATTTTCCCACAGGAAAGTGCCCTTCCACACTCTGACTCCCTGCTTCTGGGGATCTTGGCAGAGTCCACAGCTCCAGCCTAAAGAAAATCGAGCCCCTTCCCCATGGAGACGCTGTTCATGTCTCTTTTCTATCCACTGGGCTTTCTCAGCTCACAACCTGGGCACGAGGCAGCTTTCTATAGAGGGGAGGAAGCACCATGAGATCATTAAAAACAGCAGTGTGGAAGCCTTTTGGACCTACCTACACTGACATCCAACTCTTCCTCTTGCCATATCTGTGACCTTGGCCAAGTGACTTCAGGGCTCTGGGATTCTATTGTCTCATTTTAAACTGGGAAAAATAACAGATATCATCTCATTAAATCCTTGTAACAATACATATTGGTCCCATTTTAAGATGAGTAACTGTATTAATCTATTCTCATGCTGCTAATAAAGACATACTAGAGACTGGGTGATTTATAAAGGAAAAAGCTTTAATTGACTCACGTTCCACATGGCTGGGGAGGCCTCACAATCATGGTGGAGGGCGAATGAGGAACAGTCACGTCTTACATGGAGGCAGGCAAGGGAAAGAGAGCCTATGCAGGGGAACTCCCCTATATAAAACCATCTGATCTTGTGAGACTTATTCACTATCACTAGAACAACACAGGAAAGACCCACCCCCATGATTCAGTTACCCCTCCCACTGGGTCCCCCCCACCCCATAACACATGGGAATCATGGGAGCTACAATTCAAAATGAGATTTGGGTGGGGACACAGTCAAACCATATCAGTAACCAAGGACAAAGAGTTAGACAATTGCACAAAGCCACAGTTTGTCCATGGTGGCACCAGGGCCTGGATTAGAACCCTGGCATCAGGAGAGTTCTGAAATGCCAGGGAATGTGTGGAAGCTCATTCACTGGTGAAAGTGGGGGGGGGTGAGGGGGGAAGATACTTAGGTTCCAGGTTTGGCTTGGGGCACAAAGTGAGTTACTTTCTTGGGGACTCAGCTTTTCCAGCTGTAAAATGGGGATGACAGTCCTTGCTTCAGATCCAGGAGGTAAAGCTTCCTGGATCTCCACCATTCCGGCATTGCAGGTCACAGTTTTCGGCTCCCTTGTATTATTTACTAATGATTTTGTTTCTTCTTTAAACAGACTAAGATTTATTATCCAAATATATGTATTGAAAATGTATTGAAATTAAACTTTCTATCACTACCATAAAAAGAAGGCCAGGCACATCCACCATAAATAGAAGGTAACCATGAAAATAAATACAGTGAAGCCAAAAGTGGGGCTCTGCAGCTGCAAAAGAGTGTCAAAGACCTGATTTCACTGACCTGCTGCCCTGCCCTGCCCTGGGTGCACTTCCCACCCCTTCCTGACTCCTGGTTGGTGCTTGGAAATGGAAATGTTAGCTCCCCTCTCCCAGCCCTGTCCCTCCCAGAACAAGCAAATCACAGGAAGAAGCTGGCCTTCTTCCTTCAAAGGGCAGAGCAGCCACAGCAGCAACTGCCACTTACACTCAGATGCCATCCTGTCATCACTTACAGCCTTGAAAGAGGGCTGAGGTTTACTGTTGACCATAACTAAACGTGGCATGTGGCATGGCAGACCATGGCATGTTGTCCCCAGCAACTGGCCTGAGCCTTCTCACACTGGAGCTAAATGGCCGCCATGGGTGCCAGGAACCTGCTGTGTTCTAAGACATCTTTGGCTCCCCATGGCCTGGAGGAACAAATCCACCTCAGCTCCCTAACCACATCCTCCTTGTCCTGGCGGTATATTCTCAAGCCACATTTCCCCCCTAAATGCGAACCTTCCCTTGACTATCCTATAGGCTGAATGCCTTTAGGCAAGGCACTCAAACTCTCTGAGTCCCAGAGCCCCAAGAGGGCACGGTCCCTTATTTTATTGGCTCCTCCTGAGGCCCTAACAAGAGAATGTCCCTAGGCAGCAGTGTCCCTGCTTCCCATAGGGCAGTGCTCCCTCTGGCAATGTTAACGCGTGGTTTTTCAGTCTGCATTGGTTTCCCCAGGTGGGCCCTCTCTGCTCAGAGCACTTGTCCTCCACCAGCTGGCTCCATGATCTCCCTCATGCTCAGCTCTCAGCTCAGGGTCACCCACTCCAGGAAGTCCTCCCTGACTTCAGACTGGCTCAGGTCCCTGTTATTGCTCCAAAAACAAGTGCCCCCTTCAGAACACCACTTTGATTATTTGAACTGCAGTCCCTGTCCCTAAGCTCCATGTAGCCCAGAGCTATGTCACTTCTGTTGCTCCTGTAGCCCGAGCACCTCCTCCAGAGCCTGGCACAGGATCAGAGCCCAAAAACGGATCCTGTCATTAGAATGTTGGGACTCATCAGCCTGGGGGGAATAGGTGGTGCGTCCACCTCTCTATCTTACTCCTGCTGGTGTCCAGATGGTGTGTCCTTCTCCTTCTTCTCCTTCTTCTTGAGACAGAGTCTCACTCATGTCACCCAGGCTGGAGTGCAGTGGTACAAACCTTTGCCTCCCCGGTTCAAGCAATTCTGCTCTCTCAGCCTCCTGAGTAGCTGGGATTACCAGCACTTGCCGCCAGACACAGATAATTTTTGTATTTTTAGTAGAGACAGGGTTTCGCCATGTTGGCCAGGCTGGTCTCGAACTCCTGATCTCAGATGATCCATCCACCTTGGCCTCCCAAAGTGCTGGGATTACAGGGGTGAGCCACTATGCTCAGCCCTTCACCTTCTCTGCCAGTACACACCCCTATCCCATCTTGTCCCATTTACAAAGTTTTTCTCTTTGGATGCTCACAGCCTCTCTGTGAGACAGCAGAGCAGATTTTCATTGGATTTTTCGACATAGAAACTGAAGCCCAAGAAGCAAACATGACTTGCCTGAGCCCCCAGAGCTGAGAAGTGGCCAGGCCTGAAGCAAACTAGAGCCCCTATTTTGAAACTCAGTCCTAGTTTAGGTGTCCAGCAGTGGCACACGCATGGCTCACTGCAGCTTCCACCTCCTGGGCTCGAGCCATCCTCCCACCTCAGCCTCCTGAATAGCTGAGATTATGGTACAGGTCACCACACCAGCTAGTTTTTTTATTGTTTGTAGATCTCCTTACGTTGCCCAGGCTGGTCTCGAACTCCGGACTTAAGTGATCCTCCCACTTTGGCCTCCCAAAGTGCTGGAATTACAGGTGTGAGCCACCATACCTGGCCTGTATTACCTTCTTTTAATTGTATCTCTGTAGCACCTGCATGATTAAACAAAGTTGTTTTTTTTTTTTTTTTAGAGACAGGGTCTCTCTATATTGCCTAGGCTGGGATGCAGTGGCTATTCACAGGCGCGATCCCACTACTGATCAGCACAGGAGCTTTGACCTGCTCCATTTCTGACCTGGGCCGGTTCACCCCTCCTCAGGCAACCTGGTGGTTCCCCGCTCCCGGGAGGTCACCACACTGATGCCGAACTTAGTGCGGACACTCATTGGCATAGCGCACTACAGCCCAGAACTCCTGGGCTCAAGTGATCCTCCCACCTCAGCCTCCCAAGTAGCTGGGACTACAGACAATTTTAATGCAAACAAACAAACGTAACTTGTAGTCATAGTAGAAACTTTTAACAGTACAGAAAAACTTTCGAATCACTGGGTTTCTCATCACCAAAAGATAAGGTTAGAATGAGAATGTATTTTCTTCCAGTCTTTTCTCTATGCAGATAGCTGTGTTTTTCAAGCGTCTTCTTTTTTCTCTTATGGTTACTCTCTTTGTCTTCTTAAAGTCACCATCTTAAATCATTTTAAAAGTATGTAAGTTTGAGCCTCTGATTGCCCTAGTATCTCATGGTACTGAGATACACACCCTTTTAACTTGTTCTCTTTTCTGACTCTCCCTTATGGTGACCATTTTCCTTGTGTAGATTATTGTTTTTATTGTAACCTCATCTTTTCCCCGGGGTTTTAACTTCTATGAGACTCTCATGCACACTGGGTTGGGAAATGTTTTTGAAAATCATCTTCCTCTTTGCTCCTGCTGGTGTCCTGAGCTTTTACTAGTTATGACCAGGTTTTACAGTATTTTCTTGGTTCAGGCTTCCTGTCATAGTTGGGTAGTGTACATTCAAACTCCATTCACTCACATGGTACAGGCCTGTGATTTCAAATTCCCAAAGTATATTTTTAAATTCCCATTGAGAGCCCAAAGTGAAGAGGACATTTTGGATGGTGTTTCTCTAGCCCCTCCTTCCGTAGAGGGCTACGGCAGGATAGGTGATATGGTTTGGCTGTGTCCCCATCCAAATCTCATCTTGAATTGTAGCTCCTATAATCCCCAGATGTCGTGGGACCCAGTGGGAGGTAATTGAATCATGGGGACAGGTTTCTCCCATACTATTCTCAGGATAGTGAATAAGTCTCATGAGATCTGATGGTTTTATAAAGGGCAGTTCCCCTGCACACGCTCTCTTGTCTGCCGCCCGATGTAAGATGTGACTTTGCTCCCCTTCACCTTACACCATGATTGTGAGGCCACCCCAGCCGTCTGGAGTTATGAGTCCATTAAACCTCTTTTTCTTTATAAGTTACCCAGTCTCGGGTATTTCTTCATAGCAGTATGAAAATGGACTAATCCAATAGGTGAGATTCTGCTGTGGCAATAAACAAGCCCAAACTCTCAGTGGCCTAACACAGAAACCAGGTTGTATTTCTTCCTCATACTCCATGTCCCCAGGGATCAGTTGAGAACTCTGTACCCTACATCCTCCCTCAGGGACCAAAGCTGAAGGAGTAACCACTCTCTTGAACATTCCCAGTCTGGAAAACCTGCACAGGCATTGACATGCTCTGAAACATTCAGTCAGGAAACCTGCCTGCTGAGGTCTTTGCTTCCTTCAGGCATCTCACTTCTACCCAGCTCCCAAAGCACGTCAGAACCACATCTCTGCTGTCCCAATGGGGGATTTCCTTTATTTACTTTCAATCCAGCTACGTGTTTTTAATACTTTTGTTTGATCCAGCTCTTCTAGGTGTTTCCATCAGTTATGGCGAGGAAGGAGAAGTGTCAACTCAGTTTGTCATGCTGCCAGGAACAGAAAACTTTACATTGTTTCTTCAAATTGGGAACACGCTGTTTTGTAACCCTTTTTATTTACCAATATGTATATTCTTCAGAAGCATCTTTTGTTTTGTTTTGGTTTGGCTTGGTTTGGTTTGGTTTTTTGAGATGGGGTCTCCCTCCATCACCTAGGCTGGAGCACAGTGGCACTATCTCGGCTCACTGCAACCTCTGCCTCCCAGGCTCAAGTGACCCTCCCGGCTCAGCCTCCCAAATAGCTAGGACTACAGGCATGCGCTACCAATCCTGGCTAATTTTTGCATTTTTTTGTAGAGACAAGGTTTTGCCATGTTGCCCAGGCTGGTCTCAAACTCCTGAGCTCAAGGAATCTGCCTGCCTCAGGAATTGCTACTCTGTAATCTACCAATGAATGCACCATAACTTATTTATCCAGTCCCCTCGTTGTGCATTTAGGTTGTTTCCAGTTCCCCTCTATTGACATTAGGGACACAATGAATATCCTTATATGCAGGGATGACTTTCAAAATATGTAGCAACTGCTTTGCTCTGGGCTCAGTTTGAGTGGGCGGGGGTCACAAATGACTTGTTCGGCTACACCGTGTTCCCACCGCATGGACATTTATCTTTGCACACATCTTGTGACTTCCCTGGGTAGATTTTAAGAGGTAGAATTGCTGAGTGGCCCAAGAAATAAGGGAATATTTTAAGACTTTTAATATCTATTTTTTCTTTCTTTTTTTCTAGAGAGAGGGTGTCACTCTACTGCCCAGGCTGGAGTGCAATAGCACAATCATAGTGCACTGCAGCTTTGAGCTCCTGGGCTCAAGTGATCCTCCCGCCTCAGCCTCCAAGTACCTGGGATTACAGACCTGAGCCACAATAGCTGGCTAACATCTAGTTCTAAACGGTTCCAACTTAATCCTCCCTTTAAAGAATCGCCTTTTCTATTCTCGTGGGTGCTCATCTAGTAAGGAGTCAAGAAGGCGCTAGAATGCAATTTCTCACCAGAGACTGCCTTCCCTGGTCAGCAGAGTTCATAGTTCCCTACTGGAGGCTGATAACGCTGATGGTTTCACAGGGTGTCCAAGGTTCCTGGAAGACCTGGAAGCCAGAAGAAGAGAAGGTGCGGGGGTATAGCTCAGGGGTAGAGCTTCGGACTGCAGAAGAAGGGAAGTTGGAGACACAAGCGTCCATGGATAAAGCACACCCCTGCCTCTTCAGGGAGGGGTTGGGAGGCTCATGATCTGGAGGGGATTCAAGCTGCAGACAGGTCAGTGTCCTCAAAGACCTGCCCTGGGCTAAAAGCATTGTCCCAACGTCTGGGCTCAGATCTCTCCGCTTCCAGCTGCATGGCCTTGAGTAAGTGCGTCCTGGCTGAGCCCCAGTTTTCTCCTGCCACGTAGGATGATGGTATATGTGCCTCCTCCCAGGGTTGTGGAGGGGCGTACAGTAAGCAAGATCATGTGCATATTTCTCAGGCCAGGTGCAGGGCATCACACTAAAGGAATGACAGAAGGCGAGGCGTGGTGGCTCATGTCTGTATACCCAGCAGTTCAGGAGGCTGAGGCGGGTGGATCACCTGAGGTCAGGAGTTCGAGACCAGCCTGGCCCACACGGTGAAACCCCGTCTCTACTAAAAATATAGAAATTAACCAGGCGTGGTGGCAGGTGCCTGTAATCTTTGTTACTCAGGAGGCTGAGGCAGGAGAATCTCTTGAACCCGGGAGGTGGAGGTTGCAGTAAGCCGAGATTGCACCACTGCACTCCAGCCTGGGCAATAGAGCAAAACTCAGTCTCAAA
>NW_016107515.1:607087-618984 GCF_001604975.1 Cebus imitator
AAAAGAAAGAAATGACAGGGATGAGGCAGAGAACAGTGGCAGCAGCTCTTCAGATGTGTGAAGACAGACTTGTGAGCCCCTCGCCCTTTCCTTCCACAGGCTGGGAGTCCCACTTCCTCCAGTGGTTCTTCAGGAGGGAAGGAGGCCAGAAAACCGGGAATGATCTTACCCGGAAGGGGAGGAGACCATCTCGTGCACTCTGGGGCCTCAGCACCTCATATTCCTCCCAAAGGCCCTTTCCTTACGGTGGCCTCCAAGGCCCCCCACCTCTGGCCCCAAGACCCCACTAACCCCATCTCCTACCACTCCGCATGTCCTACACCCACTAGCCTCCTTGCCGCAGTGTGAACACACCAAGCAGTCTCCAGCCTCTGGGCCTTTGTACTTGCTGTGATCCTGCCTAGAATGTTCTTCCTGAGCCTTTAAAAGTTCAGTTCCTCGCTTCATTCAGGCCTCAGCTCAAATATCACGTCTTCAGGGAGGCCTTTCCTGGCCACCCCATCTAAACTAGCAGCCTGTCTCTGCTACAGGGGTTTTTCTGCCCACTGTGCCCAACCCTCAGACCGCACAGCAATCAGGTAAGTTGACTGACCCCACTCTGGGGATGACCTGTGACAAGCCTAGCCACTTGCAGTGCCCATGGCCCTGCATACCATCTCAGATGGCCCTCAGCCCATCCGTTAGCACTTATCCTTCCCCAAAATTATTTCATGCATTTGTTTATGTGCTTGCTAATTGTCTGTTGCCTCACACATAAAATATAAGCCCCGCAAAGGCAAAAGCTTTGCTTTGTTCACGCAGTACCCACAGCCCATAGAGCAGCTGTGGATGCCCAACAAATACTGACTCCCCTTCAGAGAAGCACATTCCTTTCATTCATCCCTAGTTTGGCCATTTCATAGCAGTGACACCTTGGAAAAGTCACTTCTCCCTGACTCTCAGTGCAGGGGTTTGGCTCAGGGGTAGAGCATCAGAAGGGATGCAGAATGTGGCTCACACCCCTTCTCCGCAAGAGTGTCACCACTGCAGCATGCGCGGTGCTGGGTACAGCAAGTCCTGCTTCCCCTGCCTTCAGTGCAGATCCTCTAGGAACAGGTGACACGTGTCACCTCAATGTTTTTGCTTAGCTTGAGGAAGGAACCTGTTGAAAGGAGCTTCTCACCATCACCCCACCCTGCTCCCCAGCTGGGCTTTTTGCGCGGGTTCCTGCAGACCTCATGAATAATTGATGATGCGTGGGTCCCTTTCCAATCTTCTCATAGTCCCTAAGGAAGAAAAGAAGTCTTTCTGTCTTGTTTTGATCCTTTGACTTGGCCTCCCTGCCTGCCGGTGAGTCATCCTGTCTTCATTCTGCAGCTGATCTCAGCGGGTGCCCCGAGGCCTCCCCTTGGAACCCCAGAAGCGGGGCCAGGAAAAGAGCCTCCCCAAAGTGTGGGTGGCCAGGCCTCAGGAGCAGCATGCCCAAGCTGGCCTGGCATTCTGGAAGCAATTCCTGCTCACCTGCAGACACCAGGCAGACCCCCTGTTCCTTCCCGGGCATCCTCAGACCCAGCCCTGAGACTAAGCCAGGAGGGTACACATGTGCCCAAGGATGGACCATCTGTGCCCCTGTAGGGAGCCACACACAGGTCATGTGTACTGACCACGGATGGTCATCGTGCTGGATGTTTCACACGTCTTGTCTCATTCCTTCCTCCAACTCCTTCGAGAAGCAGGACGGTTGGTCTCATTACACAGCTGAGGAGGCAACAGAGAGGTGAAGTAACTTGCCTAAAGTCACACAGCTATCAAGTGGCAGACCTGTCTAACTCCACGTCAGCAGGGAGACACATCGCACATTCAGGAGAGCTTCTGGGATTGCCTACTCTGTTGGGCCAGGACCTAGAGTCACGCTCGACTACCGAGGGCCCAGCCAGCTCCCCAGCAGCCCACACCATCCCCCCAGGACACAGAAGAGACATTGCAGGAATGACCCCCCCCACCATGGCCCACACGTCACCCACCTCCACTTAGGAGCATTTATTCACCCCTACCTTTGGTGCAATGATCACGTGCTTGGCTGATCACTCCCCTAAGCCAAGCACTCCCCTGGGAGTCAAAACCCCTGAATTCTGCCATCAGCTCTGGCCCTGAGCTGCTGTGTGACTTGGGCAAGTCATAACTTTCCTGTTTCCTTGCTCATACAGTGATAGATTTTGATGTTCTCTCCCGGGAAATCCAGGTTCTGAAAGCAACGATCCCCGTGGGGTGATTTTTATTTTTGTTGTTGTTGTTTCTGAGATGGAGTCTCACTCTCTTTGCCCAGGCTGGAGTGCAGTGGCATGATCACAGCTCATACAACCTCTGCCTCCTGGGTTCCAGTGATTCTCCTGCCTCAGCCTCCCAAGTAGTTGGGATTACAGGTGCATGCCACCACACCTGACTACTTTCTGTATTTTTAGTAGAGATGGGGTTCACCATGTTGGCCAGGCTGGTCTTGAACTCCTGACCTCAGGTGATCTGCCCGCCTCAGCCTCCCAAAGTGCTTGGACTACAGGTGTGAACAACCATGCCCAGCCACCACAGGATGATGTTTAAAGCACTGGAGTAGTTGCACCTCTCCTCCCCAGTCGGGTTAGCCCGGCTCTAGGGTGTATGTGGACTCAGGAGCCTCTATCCTCACCTCTGATACCCGCTTTATCTTCCAACCTCATGGGCACAGGGAGAAGGTTCCATATTCCTGTAGCCTTGGTTGCACAAGGCTTTTGTTGCCCGCTGTCCTTGGGGCAGTCAGGGAAATTGACTTACCACACTCCACGGTGGACTTGTGACTGGCCTGGTCACTTCCAGTGCCTATGTCCCAGCTGAGTTGACCCGCTCCAGAGAGGGCCTGTGACCCTGGATGACCCATTGAGGGAAACTCAAGGCTTTGCTGGGAATGCTGCAGAGAGGTGCCTGTTCTTCCCACTCTATTTGAATGAAGGAAGATGCAGCTCTGGATTCTGCTGGCAGCTGTCTTGGAACCACAGAGGGAAGGTCGGCCCAGCAATCAAGCCCTTGCTGAAGAAGCCAACCCCTGAAATAGATGGAGAGAAACTGAGAATTCCCAGAGGATGCTGCCTTGGACTGCAGAGCACATGAGCTTTTACTCTGTCACTTGCGACCAAAGAACCCTGATACTGACTGATACGGTTTGGATTTGTGTCCCTGCCTAAATCTCACCTTAAACTGTAATCCTCAATGTTGGAGGAGGGGCCTGGTGTGCGACGATTGGATCGTGAGGGTGGATTCCCCTTTGCTGTTCTCATGCTAGTGAGTGAGTTCTCATGAGATTCGGTTGTTTAAAGGTGTGTGGCACCTCCCCGTTCCCTCTCTTCCTC
The DNA here is from genome assembly GCF_001604975.1 of Cebus imitator. Classification (NCBI taxonomy): domain Eukaryota; kingdom Metazoa; phylum Chordata; class Mammalia; order Primates; family Cebidae; genus Cebus; species Cebus imitator. The sequence goes on from NW_016107515.1 coordinate 610,447, forward strand.
CTGCTCCGGCCCTGTGATGATGCACCTCCTTCCTCTTCACTTTCTGCCGTAATTGTAAGTTTCCTGAGGCCTCCCCAGCCATGCTTCCTCCCCAGCCTGCAGAACCGTGAGCGAATTAAACCTCTTTCCTTTATGAATTACCTAGTTTCAGGTATTTCTTTATAGCAGTGTGAGAACAGACTCAGACACTGACATGCAGATGAATCAATGAAGTTTATTCCAGAGCTCAACACCACCATCTTACACATGGTAGGGCTCTTGATTTGAAGAGCAGGTGAGCTGAGGCTGGTTAAGATCCTACAATATGCCCAGGACACAGCTTGGTACTGCCAGGTAGGAACATGAATTGCCCAGAATCAGGAACTGCTGAGCTGACTTTCCACAGAAGCACGGGAAGTGGGTTTTCCTATTTTGTTTGGTCAAGAGGCCTATTCATATCTAAAGATGGTCTCTTTTTCCCTTCCAGACTGGTCGCCAAGTCTACTTTCTCCACATGGTTAGGATGCCTGATAGGCTTCTGTTGGGGAGAGCACCAGCAGCCTCCCAGGGGCTGTGACCCAAGCCCCCAGCATGGGCCTCCCCACGGAGAACCCTCAAGGGCTCACTCCCACATCAAAACTTGCCATTTCTTCCCAAGGGATGCTCTGAGGAGTCCCAGCCCTGCCCTCTCCCCTCCTGATTTCCACAAGACCTTCTCCTCCCACTTCTTTTCTCTCTGGGGCCACGTGGCCACCCAACAAGGCTCTGATTTCCAAGGCTATTTCTCCCAGAAGTGCTCTGATTGGCCACTCCTTTCTCAGTCATACCCCCAAGCCTCCCTTCTGAGGCACCGTTAGGAACAGAGGCACATTCGGGCGTCTGGCATGACAACAGAGTGCCAGTCACAAGGCGATGCCTGGAGGTGGAAGCCAGGCAGAGAGGGGACCTCCCAGACACCTGCCATGAACGAGGCAGGTGGAAACCACGAGGAACAGGGCAACAATGGAATCACCACACAGGGCTCACAGCCCAGCAACCGCAAACTCTCATTACCCCACGCGTACAGTTGGCTGCGGTCATGTTTAACCATCCTCCACACACACCAGCGTCAGAGTCCTGTGAGTCCAAGTAACTCCATATAAACACCTAGGAAAAGGGCTGGAAGGATCACACCAAACTGTTAGCAGTGGTTACCCCTGGAGACGGAGGCCATTCAAAGCGACTTTAGCCTCATCTATGGTGTCTGCCTCTCTTCCGGAACTCCCTTTCCCATCACGGAGAATTTATTCTTATTTTATTCATGCTCTTAAAAGTTAATTTTGAAAAAATAGCAAATATGAAAACATCATTAAACAATGAAAAGAAAATTGTGTGTTTTTCTGGAAGGAGCATGCCCAGCTGACTGCGTGTCTCAAGGCAAAGAGTGGGAAGTGATGAAGGGGAAGCACGCCAAGCTCTGAAGGGACACAGGGTCCCATCCCCGCCTCTGATCGCCTCTCTGGGAGGTGGCGCACCACACAGGCCTTGCCCCCAGGGCTCGGGAATTTCCTGGAAGCCTGAAGCATCATGAGAAAAGGCATCTTCTCACGGCCTTCCTTCAGGCAGAAAGAGTTGAGTAGATGTATTTTAATTAGCATTTTTATCATTTTTCTGTATTTTATAAAAGCCAGTGTGTGGTGGGGGAGCGGGAGCAGGGTGAGGCTTCAGAGAGGAGAGGCCAAGGTTTCATGGGGTTTGACACCCAGGGGAGAAGTGTTTTCTGGACAAACCCAGCCTCAAGGCCAAACAAGCCTTTGGAAAACAGTTTTGAAAAATATTATGGGCCGGGCGCGGTGGCTCAAGCCTGTAATCCCAGCACTTTGGGAGGCCGAGGCGGGTGGATCACGAGGTCAAGAGATCGAGACCATCCTGGTCAACATGGTGAAACCCCGTCTCTACTAAAAATACAAAAAATTAGCTGGGCATGGTGGTGCGTGCCTGTAATCCCAGCTACTCAGGAGGCTGAGGCAGGAGAATTGCCTGAACCCGGGAGGCGGAGGCTGTGGTGAGCCGAGATCGCGCCATTGCACTCCAGCCTGGGTAACAAGAGCGAAACTCCGTCTCAAAAAAAAAAAAAAAATATTATGTATACTCCTGTGTTTTAATGACACAAATAACACATGGAAAGTTACTCTTAATAATTTGAACAATCCTGATGAAGTGGAGATCCCCTGCCCCACACTCCCCATCCAGTCCCCTCTGAAGGTTGACCATCATGCTCCATGCTAACATCCTCCCAGAACTTTCTCAAAGCCTTAATAGACATACCTGAACCCACTGAAACAGGAAATCCTGGCTTGCCTCTGTTTCTTAATAAGTACATGCTGCAAACATTCTCTTACAACTTCTTTTTCTCTTAACAAGTCTTAGAAATCTAAGTCGGTTCACACAGATTTTTTGTTTTTTTAAATACCGAAATGTGCCATACATTATTTAACTATTTAATACGTTGATTATTTGAAACAAAACACTTTCACCAATTTACAAATCCTCTGCGCCTCCACCACACCTGCGTCCCTCACCTCTGTTTTTTCACCTGTAACATGGAGGCATTTGCCTAAATGATCTCTCTTTATGGCCATTTGCCCAGCCTGTGATTGTAAACATTTTCTCTGCCCCATACAGATCCCCTCGCTGAGCATCCCCCTGCTGCATCTGGTTTCCTCTGGGACCCTGGCTTTCCCCGGTCTGTCTGTGAGTCAGCCGAGGGCCCCTTCTTTCCTTGTCCTGCTCCCTCTGCCCTGACTTCCAGGCTCACTCCAGCAACAGTGACAAGCCTGTGACAGGAGAACACAGGCGAGCCCTCGGAGCTCCTGCAGCTGCCTTAAAATAGCAGCTTTGTCTCACTCCATGCTCCTCTGCCGCAGCCACGCTTGGTCCTGTCTGGAACTGTCTGGAAATGGAAGCAATGGGCCCAGCGCACCATCCCCATCACCAACTCTCATAACACAGGGGCCTGGTACAAAGGACAAATCTTCTGCCCTGATATCCTTCCTGCTCAATGCCAACGGGTGGGGGACTTGGGCAGAAGAGTGAGGCTGAAACAGGCCTGACTACACACTCTCCCACGTCCAGCAGTGGATGGCCAATGCTCTCCTTATCCTTCTGCCCACCCTCCCAAGAGGGCTGTCTGACCGAGGCACTGAGTTTGGGTTTGACTCAGCACAGTTCTGTTTCCCACGAGATAATAATATAAAAACACTGAAACAAGTGCCCCAGGTAAACACAGCTATTTAGGGGCAGAGCCAGGCCCAGGCCCAGGCAGCCTGCACTCCAATTCACTATTCTATATGTTCTTCATAACACTTTGGAGGGGATGGAAAGGACTTTTCAAATTGAAAGTGGTGGCAATAAAAGGACTTACCCAGGAGGACCATACAGTAGGATCAAAGAGCCATTTATGGAGCCTGGGTTCCAACTGCAGCTTTTTCTCACCCCAGGGCCTTTGCATATGCACTTCCCATGCCTGGAACATTCTTCCCAGCCTACTCACCCTTCTGCCTATTCTCCCTTTACCTAACTTTTCCAAGGCTAACCTCCTTTTATCTTTTATGTGAGGCATCAGCCAGAGTCACTTGCTCGCTCATTTCATTCATTCATTCATTCACTCACTCACAGGGGATGTATTATGCCCCTTCTATGTGCCTGGCATTGTGTTCTTGATAAGACAGACACAGCTCCTGCCCTAGAGAGGCTTATGGGCCACAGCAGAGCAGGAAGTGCTCAGCCAAGAGACTGGCACATAGTAGGTCTTCAGTAAACAAAAGGCAGACTTGGAAGAGTTATGGTGATGCACAGCTGAGGACATGGAAGTGGGAGGTCTCTGTTCCTGGGGTAGCACTCCTGTCACCTCCTCGAATCCTGCCCCATGCTTTGGGGCACTGCCTTTCCAAGACGGTGAGAATGGAAACTGCCTTTCCCTCCCCAAGCCATTTCACAGAAAAATTGCTGCAAAACTTCCCAGCCCATCAATAGGACCCAGGCTGCTCTGAGGCCTCCATGCTGCAGTTGTCATGGCAGCCAAGTGGGTTCTCACCCACCCCAGCATCCTATTCATTTTGTTGACTCCCTCCAAATTCCCTGATGCTACTCTGTGCCAAGCCCCATGCCAGGTCTCAGAGATACAGAGGAAATTAGAAGCTGTCCTGAATCCAGACAGAGCTCAGTAGGAAGGAGTCTCAAAGAAGACTGGTGGACTTGGTCCCCCACGAGCATGCACACACACACGAGCACGCACTCACACACATGAGCATGCGCTCACACACACAAGCATGCACTCATACAAAGCATGCAGACATACACCCACATGAGCATGCACACACACACGAGCATGCACATACACACACACATGCATGCACACACACATGAGCATGCACATATGCATACACACAAGCATGCACACATACACCAGCATTCAGACATACACCCACACGGGCATGCACACGCACACACGAGCATTCACATATACACACACAAGCATGCACTCACACACACAGGCATGCACACATACACAAGCATGCTGACATACACCCACACGGGCATGCGCACACACACACAAGCATGGACTCACACACACAAGCACGCACACATACACAAGCATGGACTCACACACACAAGCACGCACACATACACAAGCATGCAGACATACACCCACATGGGCATGTACACACACACACAAGCATGCACACACACACACTTGAGCATGCATACATACACACACATGAGCATACACTACAAATCTGCACACCCCCAGGCATGCACATATGCACACTCCAGACCGACGTGCACAAACAAGTGGAAAATCAAGGCATTCACAAGCTTGTAGAGGGAACGGACAAACATTATGAAACAACGCTCTGATGGGGATTTCAGGGGGCAGTGGGGTGCGCTTTGGCAGCAACTGTTGTTTGCCAGCTGTATTAGTTATCTACTGCCACATAACAAGTTACCCCAAACTTAGCAGTCCAAAACAACAGACATCTGACATCTCACATGGTTCTAAGGGTCAGAAATCCAGAAACACTCATCCGGGTGGGTCTGGCTCACAGTCTTGGAGGGGGTGGCAGTCAAGCTCTCAGCCAGGGCCACAGCCACTGAAGGGGCTGAGGATCTGCTCCCAGGCACACTAGTGTAGCTGTTGGCTGGAGGCTTCAGCTCCTGGTCACATGAACCTCTCTGCAGGGCAGCTCAAGACACGGACTCCCCCAGAGTAAGGAACCCAAGAGAAAGAGAGAGCATGTGAGTTAGCAAGAGAGCAGCCAATATGAAACCACAGTGCTTACAACCTCATCTCAGAAGCAAACACCATCACTTCTGTCCCATGCTATTGGTCACACAAACCAACCCAGTGCAAGGTGAGGGGTGGCAAGGCAAGGCTGGGCATTGCAGCAGGTGGGATCATTGGGAGCCATCCTGGAAGCCAACAACCACACTAACTAATAACATTTTCCCCTTCTCTCTTGCCAATAAAATCCCAATTTTGATCAGATGATTCCTCTCTAGCTCCAAAGAGAGAATCTGATTGATTTGAGTGAATCATGTGATCCCATATTCCTTACCTGGAATTAGTTTAGAATGTGCTGAGGACCCAATCCCGGCCATGGGAACCTGAGGGGAAGTCTGCAGAGGGGCCCCTGAGAAAATTTTTCCTCCCCAATACAGGAAATAAAGTACCATCCCTCTCTGGATGTCATTTTCAGATTTGTCTGGAGCTGTGGCAGCCATTTTGTCATCATGAGGAGAGTCATCACCAACAACCTAGATGGCAAAGAAGGAGGACCTGGTTGTGCCTGAATCGACAAAACCTGAAACTGTCCTACCTCAAGGTTGCTTTTTTTTTTTGAAGACGAGGTTTCACCATGTTGGTCAGGCTGGTCTTGAACTCCCGACCTCAGGTGATCCACCCGCCTTGGCCTCCAAAGTGCTTGGATTACAAGCGTGAGCCACCACACCCAGCCCCAGGTTGCTTATTAAATGAAATGATCAACTTCTCATTGCTTAAGCTTCTTGTAGTTGAGGGGTCTGTTACACACTGCCAAAAGCACACCAATAGAAACAGGCACCTCCCTGTTTGGGATTGGGAAGTCAGAGAAGGCTTTGAGAAGAGTCACCTTTAAGTTGGGCCTTGGTGAATAATTAGGAGCTGACCAGGTCAACTAGGGTGGAAAGCACTGCAGACAGTAGGAAGAGCATGACAAAGGCCCAGAGGTCTGGAAGAAGAGGGGCTGCTAGTTCTGGAGCATAAGACATAAGAGCGTGAGCAGCAGAGGGAAGAGGCGATGCGGTATGGTGAGTAGGGTCTGGGTCATAGGGGACCATCAGGCAGGCAGGCTGCAGTGGTCAGGTTTTATTCAGAAGGTGATGCAAGGCACAAAGAGGGATGTGGTCAAGTGCTCTGGAAGGGTCCCTCTGGAGGCAGCATGGAGATGCCAGAGAAGCCAGTGACAGAAGGAAAGCAGGGCCCAGGTCTGCCACATGTGGGGACCTGTCCCAGGCCGGCAGCGTGGCTAGCTCCAAGAGGGGAACACCAGGCACCACCCAGGACCTGGCTGGATGCACCTGCCCCACCACCCAAGAGACTCAAAGGAGGGATTTTGCATCACACTTTAAAATCATCATTCACTGGCTTCCCAATTCACTGAGAGTAACAGCCAAATTCTTCCCCTGGCCTCAAAGGCCCCGCGTCGTGTTTCCTCTGCCATCCCCAGATCCTAGTACTACTCATGGCACAACAGTGGGAACAGAGGAATGTCTGTTTAGCTTATGCCCACACCTTCGTCTTCATGTGAAATCTGAGGCCACTCAGAGAAGAAATCAGCCTCATCGGCAGGAAGATCCCCATCAGTTTTCCCATCTCGCTGTTCTGTCTAAACTGACTCCTGATAAGCAACTTAGAATGCAGAGACTGTGACTTTTCCATGCACAGGGTCTGAGTGCAGCCCTATAGATAGGTATTTAACAAGCACTTCCTGGTCGTCCAGATCAATGATGATGATCATGATGACGACTGGTCTGACGATCATCAAACAGCTAGTGACTGTGGAAATACAGAAATCTAAGGTGGGGACCTAACCTCGCACAATTTATAATTGCAACAGACAAGCCACACAAAACGCTGATGACAACAGCACAGGACAAAGGAAAGGGCACAGGCTCTGGAGTCAGACAGCCTTTCATTTCAAACTCCAGCTCCACTGCTTGCTGCTGTGTGACCTGGAAAAACCCTCGACCTCTCTGTGCCTCTTTGTTCTCACCTACAGAAGAAGATAGTCACTCTTACCTCAAAGGGCTGTAAAAGTGTGGCTCAGCACACAGTAGGTCCTCCACAAATGATCATCAGGATTACAATGATAATCCTAATGACAACAGTTATGTTGTAAAAGAGAAAGCTTATCGTTTGGAGTGGCAGTTCCCAACCTTTTTGGCGTGAGGGACTGGTTTTGTGGAAGACAATTTGTACATGGACAGGGTAGGGAGGGCAGGAAATTTTTTGGGGATGATTCAAGTGCATTACATGTATTGTGCACTTTCTATTATTATATCGTAATATATAATGAAATAATTACACAACTCACCATCATGTAGATTAGTGGGAGCCCTGAGCTTGTTTTCCTGCAACTAGACAGTCCCATCTGGGGGTGATGGGAGACAGTGACAGATCATAAGGCATTAGATTTTCATAAGGAGGGCACAACCCAGATCCCTCATATGCGCAGTTCATAATAGGGTTTGTGCTCCTATTAGAATCTGATGTCACCACTGATCTGACAGGAGGCGGGGTTTAAGGGGGAATGCAAGTGATGGGAAGCAACTGTAGATACAGATGAAGCTTCCCTCACTCACTCACCTCCTGCTATGCAGCCTGGTTTCCAACAGGCCACTGACCCACACCAGTCCATGGTCCCAGGATTGGGGAAACCTGTTTTAGAGATACATATTATAATAGTTACAAGTAAAATTGATGAAACAAGAGTGGCCAGAAGTTGATGACTTAACTGCGAGATCAGTACCTTGGACTTCAAATCATATTATTCTCTAGTTTTTTATTTGTTTTTGAAATTTTTCATCATAAAAAGTATGTTAGGCCAGGTGTGGTGGCTTATGCCTGGAGTCTCAGCACTCTGGGAGGCTGAAGTGGGACGACGCTTGAGTTCAGGAGTTTGAGACCAGCCTGAGCAACATAGCAAGACCTCCTCTCTATTAAAAATTTGTTTTAAAAATTAGCCAAACATGGTGTGGCACCTGCAGTCTCAGCTACTTGGGAGGCTGAGATGGGAGGATTGCTTGAGCTTGAGAGGCAGAAACTGCAGTGAGCTTGATCACGCCACTGCCCTCCAGCCTGGATGACGGAGTGAGAATCTGTCTCACCAAAAACAATAAAGAATAGATTAGCCGGGTGCAGTTGCACACACCTGTAGTCCCAGCTACTTGGGAGGCTGAGGCAGGAGAGTTACTTATAGCCAGGAGTTCAAGGCTACAGTGTGTGGATTGTGTTGGTGATTAGCCACTGTACTCTAGCCT
>NW_016107515.1:619063-626971 GCF_001604975.1 Cebus imitator
TCTTCAAAGAACATATAAGAAAGATACTCTAATTTCCCTGTTTTTTGGATGAAGAATATGAATCTCAGAGAGGTTAGGTTACTTGTCCAAAGTCACAAAGCTCATGTGGCAACAGAGTTCAAATTCATACCCAGGTCAACAGGACTCTGGAACCCAGACTCTCTCCACAACACCGGTCATCAGGAAAAAAATTACAAGACAACCAAAAATCTGTGCAAATCTTCACTGAAAGATTATACAGTCAAACAACTGAAAAAAGGAACTGTTTTTAAAGGCCCAAACTGAAATGTAAATTGAAGGAAAACTTACTTCTTTCAATCATCCATTTGGGAGGAAAAAGGACACCCCGCTCCTCTTTACTCATCTTCTTCGGTGCCTCTTTGTCTCCAAGGATGAGAGTTTGAGAGGGTGGCAACAAACAGCAATAGCAATAGATGTGTCTCCTACCACGCCGCAGGGCCCGCCACTCTCCTTGCATTTCCCAGAGGCTCCCCGCACAGGCCTGGGCACAGCCTGGACGCTCCACAAAAGGCTGCCACTTTAAGACTGGTGGGGGTGGGAGGGGTGCACCCCACCATGGTTCCCTGGAGCCCCACACTCCGGGTTCAAATCCAGCTTGCCCCTTCCAGCTGTGTGACCTTAAACAAGTCACTCTCCCGCTGGGACCCCTGCAGGGTCCTGAGCACTGTGCTGGACAACCAGGGATCACCGAGGAAGGGTTCCCCCCACACCACCACTGCTCCTCCCTCTCGCAGAAGCAAGCCTCGCTGAGTAACATTAAGCATCCATCCAGCACTCTGTGTGAAACCATCGTAAGTTGTGAATGAGTGGAAACTGACTTACTAAAGCTGCGGCTGAATCATTCCCTGCATCTTCCCGCATCTGCGGGGGCTCCCAGCGCAGAAGGCAGATGAATGGGCAGGGCGTGCGTCCCTGACAGCGGCAGCTCCAGCGTCTTCAGGTGCCGCACGCCTCCAGATGGCTTCCCTTTCATGTGGAGTGCATGGCGGGAACTCACCTGTGTGCCTGGGGCATGTTCTTTGGAAGGTGGAGTGCCCAGCAGGATGTTGGGAATGGGGGCAGAGGTCCTAGCCATGGGCATCTCAAATAGATTAGCTGTCTGACCCCTCATTTCACATGAGGAAGCAACTGATTGAGAAACAAATTAGAATCTAAAGGGTTTGCCATTCATCCAAGACTCCCTCTGTCTGTCTGTCTGCCTGAGGATGGTTTGAAGGGCGGTGACAAAGCCCTCTAGTGGCGAGTCAGCTCGCTTCTCAGGGACGTCCCCCTGAGCACACGAGGAATAAGAAGGCAGTGAGTGCCCCCATCTGGCGGGAGTCAGCAATGTAGGACTCATGAAAAAATCCCGGAAGAGTGACGACAGCCCCACCGTGGTAGTATAGCAGGTTTAATGAGCACCTACTGTGAGCCAGGCTCTTTTCCTATGCTATCTCACATAATCCTCATAATCACTCCCACAAGGCTCCATTTTACAGAAGAGAAAACTGAGGCTCCAAGGGGTTTACTGCTCTGGCCAATGTCACTCAGTTATTCCATAACACAATCACAAACAGGGTCCAGGCTTTGTTTGCCAGATGGAGAAAGAGGGAAGAAAAGAATGAAAATAACATTTGTTGAGCATCATCTGTGTCCCACTTCTATGGACTGAAATGGTGGCCCCCCAAAATTCATGTTGAATCCCTAACGCTCCATGTGATGGCATTTGGAGACGGGCCTTTGGAACTTAAGGAGGGTTAGATGATGTCATGGGGGTGGGGCCCTTGAGATGGAATTAACACCCTTATAAAAAGAGATACCAAAGAGCTCCCTCTCTTGTTCTCCATCTTGTGAGGACACAGCAAGAAGGTGGCTGTCTGCGAGTAAGGAAGAGGGTCCTCACCAGGATCTGAATTAGCCAGCACCTCCAACGTGAACTTCTAGCCTCCAGAACTTTGAGAAATATACGCCTGTTGTTCCAGCCATGCAGTCTATGGTATTTTGCTATGGCGGCCTGAGCTGATGAGACAGCAGATAACATGAACCTCATAACAGCAGCCCTCACTTACCAAGTGCTCACTGCGTGCCATGCATGCAGTGTCTAAGGGCATTACCCAGACCACTGGTTTTCATTAATCCTCACAATAAGCCTGCAAAGAAAGTGCAATACATATCCTGATTTTGAAATGAGACACAGGGAAGATAAGTAGCCCACCCAGGAGCCAGAGCCTGTGTATGTAGGGGGCAGATCCGGCAGACAGAAATTATGGGCACTGCTAAGTGTGATCATGTGGTGTGCCAGTTCAGGTCCGCCAGGAAGTGGATGTCAACACAGGATTCAATGTGCAAGACACGTATTGGTGGAAACGCCTGTGTAGGACAGATGGGGAGCAGGAGGAGGCAGGGAGTGCTTGGGTGCTATGTGCCTCTAACACCTAGGAAAGGAGGGCAAGAGGGAAGGACCAAGGAGGAAGAGCGCCAGGCAGCAGCAGAGTTCTGGGAAAGTCATCGCCAGGCTGATGGGAAGTTCCCAAGTCAAGGCGCCCATGGAAGAATCCCACGTAGGGCAAGAATGGCCTGGCTCCAGTATTCCCACTGTGTTCAGCTCTGGCTGCATTTAGTGTGACAGCAGAGTACACCACTGGAGGGAAAGGTATGGCCACTGAACTGTCTCTCAAATGTGCTTCCCACAGTGGGTCCTCTTGAAGGGAGAGCTGAACAGAGCACCTCAGTGGCTGTCATGCTTGGTGTAGGTGGCATCCACCAGACCACCCAGACGCTCCATTGTACCCTATACCTATTGTGATTGAGGTCATGTGTGGGACAATTCTTTGAGACCATGTGAATATTCTATACTCCCAACAACCTATCCCTCTATTGGTTTTAGCATTCACTGATATGATCTTTGTTTGAACCAATTACGGGTTGCAAAATGACGATTTTCTGATTCTTTCATGGCTTTTAAATGTATTAGTCGGCGTTGTTCTGTAGGACAGAACTCCCTTCCGCCTTCTTTAGCGTCACTATAAGCTACGGGGCTTTTCATTTAATATGTGATAACCCCTTCCCATCACTCTTCTTTTGCTATTTCGGTTGTTCCTGAGTTGACCATTGGAGCCCCTCCCAACAGACCCTGTGTCCTGTTCATCCATTATGAATAGTTTGTCCACGTCGGTCTCTGAGCCCTTCCTTTGGCTCCAGACTCCCCTTGTATGTTCTCTGTCCATTTATTTGAGGAGTTAGTGAGGAATAGTCTTAAGAAGCCAAGACCTGGGGAGAGGTGTCCTCACTGCCATTTTAGTTTAATTTTAGTTATTAGTTTACAATGATTGGTCCAAATCAAATTCAACACCACAGGTTTCTCCCACGCTTTCCCTATGCCATATTTGCACCTCTCTTCTTCCACCATGAGAACTCTGGCTGACAGTAACATCTGTATATTCACTCCACTCCACAGTGCAAACGAATAACTACACCAATGCCATTACCAACAACAAGTGCCCTACCAAGTTCATGATGGAGTGGAGGTTATTCCATCCATAAAATACAGCCCACTAGGAGTGTGCAGTCACAGTCCTGGAATTACTCCGCTGTCTGTGTGGTTGCCATCAATTTGACAGGCAGGTTCATTTACTTCTATTTGTATTCAGGTTTAGGGTTGCTTTTCCCGTCATTTTGTTTCTTTCTTTCTTTTTTTTTGAGATGGAGTCTCACTCTGTTGCCGAGGCTGGAGTGCAGTGGCTCAATCTCTGCTCACTGAATCCTCTGCCTCCTGGGTTCAAGCGAATCTCCTGTCTCAGCCTCCCGAGTAGCTGGGATTACAGGCGTGTGCCATCATGCCAGGCTAATATTTGTATTTTTAGTAGAGACGGGGTTTCACCATGTTGGCCAGGCTGGTCTCCAACTCCTGACCTCAGGTGACCTGTCGCCGCGGCCTCCCAAAGTGCTGGGATTACATGCATGGGCCACCGCATCGGCCTCCCATCATTTTTATTTAATTTTTGTTATTCGGTAAATCATTTATATGGCTCAAAACTCAAAAATTATAAAAAGAAAGTGACTATTCCATCTCTATCCTTTTCTCCCCATTTATTACTTTCATAGTAATCATTTCCATTATTGCTGGACTTATTCTTCCCATATTTCATTTTTACAAATTGTAATGGTTTTATTAAAAAAAACAACATTGGAACTTCTTTGCACTTAACAATACATTTTGGAAACAATTCCATTTGGCTCGTAGAAACCTTCCTCAATCTATTTTTTTAAATTAAATTTGAATTACCCAAGTAAACACAACTCTTGCCTTTGCTTTTCAGTTGAACATTGCCTGCAAGGCTAAACGCCTCTCTCAGTGCCCTCCAGCCTCCTAACCCTTGTGCAGCCTCCCAGAGCTTGCTCTCCCTCTGCCAGACCTTTCCCCATGCAGGTATAAACTTCTGTTTATTCTTGGAGGTTTTCTGGCATAGATGGTATCACATTATAAATCATTCTGGGCCAGGTGCAGTGGCTCACACCTGTAATCCCAGCACTTTGGGAGGCCGAGGTGGGTGATCACCTGAGGTCAGGAGTTCGAGGCCAGCCTGACCAATGTGGTAAAACCCCATCTCTACTAAAAATACAAAAATTATCCTGGCATAGTGGTGGGCACCTGTAATCGCAGCTACTCTGGAGGCTGAGGCAGGAGAATTGCTTCAACCCAGGAGGCAGAGCTTGCAGTGAGCCGAGATCGCACCACTGCACTCCAGCCTGGGTGACAGAGCAAGACTTCATCTCAAAAAAAGATGTATGTATGTATATATACACATATATATGTATACATGTATATTATATACATGTATATAATATACATGTATACATATATATGTGTATATATACATACATACATCTTTTTTTGAGATGAAGTCTTGCTCTGTCACCCATGTATATAATATACATGTATACATATATATGTGTATATTATACACATATACATATAGCCTTAATGTATTATGTATCTCGATAAGAGTCTTAGGTGGCACCCCCTTTAAATTTTGCATCTGAGATAAATAACTAACTCAGCTCACCTTAGTCCTGGCCCACCTTGTGCAGTTATCTAACTCTTCCATGCCTCAGTTTCCCCATCCGTGAAATGGGAGAAATAACAGCACCTCCCTGACAATGTAAATAAACTAAGATATGTGTAAAGCTTCAATCGGAGCTCAGCAGATGCTGGTTAAGGATTGTGTATCATTATGAGGACCGTCATGCCAGGCACATAGAGCACACAGTTCACACAGGACAACATATAAAAGCCACAATAGCTACGGCATGCCTAAGCGTTAGTTCAGACCTCTTGTAATCACCACATCAAACAAGATTTTGCCATAATTCTCCAAGAAATACAATGTAACTTCGTGCTTCTTCTTGTCCCACAATCGTGTGTTTCCAATGTAATCTCACAGCTGTTTTATGAAGGATAAAAAGTTCTTCACTATCATCCAGCATTCTTGCAAATCCCCATTCACTGCTGGCCATGATTACATCTCACCTCTTCCTGCAAGCTCTCCGCTGCTCGGGGATCCCTGTCCAGACCTGAGTTCCAAATGTGTCTCAGTCATCTGTCAACACGCCCTTCATTGCCTGCTTTCCTCTCACATTCAGTCTAATTCACAGAAGACATTTACACAAATGTTCTTCCCGCTACTTAGGTCTCCTGCCAGTGCGAAAATCTAAAAGTAATGTTCAGGCAGTCCTGCCTCGCTCCATACTTACACCTGTTAAGTCAGTCATCCATCTTTCAATCCTTCATTCGATTTGTTACATTGTCTGCCTGTGCTAGCTTGCTTTAAAATACAGCTTAATCACTTTGGGAGGCCGAGGAGGTGGATCACCTGAGGTCAGGAGTTCGAGACCAGCCTGGCCAACGTGGTAAAACCCCATCTCTGCTAAAAATACAAAAATCAGCTGGGTGTGGTCATGGGCGCCTGTAATCCCAGCTACTCTGGAGGGTGAGGCAGGAGAATCGCTTGAACCCAGGAGGCAGAGGTTGCAGTGAGCCAAGATCACGCCACTGCGCTCCAGCCTGGGTGGCAGAGTGAGACTCCATCTCAAAAAAATAAAAATAAATAAATAAAATACAGCTTAATGATTAATCTTTCTCTTATTAAATTGTTCTTTTTCCCTTCTTACTCTAACGTATTCTTTTTCTTCCATTTTCCATGCCCTTTCTACTTGCTTTCCATTCTGTATCTTGATGTTCTATGCCTGATTCTATTCTCTGGTCTCCTGGCCTGTTCAAATCAAAGCAACACATATTGATCTCCATTTCCATTTAGGACTTCCCAATTATCCCCTGTTCCATTTAATGCATCCATTTGTAAAGCCTGTATCATCGTGAATCCACTTTCCTTTTGATTAACTTCCCAATGAGGGCCATTGCCACAGCCATAGTCACTGCTGTCCCTGGCTCCAGGCCCAGGCAGCTCCTCTACTTCGGCCTTCGTCCCCAGCTCCTCCTGCACACCCCAGTGCCTGCAGGAGCCTTCACATCTGTCCTTAACTCTGCTGGGAAAAGAAGACGGCCCTGGGGCAGCCAGACACCAGTGAACAGAGGGACCTCTAGACCCTGGCATCCAAAGCAGACATGCCACAGCTTCTTAACCACAATAAAAGTACATTTATCGATTTCCTCTTGGGTCCAAGATCCATTTAGAAGTATGCTTTTGATGTTGTTGTTTTCCATTTCTCAGTCGTTGTCTTTTTTTTTTTCTTTGCTCTTTAACTTAAACTGTGGCATTCATGTCTTGATTTCATTGCTTTGTGGTCAATGGACATGGACAATATACTTTCTGTCCTTTGTATTTAATTTGACTTTTCTTAGTGGCTTCAGATAGAGTTCATCTTTGCACTTGGTCCACAGGTGTCATAAAGATTTATTCTTTACTTGCAAAGTACAAAATTGAATGTGTGCCCCTTAACTCCACCTTATAGCTCCCGTGGTAACAGCCACCATCCACTGAGGGCTTGCTGTGTACGTGGATCTGTGCTGAGCCCTTTCCATGAATTTCTCTCATTCAGTCCCCAAGACCCTGCAAGAAATGTCTTTTGTGATCCTCTTTTTACTGATAAGGAAACTAAGGCTCAGAGAGGTTCAATAACTTGTCGACAGTCACATAACCAGAGACGTGGGGCTGGGATTTCAATTTAGCTCCGATTCCTAAGCTTGGGCTAGTTTATAATTAAAGTCTTCCATATCAGGGGCTCTTCACTTGAGATTCATGGAGCTCATGGGGGTGTCATAAACATCCCAGTTGCGTGCAAAAGACTAACAGACCTGCAGATGTACATTGGGCAGAGGAGGCTCCATTGAGCTCATTCACTGCTCTAAAATGGCCAAGAACATTGCTCCATGTTTGGATTCATTTCTTGTTTATTCGATCTAGCAAAGAATAGGATGGAAGTTTACACACCCCTCCCCTCTTGGCTTTATTTCCATGTCTTTCTTCTGCTTTGTCTATTTTGTTGTACTGTTTTTCACCACATAGAGGCCTGTGACTGACTCCCAGCCTGGCTGGAAGCAGAAGACCAGCTACCAGCTCTTGGTGCCAGGGCTGCTTTCTCTTTCTCTCTCTCTCTTTTTTTTTGAGATGGAGTTTTGCTCGTCATACAGCACAATGTAAATGACACCTCCTTCTCAGCATAAAATGACTCTTCTGAACTAAATAACTATGTTTTGGAATCCAGGTGTAACCCTTGCTGGCTGTTACCTTGGGCCACACAGTTCCTTTCTCGGAACCTTGCCTCTCTAGTAAGTTCTCCCATTCCTTAGGCCGGGCGCGGTGGTTCACGCCTGTAATCCCAGCACTTTGGGGGGCCGAGGCAGGTGGATCACGAAGTCAAAAGATCGAGACCATCCTGGTCAACATG
>NW_016107515.1:627761-641996 GCF_001604975.1 Cebus imitator
GGTCTTCTGCTTCCAGCCATGCTGTGCCACTCCATCCTGAACACACACAGCTTCACAGAATAGCAACGTCAGATGAGGACACTGTGAAGGAGAGAAAACAGAGCCAAAAAAAGACCACTCCTTAATCATGCCCTGCAGACACAAAAACAAAGACCCTGGCAATGCCCTAAACAGCATGTATTCCCCTCCCGCCCAAGCTGAGCAATAGGGCTCTTCCCCCCCCGACCCCCCCACCCCACCTCCTAGATAAAAAGTATTACCAGACTCTGAATTACCCCTGCTTCCTGACAGCAGCCCATCCAGAGCAAAAGTCCGCCTCTTTGACTCCTCTCCCAAACCCCCTAACACAGCCCAAGATCTAACAAGCACCTCCTGACGGTTCAGGGTTTCTGTGTGTTTGAAAGATGGTGGCAAGGCTGGAGTACACATTTGGCACACAGAAGGTGCTCAATCAAAATGGTTGCCATTTACATGAGGGGGCGGGACAGGAAGAGAAATCAGACAGAAAGCTCAAACAAGTTTATTTCAGGGAAGATAAAATAGTACTTATCAATAATTCAAAACCTCAGACCTACTGTTATCTAGCAGTAGCTTGAATGAAGAGGAAATTAACAACTAGTGCTTCCAAAATAACAAAACAATAAGAATAAGAATTTCTAGGCAGGTGGCTCAGAGCTGTAATCCCAGCATTTTAGGAGGTCGAGGTGGGCGAATCACTTGAGGCCAGGAGTTCGAGACCAGCCTGGCCAACAAGGTGAAACCCTGTCTCTACTAAAAATACAAAAAAATTTAGCCAGGCATGGTGGCATATGCCTGTGATCCCAGCTACTCAAGAGGCTGAAGCAGGAGAATCACTTGAACCCACCAGGTGGAGGCTGCAGTGAGCCAAGATTGCACCACTGCAGCATTGCCTGAGCAACAGAGCAAGACTCTGGCTCAAAAAAAGAAAAAAGAAAAAAAAATCACAACATCTCTTTCTCCTCTTGACCCTTACTTGGGCGCTGACTGTGTGCTCTACACTCTCTGTGCCTCATCTCTAATCCTCCCCAGAACCCAGCAGGTGAGGTAATTATTTGAGGGTTTTAATGGGTACAGAATGAAAAGAACCTTGTTCTAGAATTTCCAGAAAGATGGAGTAAGCATGTTTTTCCCTCTTCTTCCCACTAAATACAAAAACAAGCCTAAACATTTGATATAAAACAAACATAAGATGACTCTGGAAGGTGAAGAGAAGGCAGACCAGCTGGGATGCGAGGGCCCACGTTAACAGCATGGCGGTGAGCTCCCTGGGTTGTGTTGTTTTGCTTCACATATCCCATACTGAATACTAGGCAAGCCAGCAACCCAGAAATGTCAACGGGTAGACTGAAGAAGCCCCAAGAAGAGCCCACGCTCTCTAACTAGAAGATCAGGCAAGGAGCAGCTTGGCAAGACAGGAAATGTTTAGATAATAACCACTCTGCTCCAGCCCAGCTCCACAGAAAACACTGCCCATGCCAGCAAAGGCCAAGGGGAGGGGCTGGATTTCTGCCCTGGCCAAGCCGTAGCAAGCCTCCTCCACTTCACCTCCAGGGTGGTGTTGGAGAGATCCAGAAGGAAGCTGGTGGTCCTGAGGCCTCCTCCACTGAGTCAGTGGAGACGACGCGGGCAGCCTGGACTCCAGCCCACCCTTGTTTCTGCCCCCTGCTGGGGCGGTGTCAGAAGAGCCCTGTTCAGAGTCAGGACTTTTACCACCACTCTGCAATGATAAGACCACCCCACATACACAGCAGCAGTGGAGGCCACATGGGAGACTGGAATTCCCACCCCTGCCCAGCAGTAACAAGAAGCCCCCTGCATCAGGCAGAAACATAAGCCAAGTAGAAAGCCTGGACTTCCACCCTCACTGGGCAGTAACGAGGAAGACGCCCCCTATCTCCTCTACAACAATGTCAGAAAATTCTGCTGAAATCTAAGATTTAAGTAAGATCCAGAGTCTTATGATACCCAAAATGTCCACGTTTCAATCAAAAGTCACTTATCAGACTGGGCACAGTGGCTCACACCTGTAATCCCAGCACTTTGGGAGGCCAAGGCAGGTGGATCATTGAGGTCAGAAGTTCGAGATCAGCTTGGCCAACATGGTGAAACCCCATCTCTACTAAATAAAATAAATTAGTTAGTCATGGCGGCGCACGACTGTAGTCCCTCCCACCTACTCAGGAGGCGGAGGCAGGAGAATCACTTGAACCCAGGAGGTGGAAGTTGCAGCAAGCTAAGATTGCATCACTGCACTCCAGCCTGGGGGACAGAGCAAGACTCTGTCTCAAAAAAATTAGCTGTGTGTGGTGGCGCATGCCTGTAATCCCAGCTACTTGGGAGGCTGAGACAGGTTGATAATTCAACCTCTGAACCTGGGAGTCAGAGGTTGCCATGAACTGAGATCACGCCACTGCCCTCCAGCCTGGGCAACCAAGTGAGACTCTGTCTCAAAAAAAAAAAAAAAATCACTTATCATACCAAGAATCAGAAAGATCTTAAATGAAATGAGAAAAGACAGTCATCAAGATGACACAGATTTTTGAATTATCTAACAGGGATCTTAAAGCAGAAATCACAAAAATGTTTCAACAAACAATTAAGAACACATTTAAAATGAAGGATAAAATGGAAAGTCTCAGCAAAAAAAATTGAAGATATAAAGAACCAAGTAAAAATTTGGGAACTAAAAAAGTACAATAACCAAAATTAAGAACTGAATGGATAGCTCAACACCAGAATGGATATAATAAAGGAAAGGATTAGTAAACGATGATGGAACAACAGGGAAAAAATAAATTGGGAAAAACATGAACAGAGTGTCAGGTACACGTGCAATTGTACGAGAAGATCAAACACTCATATTATTGGAGTTCTGGAGGGAGAGGAGGAAGAAAAGGAAAGGAAATGAAAGGGTAAAGAGGGTGGTGCTGAAAAAGGATTTGAAAATGTTCCAACTTTGGCTAAAAAAAAAAAAAGCCTACAGATTTAGGAAATTGAGAAAACCCCAAATAGGATCAATTCAAAGAAATCCACAAAAAGACACAACATGGTCAAATTTCTGAAAGCTAAAGACAAAGTCTTAAACGCAGCCAAAGAGAAGCAACACACTACCAATGGCGGCGGGGGGGGGGAGGAGGAATTCAAATGACAACTTATTTATCACCAGATACAACGGAGACTGGAAAGAAGTGGCAAACATTTTTCAGATGCCAAAACTGCCGACCTAGAATTGTAAATCCAGCAGAAAAAAAAAAAAAAAAAAAAAAAAAAATCCTTCAGGAATGAAGGAGAAAGCAAGACATTCTCAGATGAAGGAATACCAGGAGAATTTGTTGTCAGTAGACCTACCCTAAAAGAATGACTGACTGAAAGAAGTTTTCTAAACATAGGAAATGACAAAAGACAGAATCTTGGAATATCAGGAAGAAAAATGAAAGCATGGAAACAGCAAATATATGGGTAAATACAATACGCTTTCCTTCCTCTCTTGAATAGGAAATGACAAAAGATAGAATCTTGGAAACATCAGGAAGAAAAAAAAAAGCATGGAAACAGCAAATATATGGGTAAATACAATAGACTTTCCTTCCTCTCTCGAGTTTTCTGAATTATGCTTGACTATGAAACAAACTTTATAACACTGTCTAATATGATTCTCGATGTATGAAGAGGAAATATTTAAATATTATAAACGGAAGGAGAGAGGACATAAAGGGAGATAATGTTTCTATACTTCATTTGAACTTATAAAATGTTGACACCAGTAGACACTGATAAGCTTTGAATATATAATACATAGAGCGACCACTAAAATATGCTAATCAAAATTATACACTCAAAAACATTATAGACATTCTTTTCAACACATGGGGCTGAGACAACTGGATAACCACATGTAAAAGAATGAAATTGCTCTCTTACTTCATACCACATACAAAAATTCATTCATGATGAATCAAATGCCTAAATATAAGGGGTAAAACTATAAAACTCAGAACAAAAAAACAGAAATAAGTTTTTATGACCTTGAATTTGGCAATGGATTCTTAGATCAAACACCAAAAGCAGCAATAAAAGAAGTAGATAAATTGGACTTCATCAAAATTTAAGACTTTTATGCTTCACAGGATACCATTAAGAAAGTGAAAAATCAACTTACAGAATGTGAGAAAATATTTGCAAATCATAATCTGCTAAGAGATTTGTAACTAGAATAAAAAAGAACCCTTACACTCAATACCAAGAAGAAACAATCCCATTCAAAAACGGGCAAAGGGCTGAATAAACCCTTCTCCAAAGAAGGTATATAAATGGCCAGTGAGCACATGAAAAGATGCTCAACATAATTAGTCATTAGGGAAATGCAAATTAAAATCACACTGAGACACCACTTCCTACCCATTAGGATGGCCATATCAAAAAAAAAAAAAAAAAAAAAAAAAAAAAAAAAATAGGAAAAAAAAAAAAAAAAAAAAAAAAAAGAGGAAACAGTAAGTGTTTGCAAGGAAATGGAGAAATTGGAACCCTCGGACATTGCTGGTAGAAATGTCACATGATACATCCACTATGGAAGACTATTTGATGGTCCCTCAATACATTAATGAATGAATGACCACACATGACTCAACAGGTCCGCTCATAAAGAACTGAAAATAGGTATTCAAACTAAACTTAGACACAAATATTCGTAGTGGCACTATTCACAATTGCCAAATGGAAACAACCCAAATGGCCATCAACTTATGAGTGCCTAAACATTCACAGTGTTACATCCACTCAGTGGAATGTCACCACACAACTATTACGACAGCTGAAATTTAAAATAGTGGCAATGTCAAATACTGGTGAGGATGTAGAGAAATTTGATTTCTCACACATTGCTAGTGGGAATGGAAAATGGTGTAGCCATTCTGGAAAACAGTTGGCAGTTTCTTAAATAGGTACAAAACTTACCAGACTCTAAAGATATTTCAGTATTTTTGAACTGAAAGATTCTAATGGAAATTGAGACTGAAGAAGTAGTTAAAAATCTGGGGATATTGAGCAGAAATTTCACAAAGACCTTCCCTCTCCTAGGGAGGTGAAGTAGAAGACAGCAAGCTACGGAAATTTACTCCAAGGAAAAAGAGAGTGACATCTGGCTGCGCCCAGCTCACTTTTTGCTCTGACCTGAGCTGCTGCCTGCACCTGAAGGCTGAAGGAGCAGAGACGCATTAGGGAGCAAGCAGGAAGCAACCAGAGTTGACTCCCACCACTGTCAGCTCTCTGGAAGATCTGTAGCTCTTTCTCCCGGAAGCTTTGTAAGGCCTCCCAGACTCCATCCCCCTTACTAAGGCCCTTTCCTGCCCACTCTCTGGCATCTGTCTCTTTATGCTTCCCCTTACACCCTGCTCTGAAGGTCCACTCCTTGGCCTCTTGCCAACAGGCATGGCCGGGCACAGAGCCCTCGGAGGGCCCTTGTCTTCGGTCCACATGCTTCCAGGTGGCTCCGGCCCAGCCACGTTCCCAGCACGCACTGGACCCAAAGGAACTGCTGGCACCTTTGCCTGGCCAGATTCTGGAAGTGAGGCCACCGCCTCAGTTCTCTCGTTTGTCTGTGGCCTCACGGGGGGGCTCCAGCCCGCCATGGCTCCCCGTGTTTTCCACAGCACAGACAGGATCCAGTGGCTTTGGCTCCACCCACTCCCCCTGCCCCCACCCTGCACTGGCGCCCTCCAGGGTCTGTAGCTCAACAAACGAGGGGTGGATTGGGGGACAAAGAAGAAAGTGTCAGTCTCCCTGCTGGCTGACCCCTACTTTCTACAAGCAGTTGTCTTGAAGGCCAACTCCTTTTACCCCAGGGATTTAATTCTGCTTTAAGCTCTAGGCATACACAGCTTGGGCATATTTATCTGACCAAGTCACTCCTCTCCTTAAAAATCCTGTAAAGTCAGCCAGGCACGATGGCTCACGCCTGTAATCCTAGCACTTTGGGAGGCCAAGGCGGGCGGATTGCCTGAGCTCAGGAGTTTGAGACTAGCCTGGCCAACATGGCAAAACCCGATCGCTACTAAAAATACAAAAAATTCGCCCGGCATGGTGGTGCGTGCCTGTAATCCCAGCTACTCGGGAGGCTAAGACAGAAGAATTGCTTGAACCTGGGAGGCGGAGGTTGCAGTGAGCCAAAATTGTGTCACTGCACTCCAGTCTGGGTGACAAAGTGAGACTGTCTCCAGTCTGGATGACAAAGCAAGAGTCTGTCNAAAAAAAAAAAAAAAAAAATCCTCTAAAGGCTTTTCAAGTTAGGATAAAATCCAAAACACTGAATAGAGCCTACTGCCGCTACATCCTTGCCCTATCTTACACCACGCTCCTCCTCTGTGGCCTTCTCACCATTCCTTGAATGGCCACCTCAGGACCTTTGCACATGCTGCTCCCTTGATCTGCCACTCAGTCCCACAATTAGGTCAGTCACACCCATCAGTTCTCAACTTAAGCATGACTTTCTCAGGGCAGCCAGCAGGCTGGACTGGCCTCCTACCACTTCACAGCACCCATCACAGGCTGTGAACATAAATTTATAAACAGCCAGGGACATACGTCCATGAACTCTGCAGCCAGACTGCTTCGGTTCAAATCCTGGTTCTGCCACTTAACAGCTTTCATGAATCATTGAATCTCTCTGTAGTTCATTTCCTTGTCTGCAAAGTGGGAACAAAAATAGTACCTATCTGATAGCCTTGTTGTGAGGATTGTAGAGGTTTAGAAATATGTAAAAGGGCAGGTGCAACATAGTATCTGTTTAAATAAGCAATTAAGTCTGGGTGCAGTTGCTTATGCCTGTAATCCCAACACTTTGGATCACTCAAGACCAAGAGTTTGAGACCAGCCTGGTGACACAGAACCTGTTTCTAAAAACTAAAATAAATAAGCAAATAAATAAAAATGCATATATGACACTAATGGTAGGTTATATAGTAAAATAAATAAAAAGGCTGGAAGATATTTTTTAATATCCCCCATCATCAAGAAAAAGCTAACACTGGTGTCCCCAGGCAAGGAATCCTAATTGGTGACCAAAGAACTCAGGACCAGTTTTACACAGGAAGCATTTGCCAATCTGAGCAGCTGAGAGGCTGAATTGCCTTTTTGTTAGCCTCAAAGAGCTAGGTGAGCATAATTTAGAATTAGGGACCGTCAAGGAATGAGATCTTAGTAAACCACCTCCTCCTTTTGGGCTGGGACTCTGGCAGGCTGCCTTCTGGAAATAAGGGTAAATCAGAAAGAAGCCAGCCATGGATTAGACTGCAGTTTGGTTTTATAGCATCAACCCTGAAACTTAGGCCATTGGGTCCCCAAACCCTTTCTGAGGGAAGATAATGTCATTAGGCCTCAAACTATTTCAATAAATGCTTTTTCAATAAAGTATCCAGAAAAAAAAAGATAGAAAAAGATAAGACAAAATGAATTAGAAATAGCAGAAACAACAGACATTAGAAACAGACCTACAGAATTCCAGTAGTTGGAATTCTCAGAAAAACTGTGAAACAGTGTATTTTATCAACTTCAATATGCCATTAATTATAAGAGACAGCATCATTTCATGTTCCATCAAAAAAGAAAAACAGGCTGCCCATCAGCCACATTAGTCTCTCATTGCTTTGAAATTTATTTTATCCATGGCAAGAGATTTGACAAATTCTCCTACCTCCAGTTGCACAGCTTGGTGAATGATGGGCAATCTTTTGCATGGCTTCAGTATCAAAACATAATACAAGGTTTCCAGCCAAAATGGAATAACAGGGTCTAGATGTACCCTCCCTTCTGAAATAACTAAAGACTGAGACAAAATATAAACAATAATAGTCAAGACATTAGATTTCAGAAAATAAAGGTCAATGACTCAGAAGGACAAGAAACAAATGAGGGGAGCCCTGTGGTTGTCCAACCACAGCACAGTCTGGGGAAACCCTGGCAGCCTCCCTGAGTTATAAAGAAGAGGCTGGGAGTCCAGGGAAAGTCAAGGCAATAAGAGTTTTCAGGGCACAGAGCTGAGGAGGAGAAAGATTCACATGTGCACAAAGAAAGGACTCAATGCCGGGGAAAGAACTGCCTTTGAAGATTACAGCCAAAAGCTCAAAAAGCTCACACGTGGCTGGGAATAGTGCTTCTTTCCAATGGTAAGAATGGTAAGGTCATAACCCATAACTTACAGGGCATCAGCCAGATTTCTAAGAAGGGTCTTGCCTCAGTAGTGGGGAAAAGTTAACCCTAGATGAAATGCAGCTCTCATGGCCTAAATATGTAGAGGAGATCCGAAAGGATCAAGCCATTTCTAAATAGCTTTACTGCATTCCAGAACAAAGCTCGAAAATATTTATATGATTATAAAAATATCCAGCACCCAACAAGGTAAAATTCACCATATCTAGAATCCAGCCGCATCTCAGCATCTCCATTGCTCGTACCTGGTCTGGGCCACCATCACCTCTCAGCTGGACCATTGCAGTAACCTCCCAGCAGGCCGCCCCCTTCTATGCTTGCCTCTAGCAGTCAGGATAGGACGCAATAGGCAGAAGTAAAAAATAATATCAAAAGCCCAGTCACTCAGCCAACAAAGGTTTTGCTCTCACTTTTCGGCGCAGGTCTGCAGAGGCGTCCTGTTCCTCATTGTCCCTACAGGACCCAGACTGACACCATCTGGAGCACTGCCAGGTGCAAAATAGAGGCAAAGTTGCCCATCGGGTCCTCCTGCCTGAAGGGGAAGAACTTTGCTTCTCTTCACATTTCAATGGCCAGGCAAGTCACAGGACCCACTCAGAGTGGTAGGGGGTACAAGACTACGATCCAAGCCCATGCCCAGGAGAGCTGGCATCTATCCTTCTAGACAGAGCCAGCTCCCCAAAACAGAAGTTGGGTCATCCTGCTCCTCTCGCTCCCATTCCCTGAGTCAAAGCCAATGTTCCCATGATCCCTGCAATGCTCCACGTGCCCTGGTGTCCTGGTGCCTCTCTGTCCCCACATGTCCTGCTTCTCTTTCCTTTTCTCACTCCACTCCAGCCACATTGACCTCCTTTTCCTTCCTCAGACCTGCCAGCCACACTCCCACCTTTGAGCCTTTGCACTGACTGCTCCTGCCTTCTGGAAGGCTCTTCCCCCAGGCACCTGCACGGGCTCCCTCCCTTACCCCCTCCTAGTCGTTACTCAAATGTCACCTTCCCTGAAGACCTCCCACCCTATTTTAAGCTGCCTCCTATTGTCCCCACCCCAGCCGCCCCGTCCCCCTTATCTCTGCATCGTGTTTCTTGCGTTCATAGCGGTATTGTGTTCATCACCTTCTAACAGGCTGTTCAGTTTCCTTAGGTATATTTATTGCTTATTGCCTGACTTCCCTGCTAGAATGTGAGTGCCACAAGAAAATGAATCTTCACCTGTTTAGTTCACTGATGTATCCCAAGCAGCTCACAGCACAGTGCCTGGCACGCGGCAGGCGCTCTGTCAAGACTTGTTGACCTGGTGAACATATTAACTAGGCTCCCTGCGCTTTTGGATCATGTTCTGAAGCACTTTCTAGATTAGGAAAGGCTGAATCATAATCTTTATAGTCAACAGAACAAACACGGGGTAACAAAGCAGTTAGATTCCCCAGGGAATGCGAGGCATGGGAAGCACTGGGGAGCAATTATTAAACATTAACTGTTGCTCCTTACGGGAGGCGGTGCCTTGGCGGCCATGGCAGGCTGCCACCTTGTGGTTAAAAAGGGAAATGCACCCAAGCAGCTCAAAGGTAGGTAACCTCCATCTTTCAAGCACCCTTAGTCTCTCTGCAGGCTTCTGTGAACAAGATGAGAGTCATCAGGCTTGGAGGCCTCAGACACCGCTGGAGTATGTGCCCATTGACATAAAACATAACCCAGAACTCTTTTGTGATCAACGTGATCTTTCATATGTGCACACGTCCATCTATCCATTCATTCACCCATCCATCCATTCAACAAAGATTTGCTGAGCACACCAGGGGCCAGATACTGTGGGACAGAAGGGTCCCTGCCCTTCTTGTGGAAAAGATAGCCATACACATATTCAACAACTATTCACTAAGAGTCTGCTGGCATGGTGCTGGCATTGGGTGATAAAAATTAATGAGACAGACTGGACTGCCTTCAAGGGAAGTTCTAGTTGGGAGAGAAACAAGAAAAGGAGGCTGGGCATAGTGGCTCATGCCTGTAATCCCAGCACTTTGGGAGATTGAGGCGCGCAGATTGTGAGGTCAGGAGATCGAGACCATCCTGGCCAACATGGTGAAACCCCATCTCTACTAAAAATACAAAAATTCACTGGACGTGATGGCACATGCCTGTAATACCAGCTACTTGGGAGGCCAAGGCAGGAGAATCGCTTGAACCCCGGAGGCGGACGTTGTGGTGAGCTGAGGTCGCAACACTGCACTCCAGCCTGATGACAGAGTGAGACTCCGTCAAAAAAAGAAAGAAAGAAGGATGACAACAGCAATAAGTACTGTGAAGGAAACACACAGGGAGGTGGGGAAGCTACTTTAGGGAAGGCCTCAGAAGAGGTGACATTTAAAGGAAGGTTTGAAAGATTGAGAGTTGGGGGAAAAGCATTCCAGGAGGAGAGAACAGCATGTGCAAAGAGATGTGTGTTTTAAAAATGGAGAGTAATCCCAGGTGTGAGCCTTTGGGAGGCTGAGGCAGGTGGATCACCTGAGGTCAGGAGTTCGAGACCAGCCTGCCAACATGGCAAAACCCCATCTCTACTAAAAATACAAAAATTAGCCAGGCGTGATGGTGGGCACCTGTAGTCCCAGCTCAGGAGGCTGAGGCAGGAGAATTGCTTGAACCTGGAAGGCAGAGGTTGCAGTGAGCCAAGGTTGTGCCACTGCACTCCAGCGTGGGCAACAGAGTGATACTCAGTCTCAAAAAAAAAAAAAAAAAAAAGCAGAATGGAGAGGTCAGAGTGGCTACAGGTGAGTGTGCAGGATGTTATGAGGTCAACAGGTCACCAGAGGCCAGATTCTCTAGGGCATTGGGGATTGGGTGTGAGGACCTTCTCTTTATTCTAAGTGCAATGGGAAGTCACTGGAGCATTCTAAACAAAGGTGGGGTGGGGGTGGGGAATAGGATCTGACTTGCCTTTTCAAAAGACCCATCTGGCTAGTGACAAAGGGCAGCTTAGAGGACAGGGACTGGTGTCTTCCTAATTTTGTATCCACTCCCACCTACATCATGAGGAGAGTGGACAACAGCCCCTGTCCTCAAGGGAAATTTTGCTTCAATGAAAAGAACATAAGTCAAGCAGCCAGACAGATCTGAGCTCAAATCCCAGCTCCACAGTTTTCCTGTGCTACAACCATGGGCAACTTCTCTAAGCTTCAATTTTCTCACTGAAATGGGAAAAATACTATGTGCTCTGCAGACTTCATGGGCATATTAGATACAGAAACTGACATAAACTATGTGGTGCCGTATTCAGTGATTGGTTAGTGCTCAAGGGAAGTTACATTACAACACACACTTCCCTTTGCAAAGTGGGGAAAAGAGAGAGAGATGCACAATTTATAAATGCAAAGTAGGTACATGTGACAGGAGTACTGAATGAACCAGCCATGGAAACCTTAATGCCAGCCTAAAGCTCATGAGCATGTGTGAGTGGTAGGAGCCAGTGAGGGTTTCTGAGCAGGGGAGGATCCACAGAGCTTCCCTTTAGGAAGATACAATTGGCAGCCAGGAAAGAGGGAGAAGATGGGACAGAGGCAGCTGAGTTCTCTTTCTCCCTGTCCTGAGCTATAACATCACTCAACCTCCTCCCACCCCCAAGGCTCTTCTGTCCTGCAACCCAGGCACCTGGAATTTTGCCACAAGGTCTGCTTTCTTATAGCCTGTGGTCTATTTCACAGAACCTCGTGTGCCAGGCCACTGAGCATTAGAAAGCACAGCCACATTAGTTATGACCACCCTGCAATGCCAGCCAATCAGACAGCAGTCACGGAGGGAATCTCTTTCCATGGCCAACTTCTTCCCGGAGGCTGTGGATGGAGAGAGGAAAAGGAGCAGGCCTCAGCTCCCTGGGCCTGGCTGTCTGTCCTGGGGACTTGGGATTTGGGAGAAGCGCAGCCTGCCAGCCAGGCAGACAGCGAAATCACGAAAAGAGCAGAAGCTGATTCAGGTCGATGGACTCAATGCCCCTTGAACGAATCACAAAGAAACCTACCACGTGCAACTCCGCGATCGGTTGGCTCCAGCATCGATTTTCTATGGTCTACAGCTCTCGAGCCTGAAAAATGCACTTCTAGAACAGGAATTTAGAGGAATGAAGTCAGCTAAGGTGGAAGATACACCTTCTTTTCTACCCTCTACACTCCACACCTCAATCAGGGGAAGTGCCAGGGCTCCCAGAGCAGTGTGATGCAGGGAAATGGCGTGCAGAGGTCTGGGGAATGGGCAGGGGGACAGCAAGCCCAGCCCTGGAGTTTCGGTTGATGTCTCTGAGGACTTAGGTCAGAGTTCATGAGATGGAGACGAGTTCATTCAGCCCACAGCATGTCTTTGGGGCCTCTCTTTGCTAAT
Source organism: Cebus imitator (assembly GCF_001604975.1). NCBI lineage: Eukaryota > Metazoa > Chordata > Mammalia > Primates > Cebidae > Cebus > Cebus imitator. The sequence continues at coordinate 640,349 of NW_016107515.1, forward strand.
TCTATGCCAAGGGTGGGGGATTTGAGACAAATAAGGCCATTCCAGCTCCTTGGGAGCTTGGAGTCTGGCAAAGGAGTTGGATATTCAGAAAACAATCACAGCCCAGAATGACAGCTGGGACGAGGCACAGTGGCAGCCAGGGGGGAAGACAATTACGTTCCTGGGAGTCAGGGCTTCCCAGAGGAAGTGATGCCAGTGACATTCAGTATGGGCTTTGAAGGCCAGTGAGAGTTCACCAGCAGACAAGGTGGGAAAATGAGCTGCACATGGCAAGGCATGTTGGTGACGTTACTAGAAAGGGTCCTGATTAAGACCTCAAGGGAGGGCTCTGGAACTCATGCAAGAAGTAATTGGGGGCAAGTCTACAGAGTAAAGTGAAAGCCATTTATTAAGAAAGTAAAGGAATAAAGAACGGCTACTCCATAGGCAGAGCGGCCACAGGGCTGCTAGACTCTCAGTATACTTAGAGTTATTTCTTGATCATGTGCTAAACAAGGGGTGAATTATTCATGAGTTTTCCAGGAAATACGGCAGGGATTTCTGGAACTGAGGGTCCCTCCCCTCTTTAGACCATATAGGGAAACTTCCAGACATTGCCATGGCATTTGTAGACTGTCATGGCGCTGGTGGGAATGTCTCTTAGCATGCGAATGGATTATAACTAATGTATAATGAGCAGGGAGGACAACCAGAGATCTCTTTCACTGTCATCTTGGTTTTGGTAGGTTTTGGCCAGCTTCATTATTGCATTCTATTTCATCAGCAAGGTCTTCGTGACCTGTGTCCTGTGCCAACCTCCTATCTCATCCTGTGACTAAGAACGCCTTAAACTCCTGCGAATGCAGCCCAGCAGGTCTCAGCCTCATTTTACCCAGCCCCTACACAAGTTGGACTCACTCTGGTTCAAACACCTCTGCCAGTGGAAAAAAATGGAATCTATTTTCTTCTAGAGATGACAAGTGATGTCTACTTTTGGGACACAGAGAAAGGGAGGTGACTGGTGGGAGGTGAACCTGGACACACAGCCAGGGGATAGAGAAAGGGTCCAGATGAGAAAAGAGCGAATGCAGTTGAGAGCAGCACTGAGATTAAAATCCGCTTTGAGATTTGGATGGGTAAAGATATCCATCCAAAATAAATACGGATGCAGGTTAAAGGGAGATGTTTAGTTGTCAGTTTGGTCAGTAGCAAAATAATAAAAAATGCATGGGGCTTTAAACATGTGATCTAATTTCGATGCTCTCAGAACAAGCCTACAGGTCTTATCCCCATCTTACAGATAAAGAGACTGGGGCACAGAGAGGTCAAGTGGCTTGCCCAAGATCACATACTTAGCAAGTGGCTGAGCAAGCACTGGACACCGATTCCCAGCTGAACACAGTCTGGAGTCAGGCTGGCTCCAGGTGCATGCTCCAGACCAGCTTCGTGGCCTTAGACTCTTTCACTTCACTCAGATTCCGTTTCCCATCAGCAAATGAAAAGGATGGCATCCAACTTGCAGGGCTAGTATCATAATTAAGATCGTGTATAGCCGGGCGCGGTGGCTCAAGCCTGTAATCCCAGCACTTTGGGAGGCCGAGGCGGGTGGATCACGAGGTCAAGAGATCAAGACCATCCTGGTCAACATGGTGAAACCCCGTCTCTACTA
>NW_016107515.1:642222-692915 GCF_001604975.1 Cebus imitator
CCCCATCAGCAAACCTCAAGGAATATAACTGCAGTGACAACCCATTCTTAGGATTTGAATTCCAAGTGGGATTTCTCTTCCATTCGCGTTCTCCCTTAGGTTTGGGCTCCCTGATGAACTTGAATTTGCAGAAGTGTTCTGCGTTTGTAGCAAGGAACTAGTCCAGTTCCAGTGAACTGTAGTGACCATCTGGGTTGAGATTTTTCTCAGCAGATAATCTTCAGCTCTCCCAAGCAGAGCCTAAATGGAGCTTTCCAGTCCAAACAGCCAGCCTAAACTGCATCACTAGCTCACAATTCAGTTCTCCAGAAACGATGGTGGCCACTCAGAAAAGCCCAAGGTGTCGAGGAGGTAAATGGGGGCTATAGAGAGGCAGGAAGAAAAAAACCAATAACCTAATTTTAAAATGGGCAGGGGACTTGATAGGCACTTCTCCAAAGAAGATATACCAATGGCCGACAGGCATATGAAAAGATGCTCACTATCACTAATCATTAGAGAAATGTACATCGAAACCACAGTGAGATTCCATTTCATATCCATTAGAATAGTTATTATCAAAAACAAAGAAATGAATAAATAAATAAAACAGGCCGGGCCCAGTGGCTCAAACATGTAAGCCCACCACTTTGGGAGGCCAGTGCAGGAAAATCACTTGAGGCCAGGAGTCCAAAATCAGCCTGGTCAACATAGTGAGATGCTGTCTCTCCAAAAGAAAAATTTAAAAATTAGCCAGATGTGGTGGTGGGTACTTAGAGTCCCAGGTATCAGGGAGGCTGAAGCAGACGATTCCTTGAGCCCAGGAGATAGAGGCCACAGTGAGCCATGATCAAATCACTGTACTCCAGCCTGGGTGACAGAATGAGACCCTGTCTCTTAAAAAACAAATCAAGGCTGGGCACGGTGGCTCATGGCTGTAATCCCAGCACTTTGGGAAGCTGAGGTGGGTGGATAACCTGAAGTCAGGAGTTCAAGACCAGTCTGACCAATATGGTGAAACCCTATCTCTACTAAAAACACAAAAATTAGCCAGGCATGGTGGGTGCCTATAGTCCCAGCTACTCAGGAGGCTGAGACAGGAGAACTGCTTGAACCTGGGGGGCGGGGGTTACAGTGAGCTGAGATTACGCCACTGCACTCCAGCATGGGAGACAGAGTGAGACTGTGTTAAACAAAAAAAACGAAAACACAAAAAACACATAATAATAAGTGTTGGCAAGGATATGGAGAAATTGGAAACTTTGTGCATTGCTGAGGAAATGTAAAATGGCACAGCCCCTGTGGGAGACAGTTAGGGACTCCTCAAGAAAAAAATTAAACATAGAATTACCATATGATCCAGCAATTCCATTTCTTGGTATATCCACAAAAGAATTGAAAGCAGGGACTTGAACAGATATTTTTATACCAATGTTCACAGCAGCATTATTCAGAATAGCCAAAAGATGAAAACAACCCAAGTGACTATTGACAGACGGATAAAGTGCCATATATGTGTATATATATATATATATATATATATATATGTATAATGGAATATTATTCAGCCGTAAAAAGGAAGAAAATTCTGATACATGCTATGTGGGAAGTAGAAAAGTTCCTTTTTAAAGTTTCCTTTCTTGCTAACTTTGTTATAAGCCCTATCCGATGTAGCTGTTAGACATGCCATGCTTACAGGTACATAGTACATTCTATGTCCTTGTACTTTAACCAAGATATCTGTGCTGGACGTGCTCACAGGCATGTCCCAACTCTCCACTGCTTTTACCTGTTTAGAATAGTTTTAAGTTGTTAGCCAATCGGGTTTTAGTTTAAATTGTGAGGTCTGGCTCCAGCCAGTAGAGATCAGACACAGCAGTAAGGACGACCCCAAATGCATAAGGGATCAATCTGTGTGTTTTCCTTTGTTCATTGTACTCTCACAGCAAGATGGCTAGTGAGGGTACCCTTCCTGCAGTCCAAGAAGTGAAAATTGCCTTACTGAAAGATCCTTTGTCAAGGTGCTAATTTTTCTTTGCAGCACTGAGCATCTACTTCCAACATCTATTTCCAAGATGCTACAACATGGATGAACCTTGAGGACATTATGCTAGGTGAGATGAGCCAGACGAAAAAAAAAAAAAAAAAAAACCACTGTGTGATTCCACTCACATGAAGTACCTAGAGTAGTCAGATTCATAGAGATGGAAAGAATGATGGTTGCCAAGGCCTGGAGAAGGTGGTGGAGAGCCAGTGCTTAATAGGCACAGAACTCAAGTTTACAAAGATGAAAAGGTTCTGGAGAGGGATAGTGGTGATGGTCACACAACAATATGAGTGTACTTAATACCACTGAACTGTATGCTTTAAAAATGGTTGAATTGTTAAATTTTATGTTACGTATTTTTTACTACAATCAAAAAGACAAAGGAAAGATATGGAAAGATGCAGGGACAGCAACTTCTGCTGCAGGTGGTTGTGGAGGGAACTTTGTCTTCCCCAGGCCAGGCCTGCCAGGGCAGAAGAGATGGGCATACTCTGCCACTCAGGGTGTGGCTGGAAGCAGGTCTCTTTGCTTCTCTGGAAAAAGGAAGCTGGCTGATTCACAGATGGCCTCTAGCTTTTGCTTTATTAGGAAGGCTTGTCTCCTAATAAGGCAATGAACGAGGTAACAGGGACAGAAAAGCAGACCTTCACTTCTTTGGACATTTCCAATGAGACCTTAGGACCCTTAGACTTGGGAACTGTACTTCAGAAGAATGTGCCTTACAGGAATTTTATCAGTGAGGGTCCTGGCACCAAACAGATGCCACCCTCAAGCTGGGTCCATGAAGACAGTTTAGTAAAGGGTCAATGTATACAGGTGTGGGTGGGGCTAAGGGAGAGACCAGGATGGTGCATTACTCAGGGCTTGCAACAGCAAGATTGTCACAGTCCTGAGCAGAAAAGTGGCTTCAGGAACCCTGAGAGAGACCACGTGAGGAAGGGCACCTTTGGTAAAAACCACCAGGGAGGAAGGGCTTGGGGATTAAATACCCAGACCTCCCTCTCTCCTGCCCTCAATCTCCTCCCAGGGCCTCCCACCCGCCAAGCCCAACAGGAAGACCAGGACAGTGAAATCCACACAGGCCAGCCTCTGGGGCCCAGGCAGGATGGTCAAGTCTGGCAAGGAAGTCAGAGGAGCAAATGGAGGGGCGGATCCAAAGTGAATCAGCACCAAATCATCCATGTGGCCTGGCCAGGGTAGCTGAGAGCAGTCCTCCCCTGGATAAGCCCGCCCTCTTCCAAATGCTGATCCGGGACCGGAGTGGGGAAGAACTCTGTCGTGGCATGGAGGAGAGTCATCGGTTTGTTGAAAAGAGGCCCCTTACTGGCTGTGAGAACACGGGCTAGGGGCCTAAACCTCCAGTCCATGCATTATATATTCATTTATCCATTCATTCAGCCAACATCTTCTGAAAGTGACTCAGTGCCCAGCCAGTGCTAGGAGGCACTAGATGAAGAAACAAGGAGCTGCCCCAGCCACGGCAGCTTCAACGAGTGAGATCCACCTGGAGCTGAGCAGTGATGGGCTCCATCCACCTACTCCCCGACTCTAGCGGCCGCCTTCTGCCGCGACCTCTGTAAAATGGGTCAACCACCTTTTCCTCCTAGAGTCGGCCTGAGGATGCAAAGACAACATTTCTGCAAAGCAGGGCCCGCGGCGCCTGATGAGCAGTAAATGCTCTGCAACTGAGAACGTACGGCCTTGCTATCAAGCACCCAGGTGCCCCTCACACATCGTCACCACCCTTCTACCCCGTTTTGTTGCTTTCATCGCAATTACATTTTACCTACGTGCATTTGTTGCAGTTTTTCTCTCCCTCACTCCCCATGTCCCAGACTGTGAGCCTGGGCGAACCTGGTCACTGGCCCCTTGCTCTTCCTGAATCATCAGGGCTTGGGGTGGATTTAGGATTGCCAGCACTCCTAACATGGACTGCACTGCGGAATGGCTTACTGGCAGGCAGTACTACTAGGCCCATATTATAGATGAAGAGACCCAGCCCAGAGAGGTTAAGCAACTCACCTAAGGGCACAGAGTGGAAAAGCGGCAGAGCCGGGATTCGAACCCGGGAGTCCGTCTCTCCAATCTGGCCGTGGCGGCGGCTGCCTGAGCAAGCCTGCGGAATTGAATCCGCACGTCAGTCAATGAGCGGGCGGCGGGTGCAGGCCCGTCCCCTCCCCCGGCGCAGCGGCTCAGCACCGGGACAAAGGCCGGGCGGGGGCCGAGCGGGGGCCGGACGTGGCTGGTGGGGTCCGCGCGCGGGGGGCGGGGGCCCGGGCTGGGCCCTTTAAGGGGGGCGGGCCGGCGGCGCGGGGGGCGGTGCGGGGGGCGGGCCGGGGGCGGGCGGCGGCGGCGGGGCCGGGCTGGAGTGCGCGCCGAGCGAAGGGCGGCGGCAGCGGCGGCGGCGGCTTGTGCTCTGTCCGGGTGGCGATCGCGCTCGGCTCCAGGCTCCCGGCCCGCGGCGGCGCGCCCCCAGTGCTCCCCGCACCCCGCGTCCCCCGCACCCGCACTCGGCCCGCGGCGGGCGGAGGAGCGGCCATGCCGCCGCGGCGCAGCATCGTGGAGGTGAAGGTGCTGGACGTGCAGAAGCGGCGGGTGCCCAACAAGCATTATGTGAGTGCGGCGCGGCCCCCACGCCCCCTCGAGCCCGCGTCCCGCCGGGGGCGACCGAGGGCCCCCGGCTCGGAAAACTTCTGCCTCCAGCGCTTCCCGTCCCCTCCTCCCCGGCTCTCCCCTCGGCCCTGCAGCGGCGCTGCCCGGGTCCCTCCCGACTCCTCCCCACTGCCTCCCCTCCCCGCTTTTGCCCCGTTCTCCTCCTCCATCCCTTCCTCCCGCCTCGCCCCCCTACTCGCCTCTCTGCGGCTCCTCCACCCTTTCTGTCTCCTCCGTGCCCCCCACCCTACTCCCGTCCTGCTCATGAGTGGAAAAGTCTGGCCCCAGCTGGCGAGGGGGCAGAGACAGAAAGCGGGTGAGAGAAAAGCGCCTGTTCCCAGGCCGCCCGCCCTGCCACTCCTTGTCCAGAGGCGCGCAGACCTGCAGTGCCCAGCCACAGGTAGCCCCTCTAGGGATCGCCGAGTTTGACTCCGTTCTTTTGCAAGAGCCAGCCTGGGCAATGGAGATCTCTCGGCATGGATCATTTGAGTGGCTGCACCTTTAAAGGGTTAAAAACATCCCCTGCCCCCTCTCTCCAGGAACTTCTGTTAAAAAATGTATGAAAGTTTTCTCCTGGCATCTCCCTCTGGAACATGGGAATCTTGTTTGGAGCTGGCAAGGACTTGAGAAAATGGGACAGTAGCGTTGTTTTGCAGATGAAAAGGCTGAGGCTCAGAGGTTGCAGGTCCTAGAACACAGAGCTGCATTCGGGCTTCCCTCCCTCTAGAAGGGAGGCCTGGGACTGACGGTGACCTGCAGGTGGAAAGTGGCTTCCGCAGCAACCTACGGGACACGTCTGCAGATTCAGGAGGCCCTGGGACCACCTCTTCAGGTTCTGGGTGGAGATAAAGGGGATGTGGGGTGATGGGCCCACATGAGGCCTTGGGGAGGGCCTCATTACAGCAGGAAGGGGGCTATAGTGTCTCTGGCGGTGAGAAGTGGGCAGTGGCTGAGCCTGGCTGCAGAGAAGTTAACCAGGAAGGGAAAAAGAGTAAGAGGGAGGGAAAAAATCCTAACAAAGAAGTATAGAACAATGAATAGAAAAGGGCGTTGGCTGGCTAAATTAAGCTCCTTGACCTCCCTGGAAGTCGTCTTCAAATCTTTTTTTTTAAAGAACTAATTCTTACACAGTAGATCTACATGCCTTCCATGAATAGCCTGTGAAATTCTGAAAGGAGATAGCCGGGAACCCACTCCACGCTCTCCATAAGAAAGGGTGTGATGTGTGATTCTGTATTGTTATTGGCTGGGCAGCCAGTTGTTCAGCCCTTAGCCAGGCGGTGGGAAGCTATTTCCTGGACCTGTGGCATCTTTAAATAGAGTGAAGTTTCCCTTGATTCCAGAGCTGAGCTAAATTGTCTTTTTTTTTTCTTCCTTTTTTGATTTTTTGTTAACTGTTTTCAAATGCTGCCAAATCTTAGTTTCTTGTTTGAGCCTGTTAGTGCGTAACTGAGTTTGCCTCTTGGGCATGAAGACAGATTTCACCAACATGGCAACAGGAGGAAGCCTGGAATTCTCCATGCCACCTCCCACCAGGTCTGTGAGCTGGCAAAATGAGAATAGATACCGCCACTGAGGCCCGGCCATCGCGGTCCACTCACCCTTCCTGGCCACTCCATATCAGGCTTGAGGATCTTCAGCCCATTTGACAGATGAGGAAACCAGGGCTCAGCAGAGTGAGGTCCCACGCCAAAGGTCACAGTCAGGAGCCAAGGAGGGATGTAGATCCAGGTCCGTTGGATGCCGAAAAGACCACACCACTTCCCAGATCCAGTACCCCCATAATTTGAGCAAAGTCCTCTGAAAAACTGGGAAATCTCTCATATCATTAGTGAAAGCCTGGAAGCTTTTCATTCTCTGCTTTGTCAGCTCCATCGCTGCCAGTTTTTTGAAGATTTTGCAGCTTTGAGAAGCATCTTTTGAAGCTTTCAGCCACTTTTTAGGAGCCCCATAGAAACTTGTTTAGGAGACAAGTTTCTATGTTAAAACGTAGATTGGGGATCAGATCTTGGCTTCCCAGCTGGTAGCTGTGTCGCCTCTCAGCCTCAGTTTTTCATCTGTGTAATGGGGATGGTATTGTCCATTTCCTGGGGGAGCAGCCACGTGGCAGGCAGGGGTGGAGTTCCCTAACCATTAGCTCCCTTCCTGCCTGTCCCGAGGTATCTTGTCACTGATTGGGAGCATGCCAAAGTCACATGCTGGGGGGACTCACCAAGACCTTGTTTTTCTGCATGTGGGTTTAGTCACGTATGTGATTCAAGGGGCCTTCTCCCTTCTAGTCCAGCCTTCTGGGTTCATCAGATGAGGAGGGGCGACGGGCTGAACTGAAGCCCGAGTCATCCACAGGATCTTTACTGCCATGATGGCAGGGGGGCCGAACCCAACGGAAATGGATGCCTGTGGCGGGCGACCACCACTGCTGTTCCCAAGCTCCACCCCAGCCCCACACACACTCTGGAAAGAGCGGGCATGAAGGCAGCTATTGGCGGGCCTGGACTTTGACTCCCATTTGGTATCCCTCTTTCTGAAGCCACCCTGGAGAGACAGCATCAGCTGGGGAGTTGAACGGTCCTACTGTGTGACCTTGGACTAGTTGGTTTGCCTCTCTAAGCTCTAGCTTCTGTGTAAATGCTGCTGTATCCCTCAAGGGCAGAGTTTCTCAGCCTCAACAGTTTTGCCATCGTGGGCTGGTCATTCCTTGTTATAGGGCTGTCCTGTGGATTGTAGGGTGTTTAGCAGATCCCTGGTGTCTACCCACTAGTCATCCCTCTTCCCAACTGTGACACCCAAAAGGTCTCCATGCATTGATTGCTGCATGTCCTCCTGGGGGGCAGCATCACACACATCCTACCCCAGCCTCTACACCAGAGAATACACAAGTCAGTTTTTGAGAGTCCCCTTCACTACACCCCCTAATTTCCCACTACCCCTTCCCCATTTGCAGCCACCTCGGCCACCACATGCTCATCACCCACTTGCCTGTGATGGACAAGGTCATGGGTGCTTTAGATGTCATTGGAGAACTGCACCCGGAGTTCAGGATTGCCTATCAGGGCTGGGCCACCTGCTCCATCTGAAATGGTGCCTTCTCCAAGATCGGAATGGTATCCTCTCCAGCGTCAGCCTCGGTCACCCATAGGCAGAGCCATCATCCAGGGGCCAGGGGCAGAGCCATAGGCCAGGTCTGGAGAATGCGGGGCCAGAAGCTCCAGGGGCCTCTGAGATCCTGGCAGGTTGATGACCGTTATCCATAATATTGTTTGGAGAGGGTTTCCCTGGAACCACCACCCTCTGTTGGAAGCAGGGAGATGAAGGTTTGGGGGGCTGCTTCCTTTCTCTGCTGGCATCTTTCCTGCACTGAAGCCCGAGGGCTTGGGGATGAATGGAGAGGGGGCTTCTGAGGATGACATTCTGGGAGACCCTCCCCAGCTAGGTTGTCTTTGGCTTGAGGGGAGGAAGAAGAGCTCCAGGTAGAATTTGTGGGTTTTATTTGGATCACCCCATTTCCCACACTGGAGAGGGATGTACAGAAGCATTAGTCTCAGCAGCAGGGGCCTGGAGATGCTGGCCGACTCTGTCTCAACATCTTTTTTTTTTTTTTTTTTTTTTTTTTTTCTGAGACGGAGTTTCGCTCTTGTTACCCAGGCTGGAGTGCAATGGCGCGATCTTGGCTCACCGCAACCTCCACCTCCTGGGTTCAGGCAATTCTCCTGCCTCAGCCTCCTGAGTAGCTGGGATTACAGGCACGCACCACCATACCCAGCTAATTTTTTGTAGTTTTAGTAAAGACGGGGTTTCACCATGTTGACCAGGATGGTCTCGATCTCTTGACCTCGTGATCCACCCACCTCAGCCTCCAACAGTGCTGGGATTACAGGCTTGAGCCACCGCGCCCGGCCTCAACATCTTTAAATGTTAAGAGGAGCAAGATGGTTATAGTATTTACGGCAGCAAGAATAACAGTGGCTCAGTAACCTGAGCAGGGCACTGGGTCAGGCTCTCTAGGTGAGTTTAGGCATCACAGCAGCCCTTTCAAATAGGTACATATATAATTGTTTTTTGAGACGGGGTCTCATTCTGTCACTCAGGCTGGAGTGGTGCAATCCCGGCTCCCTGCAGCCTCCGCCTCCCGGGTTCCAGCAATTTTCCTGCCTCAGCCTTCTGGATTGCTGGGATTACAGGCGTTCACCACCACGCCCAGCTAATTTTTGTATTTTTAGTAGAGATGGGGTTTCGCTATGTTGGTCAGGCTGGTCTCGAACTCCTGACCTCAGGTGGTCTGCCCACCTTGGCCTCCCAAAGTGCTAGGATTTCAGGCATGAGCCACCTTGCCCGGCTCAAATAGGTATATTGTCAATATAGTAATAAAATACTTGGCACATAGAAAAGATACATAGAATAAAATAAATATCTATATCTACATACCTTCCAAGTCTTCACATCTCTATATTTTGCCGTGTGGGTTTCAAAACTTTTTTTATTTTTAAGAAATAAAGCATCGCAGATGCAAAGCCCCCTGTGCACGCTCCCCAGTGCTGCCCCTCCCCCATAAACCACTATCCTGCATTTGATGTTGATCATTCCCATGCACTTGTGAAAAATAGACTAAGAGGTAAGATATTTTCCTTAACAGCTTTCTTGAGGTATAATTTACATATTATAAAATTCATCCATCGTAAGTGTGCAATTCACTGATTTTAAAGTAAATTTATAGAGCATGTGCGACCATCACCACAATCCAGTTTTATAACATTTCCATCATTCCCAAAAAGATCCCCTACACCCATTTGCGATCAGTCCCCTTTCCACCCCAGCCCGTGGACTTTTTAATATCTTTTCCTTTTTACCATTCCCTAATATCTTGTATTGTCGTGAATGTTTTAAAACTATCAAAAAGCATTACACGGCCAGGCATGGTGGCTCATGCCTGTAATCCCAGCACTTTGGGAGGCTGAGGCAGGCAGATCATGAGGTCAGGAGTTCGAGACCAGCCTGACCAACATGGTGAAAAGCCACCTCTACTTAAAATACAAAAATTATTCAGGTGTGGAGGTGCATGCCTGTAATCGCAGCAACTCAGGAGGCTGAGGCAGGAGAATCGCTTGAACCCGGGAGGCGGAGATTGCAGTGAGCCAAGATTGCGTCACTGCACTCCAGCCTGGGCAACAGAGTGAGACTCTGTCTCAAAAAAAAAAAAAGCATTACACTTTTGAGATCTATGTTGATCCAGGTAGCTCCAGTTCGTTTTAACTGTTGTTTACTATGGCATTGATGAATATGCCCCTATTTTTTCAAGCTCTTGCTGGGAACTGTTAGGGTGTTTCCAGCAGTTGACTGTCTTACAGCTGCCTTCTTGCACAGGGATCCACAGTAGAATTACTGGGCCTTGTGGTTTGTGCGTTTTCAACTTTTCATTTACATCCCCAGGGTTCCCTTTGCTCTCTCTTCTTGCTAACACTCCGTGTCATCAGACTTTTCAGTCTTTGCCAATCCAATAGGGGCAAAAGTGGCGCTTGCTCACACCAGCGAGGTTGAGCAGCTTTTCATACCTTTATCAGCCATTTCAGTTTCCTCTTCTGTGAATTACCAATTTTTATCCTTTGCCTCTTTTTAAATATATTGGGTTATTTGTCTTTTATTGATTGATGGGATTTATGTATACATTTGGGACACTAATCCTTCAGGTAATTATATTAGTTTTCTGTTTTCCACTTGAGGAGACTGCAGGTTCAGAGAGGTGGAAGCATGTGCCTGAGGTCACACAGCAAGGAGTGGCTACATGGGAATTGGACTAGATGCCCTTCTGTCTAGGAGAGACATGGGGCGACCCTGTGATCCCACCATGGAACTGAGTGATCTTGGGTGGGTCACTTAGGCTTCTGGGCCCTGGTTTCCTCTTATATGAAATATTGGGGCCATCCAGGCCCTTCTCTGATCTCACCATTTATTCAGCCCTGACTGAAGAAGTGCAGGCCGCCACCAGCCCTCAGTGGTGGAAGCTCACTCCAGGAAGCTCTGGGTGGATTGCACCCCTGGCGTGATGGCTCTGCAGGCTCTGTGCTGCCAGCTCTGAAACCTCCCTCCTTGATTTGCCAGGCTCCGGAAGCCCGGGGGGCACTGTACTGAGCAGCTGAGTTTGGAATAGTAGATCGTGCCCTTGGTAGGCATTGCCAGCATTCTCAGTCCCATCAGGGCCTCCAGCAGGTGAGCCCAATGGTCTAGGACAAACCATGGATCTGCTGCCCAAATTAGCTGCATTCTCTTCTCCAGCCACCAGTTTCCCCCTCGAATCCCTGGCACCCGTGTTGCGGGAATACACAGGGCAGGGCAGCAAAGTGGAGTGTCAAGAACTTGGGTGTTAGAGCCAAACATCTGGGTTCAAGTCTGCATGGCCCTGGGCAGCTCGCTGAATGCCCCCCTTCGTTTTTACATTTGTAAGATAGGTGCAGTGACTTCCTTCTAAGATGATTGTGCAAGCTTTTGGTGATGTATGCACAGAATCTGTACTCCAGCCCTGCTGCTGGAAGGAATGCCAACTGCTAGCACATGTCTTACCAACCCACCGTTACCTTCTTGATGAAAAGACCTGGCTTTGAATTCTCTTCAAGAGCTCCTGAGCAGGGCGACCTTGAGCTGTGTGAGGATCTGTAAAATGGGAATAGTCATAGTACCTAGCGCGCAGTACTGAGCCTCATGGGTATAAAAAGCACTCAGTAAATCTCTCGAACCTGGGAGGTTGCAGTGAGCCAAGATTGCACCACTTCACTCCAGCCTGGGTGACAAAGGGAGACTCTGTCGGCTAAAATCAAATGAAATAAAGATACTCAATAAGCGGTAGTCATGAAAAGTACAACTGATGATAATAATAGTCAGATCTAAATTTCTGCACCGCTTTCCGGCCTGCTGCCCCGAGGCTACACTATACAGTCTTCATGGTCTTTCATTCAAGAGGCGTTTTGGGGGATGCCTGCCCCAGACTGGTCCCGTGCTGCTGCTGAGATAGGCCCGGGAGCAAGGCAGAGCCATTCCTACCTGTTGTGCAGGGGGCTCTTGTCCCCTACTGGGTCTGTGTCACAAGAGGTAGGGCCCTCTTAAGGCCCCTTGGGTAGGTTTTTCTTTAATGACTATTGCTTTCTTTTGATTGGGAAAAAGTAGGTGCTTGTCACACAGGCAAGCTATATATGCCAAGTGAGTGGCAAGCAAAGGGCATTTCTGTGTTGATGCTTTGCTCTGCTAGAGACTTGGTCAACCATTTTCCCCCATCCCGTCCCCCACCCTATAGGTGCAATGCACAAGCCCCTCAGCCTACCTGGCCGGTCATCCTCAATGGGAGAAGCTGCAGCCTGCTCTGGTACACTCTGTGTATGGCAGGTGTCTCAAGGTCAAAGGAGGTGGAGCAGTTATGTCTTCAAACTATGTAAATGTCACTTTAGGCCGGGCATGATGGCTCATACCTATAATCCCAGCACTTTGGGAGGCTGAGGCGGGCAGATCACCTGAGGTCAGGAGTTCGAGACCAGCCTGACCAACATGGAGAAACCTGTGTGTACTAAAAATACAAACATTAGCTGGGCATGGTGGTGCATGCCTGTAATTCCAGCTACTTGGGAGGCTGAGGTAGGAGAATTGCTTGAACCTGGGAGGCGGAGGTTGCAGTGGGCCGAGATCGTGCCATTGCACTCCAGCCTGGGCAACAAGCACAAAACTCCACCTCAAAAAAAATTTTTTTTCACTGTAGTTCAGACTTTGAATCAGTGCCATTCTGTGCCTCTAGTGGGCTGAGAAAGTACATCAGACAACTTGGGTTAAAATCTCTGCTCTGCCACTTACCAACTGTGTGACCTCAGACAAGCCTCTGCGCCTCTGTTTCCTCATCTATAAAATAGGGATAAAAATAGTTCCAATTTCATAGGGCTAATAATGTGAGAATTAAAGGGGCCTAGCATCTAATTGAGGTTTGATCATGGTAAACTGTATTAGAAGTGTAGAAACCTCGTATCGTTTATGATCATAAAAGGTGGGTAACCACTTCAAAGTACATCAGTAGAGAACAAGATAAAATGTGCTGTATCCATGTGCTAGAATACCATCAAGATGGTAAAACGATTCCATCTTCTATCACAAGAATATGAAATAGCTAAAGCTGGTTTGCAAAATAACATACTCAGGCTGATTTTCACCTGATTACAAATGAAGGATGAAAATATGAGTCTGTGTAAGCTCAGAAATACAGCTGATAAGATGTCATTCCTTTTTTTTTGCTTGTCTGTGCTTTTCTGTTTTCCGAATGTTCTGCAAAGAACATGTATTCTTGTTTTTAGTAGAAATTGAAAAAACAACAAATGCTCATTTTTAAAAAGAAGCTGTGCCAAGCTGGGGCAGCTCCAGCCAGATCCCCACATCCTGCTGTCCATCCTGTCCCAAAGGATCCTCCTGTCCTCCTGCCTCTGAGGCTCTTTCCCAACTCCTGCCGCAGAGGGAGGTCTCTGGATGTGGCTTTCCAGTCTGTGAGCTAGAGAAATAGAAAACGATGAGTTTAAAATACCACGAGGGAAGGCCTGGGCAGATGCTTTCCTGGTTAAAATGCTCCTTGCTCAGCAAGTCCAGGCCCTTCCCCTTCGCGCTTACAGCTGAATGGGGTTGGGAAGAATTGCAGGTTTAAGTTCTGCAGATCTGGCATGGTCTGTAGTCTGAGGTCACAGGGCACCAGAAACGTCATCCAGGTTAGAGGTGTGCCCTACAGCCCACTTCCCTGGGCGTTCCGTGTGTCCTCTTGCCTCCCTCCGGAGGTACTGGCAGGTTGGCAAGCAGCCTAGTTACCATACTGCCAAACAAGGAAGGCTGAAGGGACCGTGCCATTCCCTCCATGACACTCACGTCCTGCTTGCAAATTGTGCATCCTTTTTTCCTCGGAGAGAGAGCTGTGGTAGAGGGAACGTCAGGGGAGCAGTCTCGCTTTGCATGACTCAGTTTTCCCCTTCCCCTTAGCGATGAAGCCAGCTGTGGGTCCCTGCAGCTGCAGGAAAGGAAACTACTGTCCCCACTGAGCAGCCTGTTAGTCTGGTAGGCTCAACCAGTGAGTTGTGAGCACCCACACGTGGCCAAAAGAGAAGACGAGGTTTATTGAGAAGGCCATGTGGCTTCTGCAGTCTGGGCCTGGGTTCTAATTTGATTCTGTCATTCACTCACTGTTGGCCCTGAGCCTTCTCTGGACAATAGGGGGCTTTGTTGGGGAGATCCAATGAACTTTTATGCAGAATGCCTGAGGAGGGGTGCTGCTGGCCCGGGTAATGCCCAGAACCTGAGGCCCTGTGGTCCCTATCCTAAAGCCCTTGTTGAGGGGGTCAGCTGGCCCCTGGGTGAAACTGGCATCCTTTGCCACTGATGTGACATGGGAACCGGCTGACATGATAGACTCAGGAAGCTCCGTGCCTCCAGCAGTGGGCCGGGGCCCGAGCTTGTGTGGCTGCCTCCTCAGGACTCTGCCTCTGCAGAAGCCTGCAAACCTGAGCTCTGCCACAGCCCATCGGACTCTGCTCCATTCTCCAAACTCCATTCTCCTCCCTTATTTGCTGGCCTAGATGCCTGCAGGTGGGCGTGACTCTCAGCCCAGGGCCTTCTTCAAATGGTAAAGGGAGGAGGGGCTGTGGGCAGAGCTCACCTGCCTGCTTCTGCAGCCCTGTCTCAGGCTATCCCAGGGCTGAGGGTGGCCAGAGTTACCAAATGAAAATGCAGGATGCCGGCCAGGCGCAGTGGCTCACGTCTGTAATCCCAGCACTTTGGGAGGCCGAGGTGGGTGGATCATGAGGTCAGGAGTTCAAGACCAGCCTGGCCAGTATGGTGAAACCCCATCTCTACTAATAATACAAAAATTAGCCAGGCGTGGTGGCAGGCACCTGTAGTCCCAGCTACTCAGGAGGCTGAGGCAGGAGAATCACTTGAACCCAGGAGATGGAGGTTGCAGTGAGCTGAGATCGTGGCACTGCACTCCAGCCTGGGCAACAGAGTGAGACTCTGACTCAAAAAAAAAAAAAAAAAAGAAAAGAAAAGAAAATGCAGGATGCTCAGTTCTATTTCAATTTCAAATAAACATGCAATATTTGGGACATATTTATGAGAAACAATTATTCATTGTTTATCTGAAATTCAGATGTTACTGGGCATCCTATTCTTTATCTGGCAAGGCTGCCAGAACTACCAATTCGAAAAAACAGCAACCACCAAGAAAGCTTCATTTTATGGGCTGGGCGTGGTAGTTCATGCCTGTAATCCCAGCACCTTGGGAGGCTAAGGCGGGAGGATCATTTGAGCCCAGGAGTTGGACGCCCTCCTAGGGAGCATAGTGAGACCTCGTCGCTACTAAAAATCAACAAAATTAGCCAGGTGTGATGGTTCTTGCCTGTAATCCCAGCACCTTGGGAGGCTGAGGCAGGAAGACTGCTTGAGCCCAGGAGATAGAGGCTGCAGTGAGACATATTTGTGCCACTACGCTCCAGCCTGGGCGACAGAGATAACAAACGTGGATAGGCAAAATGGGGATTGAGACCTCAAGAAGGTTAGTGTCCTGACAGGCAGACAGACAGGTGCCCTGGGCTTCTGGGGGACCTGGTCCTGGGGAAGGCAGCACCGCAGAGGTGACCTGAGGACAGTCACAAAGCATGAGAGGGATGCTGCCAAGTGGGCCAGGGTGAAGGCAGTACAGGCAGAGAGAACAGGAGAGTAAAGAAATGGAAACCCTGGCACATGGAGTGCTTGAAAAAGCAGGAGAGGTTTGAGTGATGGAGATGAAGCTCTGTGGGCAGGTGGGGGCCAGAAGGATCTGGGGGCTCCTGGCTGGCCTGAGAGCCGTAGGAGAGAAGGCATGGGACCCCTTAGGAAGACCATAGCCCCAGTACAACACACGAAGGCTGAGGCCAGGCTAGGGACCAGAGGCAGTTCAGGATACAAGTCACTGGAGTAGCAGGAGGAGCTGGTTGGTGCTCAGAAGCAGTTCCCCAGCTTGAGGGATGGGTAGGAGAGCCCTTCACAGGAGAATGCAGAAAGCAGAGCACAGAGACCCAGGAGCCCCTGTCCAAATGGGGAGCCGTGTGCAGACCGTGGCGATGGAGGGAGAGAAAGAGGAGGGAGGGAGGAGGGTTATTAGAGGGGACTGTGCAAGCCAGTACTAATTCTGAATTTCCAGGGTGATTAAATAACTCCAAATTTGTTTTGTTCTCAAGATTCAATAGTAACTTTTATTATTAACGATATAGAAGAGCTATCATTTATCTGAGTGCTTACTGTGTGCTCGAGGCTTTTCATGCTTTATGTCTTTGAATCCACACAGCAGCTCTGAGAGATAAGGAGTGTTAGGATTCTGGGATTGCACGTGACAGAAACACACGTGGCTAACTTAAGCCAAGCAGACTGTATTGAGTTAGTCTCTTAAGTTAGACGTGGCTAACCTAAGCCAAACTCCTGTTGGTGGGGCTGGCAGAATCAAGGGAAAAGCTCAGCACCCAGCCTCGAAAAGAACATGGGCAGCTGGAGCCATCCAGGGCGTGGGAGCTCCAGTAGGTATTAGGACATCACCAGGCAGGCAGCTGATCCACCCATTTTCAGACCTTTTAGCCACTCAAGAGTCCAGTTCCAGAAGGAGAGACTGACTGGCCCAACCAGATTACCTGACCCTATAGGCCAGGTGTGAGTGGGATAGTAAGATCGACAGCCCCACTGGAACTGCAGGTAGCGAGAGGGATCGCTGTGGAAGGAGATTCAGGGCACTGTTGCTGGGAGAACGGAGCGTGGAGCTTGGGCAGGCAAAAACAATGCATGTCTGCTACACAGATGCTGTTATTGGCCCATTTCACAAATGTGGAAACTGAGGCTTACAAAGGTGGAGCAGTTTGTCAGGATCACTCTTGGCTCCCCTGCCTATCATTGACTCTTTGTAAGGGGACAGTCACCTTTCCACCCCCCATCTCAGTCCTGAAGGAAGAAGTTGCCTTTAAGCACACAAGCATGGTATTTTCTGTTTTGCTTCATTAAGCAGAATCGCATGGCCCCCCGCCTGCTGTGCTGGCAAAGAAAGCTAGAACCCACGTGGTGGCGTCACCATTTCCTCCTCCTCAGCCAAGGTGTGAATCAGCAGCCTGTGGCTTCAGGCCACTCTTGGCTTCCAGTCAGTTCCACAGATGTGGATTTATTGTCTGCCCTGGGCCACTTTTGGCCCAGAGCCAGAGAGAGGCTAAGATGATCAGGTACAGTCTTGTCCTCACAGAGGTCACCGTCTGTTCAGAATGCATCTCCATAGCATAAGGGCTGCGACTGGGGCCTGGAGTACCCGTTTCTGCTGGGACAGAGAGGTACACTCTCAGTTGGGCTCAAAAGCAAAGGGGTGTTCAGGGGCTGGGAAAGCCGGGTAGCAGCGGGGTTCTTTACGTGGGTGGAATTCAGAGGGTCCTTGAGCATGGAAGGAGAAGAATTACATCTTAATTTTCACTAACCTCCAACTGAAATTTAGCATTGCCTTCTATCATGAATGAAGGTGGCAATTCGCGGTGATATTAGTAATACATGTGACTTTGTCACCAATAGCGATTCCCTGATATTTCCATCTTACTTGACAGTCGTCGCATGGATCCCCACAGAGTATCTACACTCCTTACAACTTCCAAGCTGTAGTGTCATTAGACCCACCACTAGGTTCTGTTATTTGTGGCCTTAATAAAAATGTACATACAGTCACAATTTTGTTTTTTGAAACATTTTGATAACTGTAATTCAGTATCATTAGTTTTATTTGGGATCTCTGTGTTTTACTCATCGTACATCATTCTGAGAAGGGGTCCGTGGGTTTCCTCAGATGCCAGAGAGATGTATGGCTCCAAAAAAAGATGAAAGACCCCTGGGTGGAGAGGTGGGACTTGGGAGCCAGATGGCATGGGTTGGACCTGGCTCTGCTATGTGTGATCTTGAGCCAGTGACTGAACCTCTCTGTCCTTCAGTTTCCTCTTCTACGGAATGAGAATAACAAGAGTATCCACTGTGGATTATTCATGTAAAGGGTTTAGAGCTCTTCCTGGCATGTAAAAGTGCTGAATCAATTACCTGTTATCATCTATAACATCATCATCATCGTTATCATCATTTATCTAACTAGTGATGTGCATTTTTAATAAGCAACCCCAAATGACGTGACATTGGCCATCTGGAATGACCACATATTAAGAAACAGACTCTAAGGCCGGGAGCGGTGGCTGAAGCCTGTAATCCCAGCACTTTGGGAGACCAAGGCGGGTGGATCACGAGGTCAAGAGATTGAGACCATCCTGGTCAACATGGTGAAACCCCGTCTCTACTAAAAATACAAAAACATTGGCTGGGCATGGTGGCGCGTGCCTGTAATCCCAGCGACTCAGGAGGCTGAGGCAGGAGAATTGCCTGAACCCAGGAGGCGGAGGTTGCGGTGAGCCGAGATCGCGCCATTGCACTGCAGCCTGGGTGACAAGAGCGAAACTCCGTCTCAAAAAAAAAAAAGAAACAGACTCTAATTAAGGACGTACTCCTTAAAATTTGCAGCTGCATTCCCCCAAAGATTTATATATTTGGATATTCAGCAGTATGGTAATTTAAACAATGTTCAAAGTAGCCTAAATGTTTATCATTGGAGCCATGATTAAATAAATGATATACAGAGCCTTACAATGGACTATAAGGGCATCTTTAAAAGTGGTTTGTCCAAAGGATGTTTGATGAAATGGGGAAATCCCTGCCATCTCATCCAAATGAAAAAAGCCAAATCATATGTATAGTGTTATCTTAATTTTGAAAAATCTTTCTATGCATAGAAAAAGGGTCTGAGAAGAAGTATGCCCAAAGCTTCATCTCTGATGGTGGAAATGGATCGTTTTTAAGACCTCAGACTCTACAGTCAGCCTGTTTTATTCCCAGATTGAACAATTTACCCAACCTCCTTGGGCCTTACCTTCCTCCATTGCAGAATGGAGAAGATAGGACAGCGCGACCTCACAGAATTGCTAGGATAGAGCACATTAAGCACATTCTAGACTCTTAAATGTTGTTAGTAATTGCGGCAAATTGTCTACATTTTATTTATTATCCAAGTGTTCTCTAGAGGGGAAAGGACAGTGTAGGATGGCTTTTAAGTCCACACAGGGCTCAAATTGGGACAGGGGCAGGGATTAGTCTCTGCGAGATTAGGAGCCCAAAAAGGGAGGGGTCCAGGAATGGCCGGGGTACCCACAGAATCTGACCCACAGAAATCGAATCACATATGATTTCACACAGAAATCCCTTCTTCTCCCCTGCGACACCCCTGAAAGGTGGCTGTCCCCAGGATCTGAGAGGATGCTGTCTTTACATTCCTATCCTAAGTTCTCTTCTACAGACCCCAAGCTCAGTGGGAAGGGAGGATGAGGTTGGACTCGGTTGGGTTACTGTCAAGAGAGCTCGGGGTGTTCAGGGGCTGGCAAAGCCGGCCAGCGGCGGGGTTCTTTACATGGGTGGAATTCAGAGGGTCCTTGAATGTGGAAGGGGAAGAATGACATCTTATTTTTCACTAACCTCCAACTGAAATTTAGCATTGCCTTCTATTGTGAATGAAGGCAGCAACCCGCGGTGATATTAGTGTACACATATTCACAATTTCGTCTTTTGAAACATTTTGCTAACTGTAATTCAGTATCAGTTTCATTTGGAGTCTATGTGTTTTAGTCATTTTAAATCATTCTGAGAAGGGGTCTATGGATTTCTTCAGATGCCAGAGAGATTCTAGAGATTCTCAGAGATCCTAAACCAGCCTGGTTGGCTGCTTCTGAGCAACCCTTCCATTACCTCACCAGGGTACCCAGCTTTGATGCTGAGGCCCCAGTGCACCAATCCCATTATCACATGTACACCCTGAGTTCATCGTCGCCTAGGGTACGACCCCCCATTTTGTGTTCAGGGCCTTGCCTACAATAAATGTCCAGCCCAAGTGTGTTTCTTGAACAAAGCTGTTAACTGCTTGGGCCCTGCCTGTCCCAAAGTCCCGTGATTCTAAGGCAACAGCCACTGACGTCCTTGGTGCTGAGACAGAATCACATTCCACGTGATGAAACCCTGCTGGCCCAGGCCGAGCAGTCAGTGTGTCATAGTGGTTAAGTGACAGGCTTTGGAGGCAGCCAGGCCTGAGTACAAACCCTGGCTTTGTCACTTTCTAGTTACATGATTTGGGCTGAGTTACTTAACCTCTCAGAAGCTCGGTATCTTCTTCATCTCTAAATGAGGGGGAAGGAGGGTCATCACCAAGCCTAACAGACACTGAAGTGAAGAGTACTGATTTTTAGTCTAGTTTAGTGGACACAGATGAGATCCTGTAGCCCCTGGGATGCTGTTAAGTTGAACCATATGAAATTGTCAACATTTAGCCTATAAAAATGGCAATTTCACTTGGCTCATCCTAATGTTTTGGGATTGATTTGGGCCCGTGGAACTCACTCTGCTTTCATGGAAAGGGGTTATAAGCCATCACTGTCCCAGAGGTGTTACAGACACAATCCCATTTACACTTTACATCAGCCCCCAACAGACAGGTTATCAGCACCCCTCTTTTACAGATGGGAAAACTGAGCTTCCTAAATAGCTTCTCTAGGACCCCAGTTAAGTCTAGTCGGGATTGAACCCAGGTCTGTCCAGCCCAGGGTCTGCTGTTCCCACCATCGCTGTGTTGAGACTTGGTTACCGATTGCCTTGCCTCACAGCTGGGAGAGCCCCGGACATTTTCTAGGAACCCCCTGCCCGGGACCTGGTGGCTGCCTCCTGAGATTCCCCGCGACGCTGCCTGTTGGAGCCCCCATTTCTAGCCCTGAGTGGGAGCTTGGGTTCGAACTGTCTCGACTTCTGCAGTTTTCTGCTCCTACATTTTTGGCTTTGGCTGTGGGGCTGAAAGGCGAATGGAGGACATGTGTCAATTCTCCTTCTGCATTTTGGGAGGAATGTTCTTCCTGAGCTCTCCTGCCCACTTGTTAAATCCAAGTCCTGGTGCCCAGACTCTGGATGCAGGCACAGCATCCCCAGGTGCCGCCCTTGCCCACAGCCCCGTCAAGGCAGGGCCAAAATGGCTGCTGGAGGTATGAGGCCAGACCTGGGGGGAGGCAGGGTGGCAGAAACCCAGGTGGGTGATTGTGTTGGAGGATGTGCAGGATTGCTGCTTTGCCATCTTGACCACATGCCTCTTGAAGACAGCTTTGATGCTACTGCCTTGCGCATAGTGGTGCTCTTGTTGGTGGCTCCATTCACTCTGGGCAGCTCTGTCAACACGAGATAGGTCCTCACTTGAAATCTTTCACCCAGGTCTGTTTCCTGCATTACCCAGGCTCCTCTAAGGCCTGGCAGCCTTGAAGATCTCAACAAGCCCTAAATGCTTGCCCTGGAGACTTTCCTAGAAAGCCAGCCTTCAGGTTGGTTCCGACTGAGCCTGGGCTCCAGCTGCCAGCACCTCTGCTTGCCATTGGAAAGTTCCCCACGCCACCTCGGGCCAGATGTGTGCGAGTAGCAGTGTGTGAGCTGGCAGCAGAGGCCTGGGCTGGAGCTGCACGCCTGGAGCCGCGAGTGTTTCCACCGGCCCAGCGGCTCAGTCGGCAAGAGGGGAGGTGTCTGGCCCGGCCAGCCCTGGAAATAGTTCCTGCTGCCCGTGCCACTGGGTACGATTCCATCAGTTAGGGGAGCAAAATGGGCCAAGAGTTTAGGCAGCTCTGTGTGTGTGTATGTGGTGTGTGGTGTGTGTGTGTGTGTGTGTGTGTGTGTGTGCTTTGTGTGTGTGGTGTGTGTATTATATGTGTGTGTGTGGTGTGTGTATGTGTTGTGTGTGTGTGGTGTGTGTATTGTATGTGTGTGGTGTGTGTGTGTTTTGTATGTGCAGTGTGTATGTGGTGTGTGTATTATATGTGTGTGTGGTGTGTGTATGTGTTGTGTGTGTGTGGTGTGTGTATGTGGTGTGTGTGTGGTGTGTGTATTATATGTATGTGTGTGGTGTGTGTGTGTTTTGTATGTGCAGTGTGTATGTGGTGTGTGTGTGGTGTGTGTGTGTGGTGTGTGTATTGTATGTATGTGTGTGGTGTGTGTGTGTTTTGTATGTGCAGTGTGTATGTGGTGTGTGTGTGTTGTGTGTGTTGTGTGTATTGTATGTATGTGTGTGTTATGTGTGTGTTTTGTATGTGCGGTGTGTATGTGGTGTGTGTGTGTGGTGTGTGTATGTGTTGTGTGTGTGTGTTGTGTGTGTGTGCTTTGTGTATGTGGTGTGTGTATTATATGTGTATGTGTTGTGTGTGGTGTGTGTGTGTGTTGTGTGTATGTGTTGTGTGTATTGTATGTATGTGTGTGGTGTGTGTGTGTTTTGTATGTGCAGTGTGTATGTGGTGTGTGTGTGTTGTGTGTGTGTTGTGTGTGTGTTGTGTGTATTGTATGTATGTGTGTGTTATNTGTGTGTGTTTTGTATGTGCAGTGTGTATGTGGTGTGTGTGTGTTGTGTGTGTGTTGTGTGTGTGTTGTGTGTATTGTATGTATGTGTGTGTTATGTGTGTGTTTTGTATGTGCAGTGTGTATGTGGTGTGTGTGTGTTGTGTGTTGTGTGTGTGTGTTGTGTGTGTATGTTGTGTGTATTGTATGTATGTGTGTGGTGTGTGTGTGTTGTGTGTATTGTATGTATGTGTGTGTTATGTGTGTGTTTTGTATGTGCAGTGTGTATGTGGTGTGTGTGTGCTGTGTGTTGTGTGTGTGTGTTGTGTGTGTATGTTGTGTGTATTGTATGTATGTGTGTGGTGTGTGTGTGTTGTGTGTGTGTGGTGTGTGTATTGTATGTATGTGTGTGGTGTGTGTGTGTTTTGTATGTGCGGTGTGTATGTGGTGTGTGTGTGTGTGTGGTGTGTATGTGTGTGTGGTGTGCGTGTGGGCATACCTGGCTTTTACAGCTTGACATTCCTGCTTTTCCTCTTAACATATCTCACTTTGCAAGATTTGAGTTGGCCCAAGGGAGATGGCTACTCGGTTGGCTGGAGCCTCCAGTGTCTAATCTCCGTAATGGGTTATTAGTTATGGCCCTGGAAGCTGTCTGTGACCAGATGGTGTGCCAAGCACCTGTCATGCATTAGTGCCTTTAGCCCTCAGCCAACCCTCTAACGTAGGTACTGTTCCCTCCATTTTCCAGGTGAAGAAATGGAAGCTCGGAGCTGTGAGGTAACTTGTAAAGTCACAGCAGCTTCAGGCTGTAGAGGCAAGATTCAGAGCCAGGTATTCTAAAGCCAGCGCCTGTGTGTTTTTTTGTTTGTTTTTTGTTTTTTTGAGACAGGGTCCCCCTCTGTGGCCTAGGCTGGAGTGCAGTGGCGCGATCTCAGCTCACTGCAACCTCCGCCTCCTGCGTTCAATCGAATCTCCCGCCTCAGCCTCCTGAGTAGCTGGGACTACAGGTGCACCCCACCACAGGCTGCTTCATTTTTGCATTTTTAGTGGAGACAGGGTTTCACCATATTGGTCAGGCTGGTCTCGAACTCCTGACCTTGGGTGATCCGCCCGCCTTGGCCTCCCACCATGCTGGGAATACAGGCATGAGCCACCATGCCCGGTCGTCCCCCTTTTTTTTTTTTTAAGGACATTGAAGAGTGATTTTCATTTTTTAATTTACATTTAGGCAGTAAAGTTCCCTTTTCTGGTGTAATATCTTATGATGTGTATGTTCCTGTAACCACCACTACAGAGCAATTCCAGCACCCCAAAGAATTCCCCCGGGCTTTCCTGTCTCTGAAATGCAATGGGGTGAGGCATCCCCCTGGAGTTTAAATTGCTCCTGGGGTATTCTCTTTTTCTCTATTACCTCTGCAGAGAAGCCGCAGGGTGGAACGGGGACTTCTCTTTTTGGGTTGGGTCCCATGCCTGCCAGCTTTCTCTGTGTAACAAAACTGGCTCTGTTTCTGGCACCCTTGGCAGCAGAACCATTCATTCAGCCATTTCACAAGCATTGTCACTCTCTGGACGCAGAGAGCCTGGAGTGAGGTCACCTTGGTTTTTGACTGTGTGGCCTGGTTTTGGCTTTTTGTCTCTTTCTCCACACATTTCCTGAGAGCTCATTATCGGCAGGCACTGGGGGGACCACGCTGAATAGACAAACCTGGCCCTGCCCCTGAGAGCCCCCAGGCCAGTGGGGGTGCAGTAATGCAAACAGAACACCACCCCTAGAGGAGCAGGCTCTGAGAGAGGGTGGCCCTAGCCCTGTGGGAACTCAGAGAATGGGAGCTAGACTGAGACTCGCTTCCAAGGAGAGGTGACTTCTAGGCTGATGCTGGAGCAATGAATAGGAGTGAGCCGGAAAGGGAGAGGAAATGTTCCCACCAGAGGCAGTGGCAGGCATTGAGTCCTGGAGGCAAGGGAAAGCCAGCCAGGCTGGAGCGGAGGAGGGGCAGCGTGCAGAGGCTCCTAAGCCGCTCACTTTGCCTGTGCCACATGTTTTCTTTCTTGATTGAGGCCCTTCAAGCAGAGCCTGGTGCATAGTAGGTCTCTGTGTATAGGCTGAATGAATGAATGAACCGAAGAGTTTAAGGCAGGGGGAGAGAGATCAGATTCTCACTTTGGAGGCTGCCCCTCTGCCCCTGCTCCTGCCCCCACTTCCCCTGTTGGCACACCTCTGCACACAGGGAAAGGCGGAGCCCTCAGCTCAGCCAGCCACCCCAGCCTTCGCTGCGTGCCCTGTGGACGGAGCACGGTGGGAGCACAGCCCTGAAGCTGGAGCGTCTTATCTGACACGAGACACCACAAGCACTTGTATCTGGGACCTAATCCAAGCATTCACTTAATTGAAAAAACTAGGAGAACAAAATATTGGCACCCCGCCACCTCCAGTGTGTCATTTGCTACAGAGGCTGAGCTTGGTGATTCCTAGTGCTGACGTGGGGACTGGAAAGCTCTGGGCTGGGGCCAGGAGAGCCAAGGCCTGGGGATGCTGGGAGAAGAAAGCGAGGAGGCTTTGGAGCCTGTCAGGGCTGGAATTGGATCTCACGTCACCCACTTCCCAGCCTCGACCTGAGGCACAGCATGGCTCTGTGCCTCGGTTTCCTCCTCTCCCCCTTCGGCACTTCTGGCAGTGATGCTGCCCTGGGGTGTGGGGAAATCAAACAAACTTCGAGTGCTGCAGCTCCAAGAAGAGGTTGGAGGTGCTGACCTCTATAGGCCAGATGTTGGGCACAAGGCTGGGGAGAGTCGACAAATCAGAGCCAAAGGGAACCCAGGGTCTCACGAAGAGTGGCAGTCAGCTTTCCCATTAGTTAAGCCCGTGGAGTTCCATCCCGCTGCCCTGCTCTCTCCTCGCTCTCCATCTCTCCTCCGCCCTGTTTCTCTCCCTCCCCAGCACCTGTGAGGACCATACTTATCACCTTGGGCCTACGTGACCAAGATGGCGTATTCCCAGAGCGGGCCATCTGCAACCCAGCCAGTCACTAACTCCCAAGCTCTTCCCAGGATCTGCCACCTGGAAACCCAGCCAGTATAGGAGCTTGATGGAGGGAATCCAGACCCTCTCTTACAGTTGCCTTCTGAAACTGGAGTCTGTGGATTCCTGGGGACCTTCGGACATAGTCCTGAACCCTTCTCTGCAGGAAATGAGTTCACCTGGATCTTGAAGCCAGCACACTGCCTGTGCTTTGGTGTTTAAGCTTGCTCCGGCTACAGAGCAGGATGGCTTTGGCAATCACGGTCTAATGACTTGCTGTAGAAGCTGTGTTGCCTGTGAGCAGAAGCCCTAGCCCTCCGTGCGCTGTGAGAGACAGCGTATTTCCTCCCTTCCTCTCCACGGGGTTCTCCTGTTTGGTGCGTATGAGAAACAGCAGTCTGGAGCAGAGGGCATGCGTTCTCAGCGCCTCCCCATGGGAGTCCTGGCTTCTGGTTCCAGCTATTCTCTCTGCTGGCTACATGGCCCTAGGCAAGTCCCTTTCCCCTCTGGCTTCACATCCCTAACTGTAGAATGAAGGATAGTTTAGAAGAGGGTTTTCAAATATTTTAAAGGCCTGGAGCCCTTTGCTGTCTGCCTGAAGCAGGCAAAACAGGGCTGTGACCAGTGAAGGAGCCCAGGCCCTGGATAGACGCAGCTCTGGTGGTGATTTGGCTGCAGGCTGCTGGGTTGCACCCCGTAATGTACACAGAAGAGCCAAAACTGGCGCTGCGCTATGGAAACCGGGGTGGACGGCCCAGAAGCCCACCCACAGAGCCTCTCCAGGGTCCTGGGACTTCTTGGAGGCTAGTTTCACTGCTGGCCTGAGTCACTTCCAAGAGCCCTCCAGATTAAAGCTCCCTGGGAAGTCTCTTAGGCAAGAGGCCCAGAAAGGCACAAGGGACCTGCAAGGAAATTCAGACACTGCCATGAAGGCAGAAAGAGTCCACAGCTGAGAGTGCAACCCTAAGCAAGTCACTGCACCTCTCAGCCGGCCATTCTCTATCTTCATTTGTAAAATAGAGGTGTTGATCTAGACCAGGGATGCCAGGTAGGTAGCACCCATCTCACTAGCCCTCAGCCCCTGCCCGATCCTAGCAGACATTGCTAATGGACCACAGAGCTCTGTCTCGCAGATGCTCCTTTCTCACAGCCCTTGTAAGGAAACAGCCCTAGCCCCATTCAGTCACCCAATTTGTTCCTGGCTATTCATCAGCCTCTTAGAGGGCTCTGAAAGGTTCTAGCTGTTGATCTATAAAAAAGCAAAACTTGGCTATGTGTGGTGGCTTGCTCCTGTAATTCCAGCACTTTGGGAGGCTGAGGCAGGTAGATCGCTTGAGGCCAGGAGTTCAAGACCACTCTAATCAGCATAGTGAGATCCCATCTCTACAAAATTTTTTTAAATTAGCTAGGTATGATGGTGCGTGCCTGTAATCCCACCTACTCAGGAGGCTGAGGCTGGAGAATCACTTCAGCCTGGGAATTCAAGGCTGTTTTGATTACGCCACTGTACTCCAGCCTGGATGACAGAGTGAGCAAGACCCTGTCTCAAACAAACAAAAAAGATACAGTGAGAATTGCAAGAAATTTCACTAACACAGTGCCATCCTCCTTCTCTATCCTACCAGCACCATCATAATTTTTGACATATCCACAAACTCCCTACAGTATATATTCCTAATACAGTATTGTTCTTTAAATTGACTGACATTTTTACTTAAATTACTTTTAAATGGAAATTTTAGCTGTCTACTATACATGGGGAAAACCAGTAGTAGCACTTGCTAAAAATACAAGGAAATGAAATTCAAAGGAAAGAGCAAATCAACGTGTTAAGTTCTTCCCGGCTGGTGTCACCTGTTCTGAGGTCTTCTGTTCCTTCTTTAAGAAAGGAGACCGGCCAGGCGCGGTGGCTCACATCTGTAATCCTAGCCCTTTGGGAGGCCAAGGCAGGTGGATTGTCTGAGCTCAGGAGTTTCAGACCAGCCCAAGCAACATGGTGAAACCCTGTCTCTACTAAAAATACAAAAAATGAGCTGGGCGTGGTGATACATGACTGTAATCCCAGCTACTCGGGAGGCCGAAGCACGAGAATCGCTTGAACGTGGGAGGTGAAGGTTGCAGTGAGCCAAGGTCGTGCCACTTCACTCCAGCCTGGGTGAGAGAGAGATCTCTCAAAAAAAAAAAAGGAAGGAAGGAGGGAAGGAGGTAGGGAGGGAAGGAAAGAAGGAAGGGAGACCAAGGAAATATCGAAAAGGGTGTCAAAAGAAGAAAAAAAAAAAAAAGAAAGAAACTTTGGCCACTGTATCCCAGGACCAAAATGTAATGACTTTGTCATGGGATCAGTCCGGCAGCCCCACCTCTCCTAATTAATGCCAGCTTGGAATTTCCGCTGCATTCTTTGACAAGCCTGGAAACCCCTCAAATAGATTTGCAAAGCAAAGTAAGACGAGGACATTCCCCCATACCTCAGGGATTTTACTAGCAGGGCAAAAACATCTTATGCTTTCGAGTTCACATGGTGAAAACTTAGGAGCTCACAGAGCTCTGGAGCCAGGGGAAGCAGGGTGGCAGCTGTCTCGCATCACCCTACCCTGGGGACGGCATATCCATGGAGTTCTGGGGCCTCTCCAAGAGCTACAGCCCTGTGCAGGGATCTGGGCCCATGGGTCAACAGGGATGAGGATGTCAGCTAGCCCAGGGGTGCTGGGAGCTTGCAGAGGTATCTTTGTCTGTTTATGGCCCGGCCCTGTTGTTTTTCAAGGGTCTCTAAGCTCGATACTGGCTTAAATCTTTTTATATTTTATTGATACATAATATTTGTACATTTTTATGGGACATTTATGATATTTTGTTGCATGCATAGAGTATGTAATGATCAAATCAGGGCATTTGGGGTGTCTGTCCCCCCGAATATTTGTCATTTCTATGTGTTGAGAGCATTTCAAGTCCTCTCTTCTAGCTATTTTGAAATATACAAGACACTTTTGTTAACGGTAGTCAATCTACTCTGCTACTGAATGTTAGCACTTTATTCATCGGAGAGCTGACCCCTTGGCTGTTACTGCTTGGAAATGGGGCCCAAATTCCTGCATGCGTAATGGGGGCCCTCTGGACACTGGGAGTCCCCATCCCCTTAGACTGGAGTTAGACCCCGCAAGGAAGTGAGGGTGAAGGGCTGGGCAACATTCAGTGAACATTTGCCCTCAAGTCCATCATAAGCAGAGATTCTAACCAGCATGGATTCCATTTCTGGAGATTTTAACCTGCAAGGTGGGATGGATTTTATCTCTATTTTTCAGAGAACAGGAGAGGCTGTAAGAGGCCAACGACTTAACCTCACTCCCATAGTAAGTTCTGGGTTGGGGCCCATCTGCTGGCTCTAGCGGGTGAGCCAGTGTCCTCCCACCCCCACCCCAGGCATCCCTCTGCCATCAGCCAGAATGGTACCCAGGAGGGGCCCCTTGATGGCCCTAGGACTGAGCCAGGGTAACAGAGAAGATGCTGGCCTGGGGTTCAAGACAAGAAAGTGCCCACAGACAGGTTTCTTCCAGTGCTTCTAGAAAGTGGCAACTTTTTTCTGTTTATAAAATAAAGTGTAAAGAATCTGGAAAATACAAGCATCAAGAACAGAATTTTTTAAATCCCCCATATTCCTGCCACCCCAAAGCGAGCCACTGACACATGTATTCTTGGTCATGTGTCATTTAATGACAGGGATAGTTCTGAGAAATGTATCGCTAGGCAGTTTCATCATACGAATATCATAGTGTGTACTTATACAAACCTTGATGGTATGGTCTACTACACACCTAGGCTCTGTGGTATAGCCCGTGGTTCCTGGGCTACAAACGTGTACATGTGTTACTTTACTGAATGCTATAGGCAATTGTAACACAGTGGTGAGTATTTGAGTAGAATACACAAATACCATTGTGTTACATGGAAAAGATTTTGTAAAAATTCCGTGTTATAATCTTACGGAACCACTGTCGTATATGCAGTCCATCACTGAAAAACACTGTTAGGTGGTACATAACTGTGTGTGTGTGTGTGTGTTTGTGTGTGTGTGTACACATTTAGATACAGTACAGTCAATCCCCCTTTTTTTTTTTTTTTTTTAAGACGGAGTTTCACCCTTGTTGCCCAGGCTGGAGTGCAATGGCATGATCTCGGCTCACTGCAACCTCCGCCTCCCAGATTTAAGTGATTCTTCTGCCTCAGCCTCCCAAATAGCTGAGATTACAGGCGTGCGCCACCATGCCTGGCTAATTTTTGTGTTATTAGGAGAGATGGGGTTTCAACATGTTGGCCAGGCTGGTCTTGAACCCCTGACACAGGTGATCCGCCCGCCTCGGCCTCCCAAAGTGCTGGAATCCCACTCACTAGGCGTGAGCCACCCCACCCAGCTAGTCAATCCTCATTATTCATGGATTCCATGTTTGCGGATTTGCCCACTTGCTAAAATTTATTTGTAACCCAAAAGCAATACTTGAAGCACTTTTGTGGACATTTTCGGATGTGGACACGTGCAGAGTGGTGAAGAATTTGAGTCACCCAACATGCGCGTTCCCAGCTGAGGCTGAATGAGGGACTCTTCCCCCCTCATTTCAGCTCCCATACTCTGAACAATAATCCTTGCCCTAGTGTACTTAATGGTGCATTTGTACATTTTTGCGCTTTTTGTTGATTTTGCTGTTTAGTATGGCCCACAAATGTAGTGCTGACATGCTGTCTGGTGATGCTAAACGCAAGATGGCTGTGATGTGCCTATGGAGAAGCTTCATTCAGGCACAAGTTGTAGTGCTATTGACTGCGAGTTCAATGTTGATGAATTAACCATGCATATTAAATAAGCTTGTTTTTGTTTTTGTTTTTGTTTTGAGACAGAGTCTCACTCTCACCCAGGCTGAAGTATAATAGTGTGATCTCGGCTCACTACAACCTCCGCCTCCTGCTTCAAGCGATTCTCCTGCCTCAACCTCTCGAGTGGCTGGGATTGCAGGTGCCCACCACCACACCTGGCTAATTTTTGTATTTTTAGTAGAGAATGGGGCTTCACCATGTTGGCCAGGCTGGTCTCGAAACTCCAACCTCAGGTGACCCTCCCATCTCGGAGTCCCAAAGTGCTAGGACTATAGGCATAATCTAGAATTACCAGCCACAGTGCGCAGCCTAAATAAAGTATCTTTAAACCGAAATATACGTGCAACAAAGTTACGTATTGATTACTTGACAAAAACAAAACATAGGCTCGAAAGACCCTAACCCTGTATTTCTCCTGGGGTATTTGCTAAATCAGTGTTCTCAGTGACTTTCCAGTGACTTACCGCGAACAATGAGCATCAGCTGTGTTTGTGTGTGTGCAATGGCTATCTGCGTATATAAACACCCACACACATTTATATACAGTCGATATCATTATAGAATTTTTTCGAGATTGAGATTACATTGTTTTTGCTTGTTCTTTTTACCTAAGATAATGTCTGAACTTTTCCCCTGTAATTGATGGAATTGTTTTAGTTGCACAAAAACCCTCATCATGCCAAAAGGGGAATTAGCTGGAAGGCCCAGGCCCCTGTTGTGAGTCACAGAAGCCTCCGGTGGGCGGGCAGGCCTGGGAAGCAGGAACTGGAGTGCTGCCCAAAGCCAAGCCAGGATCTCTCCGTGGCTCTTCTCCCCGCACCTCTCCTTCATTTGTCCTCTCTGCAGACCTAATGTTTGGAGCATGGCTCCAGGTTGCAGCTCTTCTGGATGGAGCTGGCATGCTCAGGGCTCATCCCAGATTTCTGAGAAAGAAGAACCTGATTGGCCGGGCTTTGATCACGTGACTGTGACCATGGGCCAATCAGCTGTGGCCATGGGGGTCAGGCTGAACAGGTGGTTACAGCTGGGCACGGTAGCTCGCGCCTGTAACCCTAGCAGTTTGTGAGACGGAGGTGGGTGGATCACCTAGGAGTTGGAGACCAACCTGGCCAAGATGGTGAAACCCTGTCTCTACTAAAAATACAAAAATTAGCCAGGCGGGGTGGTGGATGCCTGTAATCCCAGCTACTCGGAAAGAGAATCACTTGAACCCCAGAGGTGGAGGTTGCTTTGAGTCGAGATCACATCACTCCACTTCAACCTGAGTGAGAGTGAGACTCCATCTCAAAAAGAAAAGAAAAAAAAAGAACAGGTGGTTACTTCTCAAGTGGGGCATTGACCAGGGGGTGTGATTTTCTTTCCTGCCTTTTCAAAGTGATCCAAGTTTAAGAAAAGTGGCTTTTGGAGGCCCTGGATGGGTTGATCCTCAGAGGAAGGGGGTTATTCTGGCTCAGGCCACAAAACACCTAACATTATCTATAAGCAATGTCACTCTTCCTCCCAATGGCAGCTCCTGGCAAGGTCAGGCTGACCTGGGACCCCCTGGGACAGTTCTCAACCTTAAGTGGAGGAAGAAAGCCAGGGAAGATGAAACCTGGGCACCAATCAGGCTCTCGGTGTGTGGCAGTTAGCATTTCGGCCAGATAATGGCTCCCTTCCATTCAGACTAAGGCCCTGGGTGGGATGGGGGTGTCAGGGCCTTCCCCACAGGCACCCATACGGAAGGACAGAGCCCTGACTCTCCGGCAGCTAGGAAACCTGTGCCACAGCCTCAGGCAAGGTGGGACTGCATTCCTAGGACTATGGGGGCCATCCCCCTGCACCCCTGTGGGACCCAGAGAACAGAGGACAGGTGGAGAAGGCAGAGCCCAGGTAGATGGATATGGGATGGAGAGAGGTGGGACAGGCTGTGGGAAGTTCATTTGTAGGGAGAAGGAGCAGGGATAAGGGCTCCCTCAGTTTTGTGACCTTGTGCTCACAATGATGCTGCTACATGAGGAAACTGAATCATGGGGGTTAAGACACTTTCCCAAGTGCACAAAGCTAGTTGAGAAGCAATCAGAATGTAAATCCAGGTCGTCGTAACCCTAGAACTCCCCAACCTCCCAGGACACTAGGAGGATGTTCTGGTCACTTGGACAGTTAGGAGGGTGAGCAGACATCTCCCTGCTGGCCCACGCTCCAGCTGCAGCCAAGCCGGGGCACAGCGTGGCAGGATTAGAGGTGATCTATGTTGGAGTCCCTGCTCTGCATGCCATAGCTGTGCAACGGTAGGCACCGTATTTCTGAGCCTCTGTCCCTTGCTAGGAAAACATGGGAAGTGTTAGCCTGGGCTGCTGGCTCAGGGATTTGGGAGAGACCAAGCTCCGCCATCTACCCACCTCTGCAAAAGGATCCTGGCCATGGCTCAGCATACCCCACCCCAATGCCCCCCACCGTCCCTTCTCCACCAGTTCAGCTTCTCACTGACTTAGAGGAAGTGAGGAAACCCAGGACTTCTGGTCCTGGTGAAACTGGGTTTGCAATCAGGTTGGAGAGTCTGGACTTGGTTAGGTCACACAGGCCCTGCTACTGAGATTGTGTAAGAAGAGATTTAGAGGGTGCATGATTCCGGCTCAAGACCTGTCTGGAAACAGAAGGAAACCTCCATGACCCTCTAACTCCAGTTGTGGTTTCTGTGCTTCCCTGTTCCTTGAGCAGAGGGAAGGAGTCCCAGCTGCTGCCCAGAACATGCTGCTCCCGAAGGGCGGGGTGTTTGCCGATTGTGGTGAAGCAGCACAGGGGGTAGAGAGAAAAAGCAAGGAGGCAGGACCACCCCAGCAACAGGGCCAGGGTCCCTTTCTACAGACCAAAGGCCTGCCAAGGAGAGGCACTCCCCTCTGGGAGCTTGGCCTTCTGGCATCTCATTTTCTTCCCAATTTATTCACGAAGCATAGATTTTTCCACCCTGCCCAGTGGTGGGTATATAGCAGTCCGTTAACAAGACAGGCCAGGTCCTTGCTCACGTGAAACTTACAACCCAGCAGGAAATCAAACACTTGGGCAATTTCAGTAAAGTGTAATTTTAATTGGCTTTGTGATGGGAAAGTGGGTGCTAAGGAGACTTATAGAAGGGGTACCCGACCTCATACTGGTGGGCAGGGAGCAGTCAGAGAGGGCTTTCTGGAGGCAGTAGCATCTGAGCTGTGCCCTGCTGGTTGACTTGTAGAACATTCCCCATTCCAGATCTGCCTGCTTCCTTATGATGTCATTCATCTTGTTCCTCTATCTCCTATATTTCTTGTAAATTAGAACCTAAGTCAAGAGCTTCAGTTCAGGTTAAACATTTTTGGCAACAGTACCAACAGCAGATTGTGTATACTTCATGTCGCATCACCTCTAGGGCCACACAGTAACTGATTGTCCCTCTGTCAGTGACGCTGGGTTTGGTCACCTGGTTACAGTTGTACAGAGTTACACATTTTGCCCCTGGCTGGGAAAGTAATCATGGGGTTATACTTTGACACCGTGTGAGTATCCTGTTCAACAGCCTTTTACCCAGTGGCTCAGCACCCACTGAGGATCTTCCCACAGTGGCTGTGGCATTTTGCTTCTCCACCAGCAATGCAGGAGGGGTCCAGTTGCCACACATTTTCGTCAGTGCTTGTTACTGTCGGTATTTTTTAATCTTAGCCATTCTGATAGATGAGTAGTGGCATCTCCTCCTGGTTTCACTTTCCCTGGCTATTGACAGTGACCATATTTCATGTGCTTCCTTGCCATCCATATGTCCTCTTGGATTAAGTGTCTGTTCAAGTCTTTTGTCCATATTGTAATTCCATTGGTTGTTTCCTTACAACCAAGACTTCAAGAAATGTATTCTGCATATAAGTTGTTTCTCAGATGTGAAGCTCATGTTTTGAAGGCTGTACTGTGGAGAAAGTTTTAGTGTCATTTCTAGGGCACTTGACATGCAGTATGTAAATCTCTGCAGGAAACCTGCTTTAAAAAATGGTTTGTTTGCCAGGAGCGGTGGCTCACACCTGTAATCCCAACACTTTGGGAGGCTGAGGCAGGTGGATCATGAGGTCAAGAGATCGAGACCATCCTGGCCAACATGGTGAAACTTTGTTTCTACTGAAAAATACAAAAATTAGCTGGGCGTGGTGGCTCACCCCTGTAGTCCCAGCTACTAGGGAGGCTGAGACAGGAGAATTGCTTGAACCTGGGAGGCGGAGGTTGCAGCGAGCTGAGATTGCACCACTGCACTCCAGCCTGACAACAGAGCAAGACTCTGTCTAAAAAAAAAAAAAAAAAAAAAATTTGTTTTATATTGTGGTAATATATAAGTAAAACTTACCACTTCATCCATTTTGTAACGTACAGTTCACTGCCATTAAGTGCACTCACATTGTTAGGCAACCATCACCACCATCCATCACCAGAACTTTTTTTATCTCCCTAGACTGAAACTCTGCACCCATTAGACAACAACTCCCAGCCAGGCGTGGTGGCTTATGCCTGTAATCCCAGTACTTTGGGAGACTGAGGCGGGAAGATCACTTGAGCCAGGAGTTCAATACCAGCCTAGGCAACAAAGCAAGACCCTGTCTCTAGAAAAAATAATAATAATGAAATTAACCAGGCATAATGGCACATGCCTGTAGTCCCAGCTACTTGGGAGGCTGAGATGGGAGGATCACTTGAGTCCAGGAGTTTGAGGTTGCAGTGAGCTATGATCACAGAGCTCATCTCAAAAAAAATGAAAAATAACAACTCCCCAATCCCCCCATTCTGACAACCACCATTCTCTTTTCTGTGTCTATGAATTTGACTACTCCAGGTACCTCCTGTAATCATACCGTATTTGTTCTACTATGATTGGTGTATTTCACATAGCCTAATATCCTCAAGTTTCCTTTATAGGGTAGCATGTGTCAGAATTTTCTTTTTAGAGCTGAATGATGTCCCATGTTATTTATTTATTTATTTATTTATTTATTTTTATTTATTTATTTTTTTTGAGACGGAGTTTCGCCCTTGTTACCCAGGCTGGAGTGCAATGGCGTGGTCTCGGCTCACTGCAACCTCCGCCTCCCGGGTTCAGGCAATTCTCCTGCCTCAGCCTCCTGAGTAGCTGGGATTACAGGCACACACCACCATGCCCAGCTAATTTTTTGTATTTTTAGTAGAGGTGGGGTTTCACCATGTTGACCAGGATGGTCTCGATCTCTTGACCTCGTGATCCACCCGCCTCGGCCTCCCAAAGTGCTGGGATTACAGGCGTGAGCCACCGCGCCCGGCCCCATTTTATTTATAAACCACATTTTCTTTATGCATCCATCCATCAATGGACAGTTGGGTTGTTTCCATCTTTGGGCTCTTGTGAATAACACTACTGTGAGGAAGTCCTTAATTCCTTAGCCCCGAGCCGCTATGTATTACCTGGGTTGGGGATGTAATAAAGTAAAGGTCTAGTCTGTTAGGATTGCACTGGTTGCAAGTAACACACTAACTCAGATTGGTGTGAACAAGAAAAGGACTGTTTTGGCTTGCATCTGGGAAATGTCCCAGATTCAGGCTGGAACCAGGGGTTCAAATTCTACCACGGGGTCTGAGCCCTCCTCTCTCCCTCTGGCACTGCTTTCTTCTGTGTGACAGGTGCTTTCCATGGGAAACTCCTGGTGTAGAGTTCTCCCAGCAGCCATTGAGCAGGCAAAAGCGTCTCTTCCCTGATAGTGCCATCAAAAGTCCCAGAATGGGGTCTCATCAGTCATGTGCCCATCCCTGAATCACTTGTTCATTGACAGGGCTGTGGTTGGCTGGGCCTGGGAGGGAGACATGCCCACTCCCATCATGAAGACCACAGGAGGGATTTTCCATGGGAAATCAGGATTTTGTTACCGAAAGGAGGGGAAAGGTGCCGGACAAGCAGGAACATGGGCTGACTGCTGTGAGGGGAAGCTAACCTTGCATTCCTAGTGCGTGCCAGGCATTGGCCCCATCTCCATTAGCTATTGTGGCTTGCCCATCAAGGGATATCACTGTACTCATTTTAGAGAGAAGGGTGTGTGGCCGGAGAGGTGAGTGCCTTGTGAGTCTCTTTAGCAGCAGAGTTGGCTCTGGGACCCGGGGTGTGTGCTCTCTCACCAGCCCCCAAACCCAGGACAGGGACAAAGCTCTGCACTAGGACAACTCTCATTAAAAAATTAGATCTCTGCCTAAAAATGCAGACATCACGTTGTGTTCAGGGGCTGATTCCAATAAACCAATTAGGCTTGCTGCAGAGTCCTTGTACTGTACGTTCAGAACTTTAAAAATTGTAAACAAGAGATCAAGGATGAATTGTGTAAGCAGATTTTTTTTTTCCATTTATGGAAGTGTGCTTTTTGTTGGTTTTAAGAAAAAAATCAATTCTTTGACAATTTTTACAATTTTTCCTTGTTTTTCTAATCCCTGTTGACAGTGTCCTTGACAGTCATTCAGACCTTACTTAAGCATCCCCGGTGGCAGGGGCCATTGGTAAGGTAGTTTCCCTTTCTGGGCCTTAGTTTACCCATCTGGAAGGGGCAGCCCTTTGATGAGCTGCATTCTGTCGTCCCCTCCAGCTCTAACTTCCTGTCAGTGGTGCAAAAGGTGCCTTACTGGTGTCCCTGCCCCTCTTTAAGCCGTGTCCACACAGCAGCTGGAGGGATATGCGTGGATATTTTTAAACACGTACCCTGGATCCTGTCTCACGCCTCCCCCACCCCTTCAGACTCTTCAATAGAATGAAATCCAGACACTTCTCTGTGGCCTGTGAACCCCATCATCAGCTGCTGCCTCCTCCCACCTCAGCCCCTTCCTCCCGCAGAGCTGTCAGCCGTCATAGTCTCTGTTCCCCACACAGGCGAGCATTTTCCTGCCACCTCATCTTCCTTCCCACTTCTCCTTCTTCCTGTACACCCTTTCCTCAGCTCTCAACGAGCTCCTCACCCTTCACAGTTCTCGGTTCAAAGGTTGCCTCCCCAGATAGGCCTTCCCTTCCAAGACCCCCATATCTAAGTAGCCGGTCCCCCACCTACCTCCCTCATGCAGACTTTGGGGTCCTGCCCAGCAGTTTGCAGGTTTGCTGGTTTATTGCCCGTCTTTCCACGTAACAAGGGCAGGGTCTGAGTCTGCCTTGCTCCCCATTGTAACTCAGCACCTAGCAGAGGGCCTGGCATGCAGTAGGTACTTAATAGATGTTGGAGGGTGAATGAGTGAATGAATGGAAACCACTCAAAATCTCCATGCTGGAGTCCTGATAAAGCAGGGTGGAAAGCTAAGAAACAGATCTGAAGGCTGCTTGTTAAATGAAACTCACCACGACTGTTCAGGATTTTTTTTCATCACAAAGTCGCCTTTCTGAGATGGTAACTGACTCTTACCTCCTAAAGGATGCCTTGCCCTCTTCCCTGACTCTGTCAGTTACCTAGGATCAGGGAGCACAAACAAGGAAGAAGAGTAGTAGGCTGGATGCCCAAGTCCTTGGTGTCAAAGTACCCTGTTTTTATGAGCAGGGTTGGGGTAGGCATTGGGCGTTCCCAGAGCAAGATGCTGAGATTTCATGAACGTTTTCTCCTTCCCTGGCAAGGTGCTCAGAGTTTTGCCTCTTGTGATAATCACAACTCTGTATGCTTGATGACCCCATTTGAACAGATAAAAAAGCTGGGGCTCCAGGAGTTAGGAAACTGTATGAGTCCAGAGCTTCTTGACTCTAGAATAGAAGTTTCCCCCTGTCTGCTATGTTTTGAAATAAAATCCATGTTGAGTTTGACGAGGCCATGCCTGGTGAGCTCCTTAGCTTGGCATTCAAGGTTACCTCCAATCTTGTCCTGATTTTATCTTCACATTTTTCATCTCTTCTCACCTCGAGAATCTTCCCCTATAAATCCTTGATGTTCACACTGGTGTCTGGCCCCAGCCCCTAAAGTTGCACCATATTTTTCTGTTTAGAATGTGAGTGTTCTCCTGAGAACTCATTTGAAAAGAGACTCTGGCTAAAACCACTGTGGAAGCTGCTGCCAGGTAT
Source organism: Cebus imitator (assembly GCF_001604975.1). Taxonomy (NCBI): domain Eukaryota; kingdom Metazoa; phylum Chordata; class Mammalia; order Primates; family Cebidae; genus Cebus; species Cebus imitator. The sequence continues at coordinate 680,254 of NW_016107515.1, forward strand.
AATGTGACTCTACCCTGAGCTGGTCTTTGTTCCACCCTCATTCCCCTCTACCCGCAGCCACTGCCTTCCTCCCCTGCTGTCTAATTCCTACATGTCCATCAGGATACACTGTGGTGACTCAAGGCTTCAGAAATCTCTCTTCTGCCCCCTTCCTGTATCAACCTGGACTGGATTTCGTGGGTCAGAAACCCAACTTGAACTGGCTGCAAAACTTGTTCAAGAGAGTGGATGTGGCCCAAGATGTAATTATTGGCCCAAGAAACTGTACAGTCCAGGAATAAATTTAGCTTCAGGCAGAGCTGGATGTAAGCTTAGACTGTGTCATTGGGATGGTGGCTCCTTTCTCAGGCAGGCTCCCCTGCACCCCTCAGTGAGAATAGGTGGCCCCCAGCAGCTCCACATCCTGACAGCCTGGCAATCTCAGGAGGAAAGCTTGGTTTTCTTGAGGGTTGGAACAAAAGTCCCAGGGCGGGCTGGGGGCTCACTCCTGTAATCCCAGCACTTTGGGATGCTGAGGCAGGGAGATCATTGAGGTCAGGAGTTCGAGACTAGCCTGACCAACATGGCAAAACCTGGTCTCTACTAAAAATATAAAAATTAGCTGAGCATGGTGGCACTCACCTGTAATCCTAGCTACTTGGGAGGCTGAAGCACGAGAATCTCTTGAACCCAGGAGGCGGAGGTTGCAGTGAGCCGAGATCATCCCACTGGACTCCAGCCTGGGCTGGAGCAAGACTCCATCTCCAAAAAAAAAAAAAAGTCCCAGGGCGGACTCCTACTAGCTCTGATTGGCCCAGCTCAAGTCACATTTTCTCCCTACAACCAATCACCATGAACGGAGAATGTATCCCCTCTGTATCCAAGGGAGTGAGCTGAAGGTAGGGAAAGAGGATCCCAGGAGTCAGTCTTCTTCTCTTATGTATGCATTGTCTCTCCTGCTAACTCTCAGCTCGTGGAGGACAGGGACCTTCCCTGCGAACCCCAGGGCTTCTAACAGCACTGAGTGTCTTGTATTTCTGTGACATTTCTGTTTCCAAACAACTTTCACATATGCATGTATTTCAATTGTCACAACTACCCTATAGCAACAAATAGTTATGCAGTCCAGGAATGGGTCATAGGTATGCTGACCCCTTAGCTCTTAGATGTCCACCTGGTGTGTCCAGGGCCACCGAAGGCCCCAGCCAGGCACCTCTGACCTCTAATAGTCACCTCAGTTTGCCCGGATTTGTTATCAGTGTCTTGTTTTCTGTGTGTGCTGTGACGTGTGACAAAGAGTGGAAGTACAGCCCAATGGTTTATAAAATGGTCCTTTGTCCTTAATTTCATCAGCGCCCCACATCTATCCTGGGAGGCAGAGGAAGCAGGTGCTGTTAGCCCCATTCACAAGAGAAACTGGGACTTGGGGAAAAAATAACTTGGCCCAGGTCCTCGTTGGTGGAGACAGCATCATGGACTGGCCTGTGGAAAATATAAGATGGCCAAGAGCTGCACGTCTTTGTGACATCTCCTGATGAAAGTCAAGGTTTTAGGAATGACTGGCAAGATAGCCAGCCTGTGGCTTGCTGAATTGACCGGGTAGTGAGAAATCCTGGCAGTGCTGAAAATGGTAGCTTCTCCCGAGCTGACGCGGCGCCATTGCATCCCCATACTTGTTGTCATTCATCCTTTGCACAACTCTGTTGGGGGTTATTATACACATTTTATTGAGGAGGGAGTTGAGGCTTACAGCAAGCAACTTGTCCAGCCAGTCACTGGCAGAGCTAAGGCTGAAACCCACATCTTTCTGACTCTGAGTCTTGTGCTCCCCCTGGTTCCCAAGAGTGGGAGACTGCCTTGATGTTTACACCTATCTCCTCTGTTGCTCCCGCAGGTCTACATCATCCGGGTCACGTGGTCCAGCGGCTCCACTGAGGCCATTTACCGGCGCTACAGCAAGTTCTTTGACCTCCAGGTAAGGATTTGAGGTCTCTGGTGAGCTGCATGGTGGGAAAGAGTTTAATTGGACATACGTTCTTCTACAGCTTTAGAGTCCAGAATTTTTTTATTTCTCAGACTTAAAAATGACATCCATGGCCAGGCGCTGTGGTTCATGCCTATAATCCCAGCACTTTGGGAAGCCAAGATGGGCGGATCACTTGAGCTTAGGAGTTCTAGACCACCCTGGCCAACATGGTGAAATGCCATTTCCACTAAAAATACAAAATTAGCCAAGTGTGGTAGTGCATGCCTGTAATCCCAGCTACTAGGGAGGCTGAGGCAGGAGAATCACTTGAACCTGGGAGGCAGATGTTGCAGTGAGCTGAGATCATGCCATTGCACTCCAGTCTGGGCAACAAGAACAAAACTCTGTCTCAAAAAAATAAGAAAGAGGCCGGGCGCGGTGGCTCACGCCTATAATCCTAGCACTTTGGGAGTCCGAGGCGGGTGGATCACGAGGTCAACAGATCGAGACCATCCTGGTCAACATGGTGAAACCCCGTCTCTACTAAAAATACAAAACATTAGCTGGGCATGGTGGCGCGTGCCTGTAATCCCAGCTACTCAGGAGGCTGAGGCAGGAGAATTGCCTGAACCCAGGAGGCGGAGGTTGCGGTGAGCCGAGATCGCGCCATTGCACTCCAGCCTGGGTAACAAGAGCAAAAACTCCGTCTAAAAAAAAAAAAAAAAAAAAAAAATAAGAAAGAAAATGACATCCATTACTTTTGGGACACAAATAATGTGCTTTGTTGCTTTATGCTTTGATATTTCATATTTCTCCCAAAAGAGAAAAGGTACCTGTTGACTGCTCCAGAATGGAGGGGAATCTGGAAATCATTTCCAAATGGCTTTGGCATGCAGCGTTTGAACTTAAGTTTTGAATGATAATCGTGTTTGCTGGTGAGCTGGGTTTGTTGAATGCGTCTGTACTTTCGGGATTGTTCAGCTCTGAAGACAGACCTGAATCTCCTGCTTCACCTTGGCTTCTCCCCGCAGGTCTTTGCCCTCCCTACACGCTCCTGTGCCTTCCTGGCTCACTCATGGTTCAGGTAACCCTTACTGCCCTTCAGGACTCTTACCCCCTGGGAAGCCTTCCCTGACTTTATTCTCTGGCCAGTGAGGGCCACCCGTTCTGTCTCCTACAGCTCTGTGCGTCTCTCTGTATTGAAGCTGTCCGCTTGTCTGTCTCCTCGCCTAGACTATGACTTATCGTAACCACATCTTTCTCTTCCTCTGTGTCCTTAATAATATATTCAAGGCCTAACACACAGCATGTGTCCAGTCAGTGTTTGGTGAATGAATGAATGAATGAACGAATGAACACCATATACACCACCAGGCTTACAGGGTGAAGGTGAACAGCTTGGTATAAGCCCATCCCTACTAGGGTAAAACAAGTCTAACCGATGGGTCAGTAGTTTTTTCTTGACGTCACTAACAGCAAGTAACACAGCAAGTGTGAGAAGTACTCATGGTTCCTCCTGGTAGCATATAATGGAGTTCTTTAGAAAGCCCTCCGGAGGCATTGGAAACTTGCCTGGCTTTCTGAACATGTGTCTTCTCCCAGCCTCCTGGTGAGGGGCCGTGTCACCTCTCAGGCCAACACGCGTCTCCATCCTGAGATGACAAGCTTCTTTTCAGGCAGAATGGTTCTGTTACAAGTGACAGAAACCCAACTCAAGCCGGTTGAAGTAAACAGCAGGTTTTTTGGCAGGTGGAACTGAACGTCCTAGGAGAATAAGTCTCCCAGGCTTCAGGCACATCTTAATCCAAGGTTTTTGTGGTGTCACCTGATCTGGCTTCTTCCTCTTATTTCAATTCCTAACATCCATGGTGTTGGCTTTATCCTTGAATCCCACATGATTGCGCAATGATACAACAGCTCTGGGCTCACGCTCACCAGGAAAGGGTCAAAGTCACTTGTCAGAAGTCCCAGCAAACACATTATTGTGTGTCATAGGCTCAACTCAATGCCAATCAACATGAGTGAGAAATGTGCCAGCCAATGGGCTTGCCGCAGTCCCCGCTCCACCCCAGAAGTCAATAAGGGTGGAGACTGAGACTCAGAGAGATGTAGTTTCACAAACTGCTGTGATCAGAGGTGAAGTCGACACTTCTGGCCATCAGAAGACTGCCTGTGCCCTTTGTACATCATCCTGTCTTTTCGCCTCACAGGTTCTCTCAGAAGGTTGGCATCCTTCATTATTCCGACCTAATCTGCTCCTGACAGTGTGGAATAGAGAATTTTCAGAGCTTGTATTTCATTATTTTGTAGGGGTAGGGGAAATAATGTGTTCCTAACTGGTTTCCCAAAACGCCTACATAACAAACTGCCAAGACTCATTGCATAATATAAAGCAAGTGAGACACCAGTTACCCAATTATTTAAAATGTAATGAACTCATCAGTGATGTTTTGTGTTCGGTATGCAATAATATCAAACAGAATTATAAACAAATTATATTTTTGCTTCTGCTCTGCAGCAAACAGAATGTAAATAAACAAAGCAGCTCTATGTTAAAGATGCCAAGATACCATCTAAAGTGAACTTGACAGGAGCGAACCTGGGGCAGGCGAAGAAAGATCTAAAGCCCCAGGGGAGAGGAAGGGAGGGTCACAGTGGTGATTTGAATGAGATACAAATGGAGGACCCTCCACATTCTTTACCTAGATCTATGGTGATTTATGCAGATTTATTATAGTAGATCTTCAAAGAGTGAGTATTGGGTAAACATTTTTGCAAGTTGCTGGACTGACTTTTCCTGCAGTGAGGGTCTAGATAGGGAGGGCTACCTGTATTTTGCTTTCAGGCCTCTTGCGTGCCTGACACCTCCAAAGAGCAGAAGAGAAGGTAGGAAACAATGACACATGATTGTTATCCTAGGAATTATTTACATCCACAGAGCAAAGCCCACTAAGCTAGCCCACAAAGAGAGGGGTGGGGTTGGACATATGGGAAGAGGCAGGCATGTTCCCTGAAACTCAGAGCAGAAAATGCAGCCAGCCTTGCAAGGGCCAGGAACCAGCTGGCAGTTCCCGGGCCATCTGTCCTTGTGGCCTCAGGATTTCCCATCGAGCCTGTTCTGGACTACTTCCTCCAGTTGCCCACTTGCCTACATCCCCCAGGAGCATCTGCCAGTGAGCACCTTCCATCCTAAGTTGCAGTGATCTTCCCTGTTGTCAAAGCACTAGCGTTTCTGGATGCTGATTCCAGTCTCCAGCAGGGAGAATCTGACTGTCCCAAGCGTCCTGGATCATAGTTCACTGCCGAGCCTGTCAGCTGTTGCCGGGGAGGTGGGGATGTGGAGTCATCTGGAAAAGATCCGATGAGAAGCGGCATGGGAAGGGGGCCGTAGAACTGCTTATGTAAATGTTGTTCATCGCTGACATGTCGAGGCCTGTGGACCAGGCTCGGTGCAAGGTGGACTGGGTTCTGTGAGTTTCCTATTCCAGCATGGCCTAAGGCTTAAGACCTTAGCTTTCAGTCAAACAGACCTGGATGCAAATCTCAGCTTTGCCTGTTTAGGGCTCAGCTTGGGGCCACCTCTGTATGTTTCTGAGCCTCAGCCTCCTCATCTGCATGGTAGAAATGAAAGCACCTTCCTCGTGCATTTTCGTGCCAGTTAAGCAGGACGCGCCTGGCTCAGTAAGCATGTTGTCACTTGCCCAAGCTGATACCCTTTGGGAATACTTGAGCCAGGGTTTGATCACGGGTCTTCCTGGCGCAAAGCCAATGCTCCTTCCACTCTCCTGTTCTGACTCAACTTTCCTAATTCTACCAGAACTTTAAGGCTCTCCTCCATGCTTTGCATAATGGGTAATAACTGGAGGGTTGCCGAATCAGCCTTCCCTCCTGTAACAAAGTTGTCTAAGGCAGGGCTGCTCCAGAGTCACAGATGGGGGGCTGCAGTGGGAAAGTCATGGAATTCCAGAGGGTCCTGCTCATCCTTGGAAGCATCCTGGAACTGGCCTCCTCCTCCCCCACACACCCCAGCGGGGAAAGCTGGAAGAGGTTAGCACAGGATCACACCAGCCCTCGCGGGCCTGCAACACCCTGGAGTTAGATGATTTCATGATTCCACCCTCCCCTCCCTCCTGTCTGGCAAGCAGCCTTGGTTTTTTCAGAAGTAACTTGGCCCAAACAGGGTGGAGAGAGCCAAGCCTTGGTGGAGGAGCAGCAAGGCCAGTGCGGCGTAATGGAAAAAGCAGAGGACTCAGTCAGGAGACCTGGGGCCCAGCCACCCACCAGCTGTGTGGCCTTGGGAACACCCGTTAACCCCTCTGTGCCCGAAAGCCCTCATTGGTGACATGGGTTGATAACAATAGAAACAGCTGGCATTTCTGGAGCACTGAATGTGGGCCCCATCCTGCTAAACATCTAGATGTAGTGACTCATTCAGTCCTCCAGACAAGCTTATCCAATTACACAAATGAAGAAACCCAGGCTCAGAGAGGTTAAGTCACTTGCCTGAAGTCACACAGCTCGTGAGCCTCAGAGTTCAGATTGGAAACTGGGCAATCGACCCCAGTATCCACACTTTTAGCCGCTCTGCTGTCTGGGGCTCCTCTCTGTAGTGGCTACTTCACAAGGTTCTTATGAGTTAAAATTATCATCTGTGTCCAGAAGAGGCAAATTCATAGATAGAAAGCAGGTTCCTGGTTGCCAGATGCTAGGGGAAAATGGGGAGATACTGGTAATGGGTACTGGGTATCTTTTAGGGGTGATAAAGATGTTCTAGAATTGTTTAGTGGTCACGGAGGCATAACCTTATGAATATACTGAAAACCACTGCATTGTACACTTTAAAAGGGTGACTTTTATGATATGTTAAGTATATTTTAGGGTTTTTAAAAAGGGATGGTGAGTGCCAGAGCAGTTTGTAGGCTGTCGAGCACCAAGCAGATGTCAGCTCCTAGGATTATTGATGGGCATGGGTGCTGCCAGGACTTGGTATTAAGATTAAAGGAGGAGACGATGCCAGTCAACAGAGTGCTGAAGATCCTGGGCTTTCAGATTAAACAGGGCTGGGCTTTGATCCAACTTCTGCCCCTTGCTGGCCATGAGATCTTGTTTTCATCAGAACTCTTTTAGGTACAAATGACACAAGCCCAGTCAAGACGGATTATTCAAACAGAGCATTGATTAGCTGAATGTAACTGAGAAGTCTAAGGAGATTGGCTTCAGGTGTGGCTGGATCTAGGGGCCACACTGTCAATGAGGACTTGGCTTTCTTCACTTCTTGGCTTTCTTTGTGCCCAGGCCACGTGGTGTCCAGTCTGGTGGCAGCCACAGCTCCAGGCTGCATCCCACAGATCAGCACAGTGACTTCAGGGGAAGACAGAACACCCAACAGTTGAAGAAAAAGTCTCATTGATTCATTTTGGGTCATATGACCAGCCTATTCAGGACCAGCCTGGGGACTAACAGTGGAATCAGTGTCCTGCCAATGCATGGAGACTAAGAGCAGTGGTAGATTCCTTGGAGGACATCATGGAAATACCCTGTAGGTGACAGAAAACAATATGCCCCCTCCAATGGGGACAGGACATTCAGGCAGAGAAAACAGTTTGCAGAGAGGCCACTCAGGAGTTGGGGCATGACCCAGGCTCCCTGTGGGAAAAGAAACTCACAATCACTGAGTGCAACGGTTCACACTTGCAGCCCCACCGCTTTGGGAGACTGAGGCAGACAGATGACTTAAGCCCAGAAATTTAAGACCAGCCTGGCCAACAAAACAGGATCCTATCTCTACAAAAAATTTAGAAATTAGCTAGGTGTGATGGTGCACACCTGTAGTCCTAGCTGCTCGGGAGGCTGAGGTGGGAGGATCCCTTGAGGCTTGCAGGTTGAGGCTGCATTGAGCTGAGAGAGAGGCTCAGTCTCACAGTTACCAGTGAAAAGGTCCTTTTTAAAAAAAAAAAAAAAAAACAGAGACAGGGTCTCACTTTGTCATCCAGGCTGGAGTGCAGTGGTGCCATCACACCTTCTTGCAGCCTCAAACTCCTAGGTTCAAGTGATCCTCCCACCTTAGCCTCCTGAGTAGCTGAGACTTAAGGCGTGTGCCACCACGCCTAACTAATTTTTAAAAATATTTTGTAGAGATGGAGTCTTACTTTGTTGCCCAGACTGGTCTCAAACTGCTGGACTCAAGCCACCCACACTCCTCGGCCTCCCAAAGTGCTGGGATTATAGGCCTAAACTACCATGCCTGGCTGGAAGGTCCCCTTTGTGAAGATTCACCTTCCAATGTGGTTTCCTGACTTGCTTACCTTAGAAAGGCCTGATAGTCTTGCCTGGTGCTATTACTTGACCTCTGACCACGCGTCTCATTCACCTGAGGGTGCAGAGATGGGATAGAGCCCTGGGCTTGAAATAAGATTACCTGGTGTCAGGTATTCTTCACTCTGTCTTACCAGCTGTGCCACCGTGGGAAGGTCACCCAGCCTCTCTGAGCCCCCATTTCTGCCCTAACTTGGGCCTACCCTGGAGAGTCCATCAGAGTGTAACAGAGGAGGCTGGCAACGAAGCAGAGTACTGGGGACGACGGCAGTGCCCACAGAGCTAAGGGCAGTGCCTAGCGGAAATGTGGCTGGGTTGAGCCACATAGTAACAATATCAGCAGTCATTAACTGGAAGGTGCCAGATGCCCGTCTTATATGCCACCTCCTTCAGTCCTCACGAGCATGAGGTCAGTATTGTATCCATTTCACAGATGAGGAAACTGAAGCTCAGAAAGGCAGAGTCACATGCCCGGAAAGCAGCATAGCCGGGATTCAAGCCCAGGTATGGCTGGATCTGAAACTTGCACTTCAAACCTCCCTGCCTCCTTGGGCTCCCAGATTATCTCTGAATCTGTCTATTCAAAGATAGACTTGCCCACATAGAGTCCTGCCCACCGCTGACCCTTCTTAAGGCCCACTTGGCTCCTCCCTCTAAGATACAGGCAGTGTCTATCCCACAGAGGCCAGTTCTGATCAAAACATGAGCACATTGCAAACAGATCTCAGACCAGTAAGGGGTGCACTTTACACTGTGCTGTGCAATCTTTGCCTTCTGAGTTTCCCCACTGGTTCATTGTGTCACCCAGGCCAAGAGTCATGGCCATCACTGGAGCCAGGGCTTCCCTCACTGAACGCACAGTTAAACATTGCTGACCCAGACCTCGAGCTGCCATAAGGGACTCAGATGGATCTCTGCTTTCCATAAGACTCCAGTGTTGTGGGAATAAGCACATGTTATTTCAGATAGAAAGAAACCCAGGTGCTCAGAAAGGGACCTCCCTCCTAGCCAGGGAGCTCAGGCAGGGCTTGCTTCCTGGAGGAGGTGACATCCGAGCAGGGTCTTCACAATGAATAAGGAGTTGCCCCTCCTCTGAGTCAGGGAGGGCATTGCATGCAGAGGACACCTCATATGCGAAGGTGCAGAGGTGTGATACAGCAGGAACCTTAGCTAGGCATCTTCCAGAACTCTGACATTGGCAGGGGCCACAGAGCCAGCTGAGTCACTCTGCCCGTTAGGGAGCCCTTGGGAGAAGTGCCAGCCACATCTGTAAGAAGAAATACTCCGTACTGGGAAGTTCATGCTGCAGGGATCCAGAGAAGCCTTTCCGGCTCCTCTCCTGCTCTGCATGCTGTGCTGCAGGGTTGCTGATAGGCACAGGGGCTTGCAGCTCGAGCACTTCTTAGATGCATCAAATCAGGTGGAGGCTGCACCTCCAGATATGCCTTTGTCTCTCCGGAAACTGTCCCAAGTCATGCAGCAAAAACCACTTGATTCCGGTTTACACTGATAGGACTGACCTGTTCCCTTCTTTTTTTTTTCCTTTTTGTGAAGTGCAGTGGCACAATCTCAGCTCACTGCAACCTCTGCCTCCCAGGTTCAAACAATTCCCCCACCTCAGCCTCCCGAGTAGATGGGATTATAGGCACAAACCACCACATCCAGCTAATTTTTGTATTTTTAGTAGAGATGGGGTTTTGCCATGTTGGTCAGGCTAGTATTGAACTCCTGACCTCAAGCAATCACACCCGCCTCAGCCTCCCAAAGTGCTGGGATTACAGGCATGAACCACGCACCCGGCCTTGACCTGTCCCCTTCTAAGATCCTGGTCCTTCTACCCCCGCCCTCTTGGGAGTTTGACAGCCCCAAATGTGCTTTATAGGACTGTCTGCTCAGAAGCCCCCATGCTCCACCGCAGAGGCCAAAGGGAAGAGAGTGTTTTCTTCCAGCTTTTCTGAGGACAGGTCTAGGGATGGCAGAATCGAAGAGTTTTCACTCCCTAGGCAGGCCTTGCCTGGCCGGGAAGCCTTCCCAGCAGGATCCCAGCCAACATCTGGCCCAAGCCTCCACCAACCATATTTCTCCTAATATTGCCTTTACTCCATCCTCAGACACACTTTTTCCCCAGACATTATCTTCTGAAATTGGAGTATGCCTCCAACATGTTGTGCATACTTAAATGGAATCGTTTTCCCTTCCCACTGAAAGCTATTACCATATGGAAGGTGTGTCGCTGGGAAAATACAGTAGTTGCCTTTTTCCACACAGTTAGCAATTCTTTATTTCTAAAATAGAAAGAGGCATGATTATCTTGGGCAGTTGCAGCTAAGCTGAGGTCCAGGCCCCGTTGCTGCCACCTGGTATGTAATTTTTCCTTTCCCAGACAGTGGCTCACCAAACCGGCTAACCACTTTTTCTCATTCATTTTTTTCATTCATTCATTCCTTCATGTATTTATTCATTCTTCACACAGCTGTCTAACAGGTGCCTGCCATGTACCAGTGAGGAGGTAGTGGGGCAGAAGAGAGGGCAAACAGACTAGTAGGGAGGTGGAACTGAGAAAATACAAACACGGACTTAGCGGGAGCACTAAGTATGGAGAGAGGTCGACAGGAGGTGGTAGCAGCCTCCGTGCGGCGTGTCCATCAGGACACCAGGCATACTGACAGTTAGACCAGCTCGTGGCGGGGGCAGAATCCTCAAAGACAACAAGCCACAGATGGTGACGAGGTCCAGCCTGCAGCTGCACGTGATGGTCCCAGGCCTCTCTCCACTTCCTGCCCGGGCTCCTCTGGGACTTGGGGCTTTTGTGATGTTGAGGGGGTAAACCCCTCCCAAGTTCGGCCTTGACGGCCGCCGCTAACGCAAACCACGTGCAGTGGCAGCTTCCTTGGCGTTTTCTCTGGACCACGTGTCTCGCATTCCCTCTACCGCAAGCTGATGTCTTGAAACTGCTGATGGAGTGTTCTCTCTTTCTTCTTGGAAGCCTGTGATGTGGCAACTTGATGTGACTCCTTCTCCCTTCCTGCTCCCCAAATGACTCATCTTCCTCTTCAGTTCCCAGTCCTCCCCCTGAGCACCACTTCTTTTGTTGTCTGGCAGGGAGCAGGGGTGGTGGGTTTTCTCATTACCAAGGATGACATTGGTTAGACTTTGAGGCCTGTGCCTCCGCTCCTGGTGCTGCACACAGCCTGGGCCTGGTCCCTTGGAGAACCTACTTCAAGGCCTTCGGGTGCCTAGTGTTACAGTTCTCTGCATAGACGCAGTTGGTGGCTGATAAACCTGGGCGCACCAAGACCAGCTCGGCAAGGAAAGCTCGCGAGGCTCTAATCTCCTCCCACCTTCTTACCCTGAGTCCTAGTCTTTGCAACTAGCAAACTTACAGATGGCCATCAACACTGACACAATGATGAAGAAAATGAGAGAACACTGGATGTGGCTTACATAGGAGGATGATTGTCATAGTCCAGCCCTGCACTGTTTGGGATGGTATCCACTTGTCACATGAGGGTATTTAAATATAAATTCAAGTCAATTAAAGAAAAATTTTACATCAAGCTTCTGAATTGCAGGAGCAGCATTTCTCGTGCCCAGTAGCTACCTGGGGGCACCACGCATGGGCTCACACCTGTGATCCCAGCACTTTGGGAGGCCAAGGTAGGCGGATTACCTGAGGTCAGGAGTTCGAGACCAGCCTGACCAACATGGAGAAACCCCAGTCTATACTAAAAATACAAAATTAGCCGGGCATGGTGGTGCATGCCTTTAATGCCAGCTACTAGAGAGGTTGAGGCAGGAGAATTGCTTGAACCCAGGAGGCAGAAGTTGCGGTGAGCCGAGATCGTGCCATCGCACTCCAGCCTGAGAAACAGTGAGCGAAACTCTGTCTTAAAAAAAAAAAAGAAATAGCTACCTGGGGGCTGGTGGCCCCTGGGTTGGACAGCAAGATGTAGAACACCTCCATCATGGCAGAAAGTTCCAGCAGACACCCCCACTCCAACCATGGGGCCACCTGGGCAGTCCCGAGAGTTTTTTTGCCAACCTTAAAACACAGCCTCACAATCTAATACTATTCAGCCTTAAAAAAGAAGGAAATTCCTTCTTAAAAAAGAAGGAAATTCGGCCACATGCTACAACATGGATGGAGCTTGAGGATCTTATGCTAAGTGAAATATGCCCGTCCCAAAAGGGCAAATAGTGTGTGATCCACTTATTGGAGGTAGCTAGAGCAGTCAGATTCATAGAGACATTCTGCAGAGTTGTGGTTGCCAGGGCCCAGGAGGAGGGAGGTGGGGGGAGTCACAGTTTCATGGCAGGGCCCAGGGGAAGAGAGGTGGGGGGTGTCACAGTGTCATGGCAGGGCCCAGGGGGAGGGAGGTGGGGGGAGTCACAGTGTCATGGC
>NW_016107515.1:692939-703866 GCF_001604975.1 Cebus imitator
GGGCCCAGGGGGAGGGAGGTGGGGGGAGTCACAGTGTCATGGCAGGCCCCAGGGGGAGGGAGGTGGGGGGAGTCACAGTGTCATGGCAGGGCCCAGGGGGAGGGAGGTGGGGGAAGTCACAGTTTCATGGGTACCGTCTCAGTTTTGGATGGTGAAGAGGTTCCGGATGGTGGTGATGTTTACACAACATTGTGAATATGCTTAATGCCACTGAACTGTACGCTTAACTGTGGTAGAAATGGTAAATCTTATGTTTTATGTATTTAACACAATTTAAAAAAAAACATGCAGCCTCACAGACCACTAAAAGTTATCCCCAAATAACTTTCAAAATAATATTCAATATGGGCAGAGTGCAAGGAGGGGGAATTTCTTGCTGAGCATCTGGTGTGCTCCAGAGTTTCCACATGGCACTCATTTGCCCAGCCCTGCTGTGGAGCAGGCCGTGTCCCTCATCCTGCAGATGGCCAAACAGGCTGGGGGATGAAGTGTCTGGCCAAGGACACACGGCTGGCATGAAGAAGCATCAGGATTGAACCCCAGGGCTGTTGGGTCCCCAGCAGTCATGTCTGTGGTTAGACTCTGCAGCATTTAAACCCAGATCTGCCTCCTCCGATCAATACATAATACGAAGGGAAGCCCGTCCACTCCTTGGGCCATGCTGACCTGGGTAAAACCAAGTCAGGACAAAGGGCGAGAGAGCAGCTTCCTAAGACCAGGCAGGACTGACCCCTCTGAGGACTGAAAACACAGCAGTGCCAGGGACTCATTGGCTGACGTGTACACTCAGGCGGGGATCGCAAAGGAACTCGGAGACTGGAAATAGTCGTGTTAGGGTGGACGGATTACTGGTGCATTCTTTAAAAAAAAAAAGTTCCCCTTAACGATGTTTCATTGTCTTAACAAATAAAATTGAGAAGGGAAAAAGTAGATAGTGTTAGGCAAAAACCTATAAATCTCTAAAATACTCCACAGCTGAGACTGATTAATGGCTCTGCTTTTGAAAAGAAAGCATGCTGTCCACATGTGCACAGAATATTAAACTCACCTCATCTCAGGCTGACATTAGTATTCAGATGACACTCTGCAGCTGCTTCAAAGAGTGGTCTTAGGCAAAAAGAATGGAATTTAGACAAAGATGCTTGGACTGGCTGGACCACCACTTAGCTGTGTGACTTCAGACAAGTTCACTGCCCTCTCTGCTCCCCAGTTTCCTCATCTCTGACAAGGGGCTTATAACATTTATTTCACAGGGTTACTGTGAAGGTCACATGAAATTGTATATGAGAGGACGTGTTCACTGTGAACTGTTATAGAAATGTTGGTTGTGATTACTAATTATTATTTAATATTAGTAATATGAATATTATTCCTCAGAGTTACTTAGCAAGCATCTCCTGAAGTTGCCTCCCAAAGCGTCCGCTCAGTTGCATTCATTGGTTCAGTCATTTTTTTTTAAATTAATAAACTTTAGTATTTAGAGAAGTTTTAGGTTCTCAGAAAAAATTGACTGGAAAGTACAGGACATACTCCCTTGTCCTCCCCACTCACAACCTCCCCCTAGCAACACCCGGTTCAGCCAGTTTTTATTGAGCACCTACTATGTGCTGGCATTGAAGAGCTCTTGGATTCACAAAAGAAAGGCTGCCTTTTCCAGCAAGACCCCAGTGTGGCCTCACCCGTCTCTGAATGACAGTGGACCAAGCATTTCCGCCTCACCAGGCAACACTGAGCAGGGGATAATGACTAGAAACCACAAATAAAACCACGTGTTTAAAATACTGACAAGAATGTAGGGAAAAGGGAACACTTATACATAGTTGGTGGGAACATAAACCCGTATAGCCACCATGGGAAACGATGTAGAGGTTCCTCAAAACACTGGAAAGAGACCTACCATGTGATCCAGCAATCCCACCACTGGGCATTTATCCACAGGAAAGGAAATTAATATATCTAAGAAATAATACATCCCATGTTTATTGCAGCTCTAGTCACAACAGCCAAGGTGTGAAATCAGTGCCCATCAGCAGATGAGTGGATAGAAAAAATGTGGCGTGGGCCAGGCGCGGTGGCTCACACCTGTAATCCCAGCACTTTGGGAGGCCGAGGTGGGTGGATCACCTGAGGTCAGGAGTTCGAGATTAGCCTGACCAACATGGTGAAACCCCATCTCTACGAAAAATACAAAAATTAGCCAGGCTTGGTGGTGCATGCCTGTAGTCTTACCTACTGAGGAGGCTGAGGCAGGAAAACCGCTTGAACCTAGGAGAAGGAGGTTGCAGTGAGCTGAGATTGAGCCATTGCACACCAGCCTGGGCGACAAGAGTGAAACTCTGTCTCAAAAAAAAAAAAGGAAAGAAGAAAATGTGATATGCTTACACAATTGAATACTATTCAGCCATCAAAAAGAAGGAAATCTTGTCATTTGCACCAACATAAATGCATCTGGAGGACATTATGTTAAGTGAAATAAGCCGGAAACAGAAGTTCTCACACGTAGAAGCTTAAAAAGTTGATCTCATAAAAGTAAAAAGTAGCACAAAGGATACTAGAGGCTAAGAAGTGGGGAGATAGAGATTCGTAAAAGGATACAAAGTCACAGCTATATAGGGGGAATAAGTTCTAGCGTCTGGGGTTATTTTGTTTTGTTTTTGAGACGGAGTTTAGCTCTTGTTGCCCAGGCTGGAGTGCAATGGCATGATCTTGGCTCACAGCAACCTTCACCTCCCGGGTTCAAGTGATTCTCCTGCCTCAGCCTCCCTAGCAGCTGTGATTACAGGAACGTGCCACCATGCCCAGTTATTTTTTTGTATTTTTGTAGAGACGGGGTTTCACTGTGTTAGCCAGGTTGGTCTCAAACTCCTGACCTCAGGTGATGCACCAACCTCGGCCTCCCCAAAGTGCTGGAATTACAGGCGTTAGCCACCATGCTAGGCCAGTTCTACTGTTGTATAGCACTGTGGGTGACTGAAGTTAACAATAGTGTATTATATAGTTTCAAATAGCTAGAAAGAAAACATCGAATATTTCTAACACAAATAAATGATACATGTTGAAGATGATGGGTATGCTAAATACGTATGCTGATGTGATCACTACATATTATGTGAATCACAGCATTACTAATGTACCCCATGAATATATACAATTATTATGTGTCAATTAAAAATTAAATTTTAAAAATTAAAAAGAAACTAGAAAGTGAAAACCCAGGTCAGGCGCTGTGTAATCCCAACACCTGTAATCCCAACACTGGAAGGCCAAGGCATGTGGATCACTTGAGGTCAGGAGTTCAAGACCAACGTGGCCAACATGGTGAAACCCCGTCTCTACTAACTATAAAGTTAGCCTTGTGTGGTAGTGTGCACCTATAATCGCAGCTACTTGGGAGGCTGAGGTAGGAGGATTGCTTGAACCTGGGAGGTGGAGGTTGCAGTGAGCCGAGATCGTGATCGTTGCATTCCAGCGTGGGCAACAAAAGGGAAACTCCGTCTCAAAGAAAGAAAAAAGTGATAACCCGAAGCATGCAAAAGGAGGGCAGTAATTAAGATAAGAGATTGACAGCCTGAGCAACATGGCAAAAGCCGTCTCTACAAAGTACAAAAAAAGAAGCCTGGCGTGGTGGCACACGCCTGTAGTCCCAACTACTCTGGATGCTGAGATGGGAGGATCTCCCGAGCCTGGGGAGATCAAGACTGCAGTGAGCTGTGACTGTGCCACTGCACTACAGCCTGGGTGACAGAGCTAACCCTGTCTCAAAAAAGAAGAAATTGAGAACAGAAAACAATAAAGAAAAATAGTGAAACTAAAAGTAAGTTCTTTGAAACGATAAAGATTAATAAACTTCTAGCTAGAGACCAAGGAGAAAAAGAGAAAAGGAAAAAGAAAACCCCCAGTTTAAAAGTTTAAAGACTTCTGGGGCAAGGCCGTGCATCCCAGCAGCTTCAGAATGCCCAGCCAAGCTGAGGCTGACCCACCTGCCCAGGGCATCCTGTAGAACAGCACCGAAGAGGCTGGGAGCTCCAGCCTGGAAAAGCAGCCCTGTCCTTTTTAATTGTCTTCATAGCATTTCAGAGGGGGGTGATTTGATGATAAAGAAGCAAGTGGTCTTCAGTCTCTGGTCCCCCAACTTTGTTGGCTACAGGCCTTGAGTTTCCTGGACAGTCATGTCTTCTTTAAGGGAATGATCTGAGGATGTAATGAGGGAATGTTTCTAAAGAACCTAGCCCATGTCTAGCAGATGGTGGGTGTTCAATACACGTATCTCTCGCCTCTCCCACTTCAGGTCCTCCCCTCCTCCCCAAATGCCTACACAATAGCTGCACACATTTCTCCTGGACTTTTCAAAGCTTCTTTTATTACATGAGAGGGACGGATCTTGAGTGCCAGAGTGACTTTCCCATGAGCAGGCTTTTCGCTTTTCACATTCCAACCATAACTCCTCGAGGCTGGAGACTGCCTCCCCATCTGCTTTGATTCCTTGACCCCCGTACTAAACAGGGTAGGTTAAGATGGTGCTCACACAAGTAACCTCACTGTACAACAAGAGCGTCTTGACGCCCCTCACTCAGGCCACATGTCCAGCAGAGGTCACTGGGGTCTTTGGACCTCATCCCATGACTGTGGCCAGCAGAGAAGCCAGGCTCTGGAGTGGAGCGTGGTCAGTCCCCAAGGAAGAGGGAAATAGCATACACCAGTCATCATCTTCCACCCTGAAGTGACACAGGTCTCCAGCTCACATGCAACTGGCCACATCCCACTTCAAGGGACTGGGGAAAGTACAAATCTACCATGGACTCAGAAGAAGAACCAGAAATACTTGACAACAGCATTAATGACTTCTGCAGCCCAGTTTTAATCCATAAAATAACGCTGCAAGTTGGTGTCCTTATGGCAGGCTTAAAGATGAGGCCCTAAAGCGTTATGTCACTTTCCTAAGACCACATGGGGAGTAAGTAGCAGATCCTTGTGATTTCGTATGCCAAATCAGATATTTCACATTAAGTCCTTGAAGCGTCAGAGATACATTTTGTTTTGGGGACTCTGCCCTCTTGCTCCTCTTCCCCCACAGCAGCCTACACCTGCCTCTCTTTACACCACCTTGTAATGATCAGTTTCTTCCCAGTCCTCTCTCTAGACTATGAATCTTTTCCTTGCTGTACCCTGCACCTCTAGCACAGAGCCCGGCCCAAAGCTATCTGCTGAGCCAACCTGGGGAATTCTTCTGGGTCAGGGGAATACAGTGCTCTCATAAGCATAAACCTAACCACACTGATTGAATGTTAGTGATTTATTCCTTACCTCAACCCAGTAATTCTTAAAAAACAAGATGACCTGCTGTCTATGAAATCCTGGTGGCCCTGAGAATATTGTTCACGTTTCAGATCCTATGGATGGAGAACCCCAGGAAAGACAGGAATGGTCTCTCCTAACTCTGAACCTTCACAAATCTGGCAGCTGTCGATATAAACATTGTTTTTATGGAGTTTCTAGATCCAATTGAAATTGCCTTTCCCATTAGTTTGGGTTTCTGGAAAGCTGAATGAAGTGAACTTTTTGTATGTCACATCACATATTTCACATCTTTCCTTTAAAAGGTCTGAGATGTTGTTTATTGTCTTATGAAAGGTTTCTGTTTTTGGTGTTCTCTCCCCTGTTTAGATGCAGATGTTGGACAAATTTCCCATGGAAGGAGGACAGAAGGACCCTAAGCAGCGGATCATTCCCTTTCTGCCAGGTAGGTGAGATGGGTGCTCTCAGTCTGGGACACTGAGGACCCCCAGACCCTTGGGACACTTTATCAGCTTTTCTTCCTTTATCAGGGGACACCATCCCACTGACCAGAACCTCTGCTATTTGTAGAAATTAACCCATTTATGCCAGAGGTTGCAATTTTTTTTTAATTTTTGCATGAGTGAAAAATCAGACCTTAGTGGTGACCTTGAGCAGTAGAATATAAATAACTCCCACATACTTAGCGTTCCAATAATGGAACGCTAAGCATAAGTAGGCTAATGACTAAGTACTTGGGTTTTGGCATTAGATGCTATACCATTTACCAGCTGATGAACGACCGTGGGAAGACCCTTTACCTCTGGGATCCTCAGTTGCTCCCATCTCTAAAATGGGAATAATTCAAGCTCAGTAAGTTTTTTTGTTTGTTTGGTTTTTGTTTTTTTTAAGACGGGGTTTCACCATGTTGGTCAGGCTGGTGTTGAACTCTCGACCTCAGGTGATCCGCCCGCCTTGGTCTCCAAAGTGCCTGGATTACAGGCGTGAGCCACCGCGCCCGGCCTCAGTAAGTTTTTGTAGTGAGTGCTTTCTGTTTCTATAGCTATGGTATTTGTTTTCTATCCTTGCATAACAAATTACCACCAATTTAACAGCTTAAAACACCCATGTATGACCTCACAGATCTGTGAGCCAAAAGTGCAGGCAGGGTTTTTAGCCCAACTGGGTTCTGCTCAAGGTCTCATGAGGCTAAAGGCAAGATGTCAGCCGAGCAAGCTCTTATCTGGAGGACTTAGAGAAAAGTCTGCTTCCAGCCTCCACATAGATTGTTGGCAGAGCTCACTTCTTCATGGCTACAGGACCAAGATCTGTTCCTTGCTGGCTGTCACCCTCTCAGCTTCTAAAAGGTTCCCGCATCGCTCATCACAGGAGCCCTCTCCATCTCCCAGCCAACAGTGGGGCAGCAAATCTGACTTGGGTTCAGATCCCTCTGACTTCGCCTTCTGCCACCAGTCAGGGAAAGCTGTCTGCTTTTAAGGACTCTTAACGATTATTACCTGACTAATCCAGGATAATCTCGCTCTTTTAAGGTCTAAGGCATTTAATAGCTCGTCACATACACAAGCTTTGGGGATTAGGGTGGCACATCCTTGGGGGATATTTTAGAAAGTTTATGAACCACACCAACTGCTGTGCAATGTTTAATGCAATTATGCGTAGTCTCTGTTCCCAAGGCAGTCAGTCTCCATCCCCCCAAATTTCTTACCAAAGAATAATGTCATGGCTTTAGCTCAAAGAGAGGGGTTACCCTGGCCGGGCACAGTGGCTCACACTTGTAATCCCAGCACTTTGGGAGGCCGAAGTGGGTAGATCACGAAGTCAGGAGTTCGAGACCAGCCTGGCCAACATTGTGAACCCTCATCGCTACTAAAAATATAAAAATTAGCTGGGCGTGGCGGCGGGCGCCTGTAATCCGAGCTACTCAGGAGGCTGAGGCAGGAGAATTGTTTAAGCCTGAGAGGCAGAGGTTGCAGTGAGCCAAGATCTCACCATTGCACTCCAGCGTGGGCCACAGGGTGAGACTTTGTCTCAAAAAAGAGAGGGGTTACCCAAACCAACATTACTGCTTCAAGTATAATAATAGCTCCCTATTGCGGGCCAGTCACTGAGTGCTTTACATTCATTACCTCGTTTGGTCCTCAGAGCAGCCCTGCAGCATAGGCATTACTGTGCCCATTTCACAGATGAGTAAATTGAGGCTCAGGGAACCTATAGGCCCTTGCAAACTTGGGTTCAGACACAAGTATGGCTGGCTCCAAAATTCATGCCTGGAGTCAGACAGCCTGGATTCCAACCCCAGCAGGCCCCCCTCACCAGCTCTGTCACCTTGGGTAGATGACTTCATTTGCAAATTGGAGATAATAATGGTACTAAAATAATGAAGTTGTTATGATGATTATGTAAATGCCTAGCAGGTTGCTAACAGCCATCAAGCACTTTGATGAGTTTTATGTACTGAAAATCAACAATCTGACAATCCCCCCAAGTCACAGATATTTAGAGCTGGGTGGGCCCTTGAGATATTTTTTCAAGGCCAGGTGCACACCTGTAATCCTAGCACTTTGGGAGGCCGAGGCGGGTGGATCACCTGAGGTTAGGGGTTGGAGACAAAGTTGGCCAACATGGCGAAACCCCTTCTCTACTAAAAATACAAAAAATTAGCTGGGCGTGGTGGTGGGCACCTATAATCCCAGCTACTCAGGAGGCTGAGGCTTGAACCTGGGGAGTGGAGGTTATTGTGAGCCGAGATCATGCCACTTCAGCCTGGACGAAAGAGCGAAACTCCGTCTCAGAAATTTTAAAAAGAACATCTTTTTTCAGAGAAGGGAGCAGGTCCAGAGCCGGTGGGGGACTCCCTGGGTCACAAGTCCAGTCTCCCAGCCCCCTAGTCCAGGACATAGTGGGTTCTTCAGGTATTGCCATCATTTAATGGGTTTAGAGACAGGGCACATATGTTTGCCAGGCCTCCTCTGCTGGGAGAATCCTTCACCTAAAAAAGCTAACATTTGTAGTTCCTCCACTGGCAAAGTGTGCAACTGTGCTGGAATTTTCTTTCCTGCTGGAAAAAAACCCAGCTGGCCAGCTGCGACAGCCAAATGTCAGCGCTCCAAAACGTGTGCTTCAGAGTCAAACAGACCAGCCCGTGACCTCAAGCAAGCGACATCCCCCTGAGCCTCAGTTTCCACATCTGTTAAAAATGGGACAATGACCCCTACTTCACAAGATCCAGTTCCTGGCACATAGTAGATTCTTGGTAAAGGCAGAAACAGGGTCCTGGGACATGCTTTTGGAATCTCTTGGTTTCCCACGTTAGAGACTTCCTTAAATGACCATTCTGGATATTCAAGGTAAACTGGACTCCAAATGTGGGGTTTTTAAAAAAAAAATCAAGAAAGGAAAGCGGTGATTTCTAACTCTTTACTGGATAAAAAGGCAAAACCAGCTCTGGAAAACTACCCAAGACAGAGAAGAACTTGAGCCGACCCTCTCCCAAGCTCTTAAACGCTTTCATGATTACGTAATCCTTCTCCACCAAAGAATTAATGAAAATACCCTTCCCAGGGACTTGGTCCCTGCTCAAGGCACCCACTTGTGGCTTGGAGAGGTCCCGCTGGGCCCCAGGACCCCGGACCACCCCTTCTGAGCCGCTTCTTAGCTTTTCCTCGAGGCCGGCCGAGGGTGAGGCCAAGGCTGGGAAGGACAGAGAAGCGCCCCCTCTTCTAGGGTCAGTTTTCTGCCAAGACTGCCGCGTCAGCAGAACAAAAGCAAGTCTCTTGTTAGCACAGAGACGGGGGAGGGGAGAGCAGCCTGCACAGTTTTCCATCCCAGCAGGAGCTGGGGAAGCCAACTTGGCAGAGGATGCTGCCTGAAAAATGGGAATTACAGTCTGGCCTTCCTCCACGGTGGAAAACAAAAGCCGACCGTTCCCACCAAAGGCTGTGCTCGCCTCTGAACACCCTTTCCACCCCATGAAGGCAGCCAGCTCCCCCTCCTTCCCGGAGATGCTCTCACGTCAGGCACAGGCCAGGGCTGCTGCCCATGGCACCTCACCAGGGAGGCCCAGGCCAAGGAGGTGCTGGCTCCTATGCCTACCACTGGCCACACGGTTCTGCCCCACGGCCAGGACCTGAGCCACAATTCGGGCTCTGCCATGGATAAATGACAAATTAGCCCATAGGAGGCAGGTTTAAGAAAACTGGGAGTGCGTGAGTCACCTAAAGTCTAAAAAAAATAATAAGGAATTGCCCCTTTGCAAGCACCTACTAAGGGCCACCCCTGTGCTGGGTATCATGGAGATGGCTTCTAAGAGCTAGGGGCTGCTGTCCCATTTCACAGATGAGGAGACTGAGGCTCCAGAAAGTAAATGCATTCCCCAAAGCGGTGCTGCCTGGGATTGGCCAGGGCCTCACTGACTGCAGAGCCTCTCCAGTAGGCCCCATTGCTGCCACAGGGCATCCTGCCCTCATTGCTGGCAGGGCACCAGACAGGCATCCAGAGATTACCATCTCACTGAGGTCACACAGGTACAGGAGTGACACTTTTGTCCTTGTGTCACCCCCCAGGAAATGCTGAGTGCGCCCGAGTCTTCTGTTCCCTCTCAGCTCCTGTAGACCGAGCCTTGTGTGGATCCCTACCTTTGGTCTCTAGCCGGTGGCAGCCTCAGGATAAGCCTGTGCCTACTGCCATGGGCCAGCGCTGTCCCGTGAGGTTGGAGATATTTGGAGCCTGCTCATGACCTTTTCAGTAAGATGCCTGTACAGCCTCCTCGACCCTTCCCCTGTTTTACAGAGGAAAAATTTACAGAAGGGGACCAAAATATTTTTGATTAGGGACCCCTCTCCCATTTTGAGAAATAAATCCGAGTGCAGGGAGCATTTGCTGGGTAGGATTTCTCTTCATAGGCACACATTCTTTGTTTTTCCTGAAGGCTCGGGACATTCCTGGGGTTCTATATTGCAAGTAGTTCCACCTACGAGGACAGTAAAATGGAGATGGGGAGTATTTGATTGTCACAATGACTGGAGGTGGGTGGAGTTGGGAAAGCTACCAGCTTCATCTGGATTTGGACCAAGGATGCCAAACACCCTATAGGGTGGGGCCAGTCCAGGGAAGCATTGCCCCGCCCAAACTCCAGCAGGTCCCCCTCCCCTGCTTTTGGGAAACACCAGCTGTCGGGACCAGGAGGGCAGGCCACAGTTTTGCTCTTGTCTCCCAGGCTGGAGTGCAATGGCACGATCTCGGCTCACCGCAACCTCCACCTCCCAAGTTCAAGCGATTCTCCTGCCTCAATCTCCTAGTAGCTAGGATTATAGGCATGTGCCACCACGCCCAGCTAATTTTTGTATTTTTAGCAGAGACGGGGTTTCACCACATTGGTCAGGCTGGTGTCAAACCTCTGACCTCAAGTGATCCACCCACCTCGACCTCCCAAAGTGTAGGGATTACAGGCGTGAGCCACCATGCCCAGCCTAGATATATGTATATATATGTATATATACATATATATATTTTTTTTTTGAGACGGAGTTTCGCTCTTGTTGCCCAGGCTGGAGTGCAATGGCACGATCTCGGCTCACCGCAACCTCCGCCTCCTGGGTTCAGGCAATTCTCCTGCCTCAGCCTCCTGAGTAGC
>NW_016107515.1:703981-708558 GCF_001604975.1 Cebus imitator
TTAGTAGAGACAGGGTTTCACCATGTTGACCAGGATGGTCTCGATCTCTTGACCTCGTGATCCACCCGCCTCGGCCTCCCAAAGTGCTGGGATTACAGGCTTGGGCCACTGCGCCCGGCCCAGATATTTTTTTAATTGGTGAAAATGAGAGAGAAAAAAATGCCTTTCTCTATCTCTTTTTTTTTTTTTTTTTTAAATTTACCATGTCTACCTAGTTTCCAAATAGTGTCCTTTGGCACCAGAGAAAGTTGTCCAATTATTTAAAATGTTGGATTAGCCATATGGTCTTTTTCGGTGCAAATCTCCTTTACCACTTTGCATTGCAAATCTTTAAAAGTCAGTAGGGTTGTTTTTCAGCATCCCTTCCAGTTCTGTCATATTATGAAAATTCTTACTGTACTAACAGTTTTTGTTTTGTTTTGTTTTGAAAGGGAGCCTCACTTACTCTGTCACCCAGGCTGGAGTGCTGTGGCGTGATCTCAGATCACTGCAACCTCCACAACCTGGGCTCAAGCGATTCTCCTGCCTCAGCCTCCCGAGTAGCTGGGACTACAGGCATGCATTATCATGCCTGGCTGATTGATTTTTTTTGGTTTTTTTTTGGTTGTTTTTTTTTTTTTGGTATTTTTAGTAGACACAGAGTTTCGCCATGTTGGCCAGATTGGTCTCAAACTCCTAACCTCAAGTGATCCACCTGCCTCGGCCTCCCAAAGTGCTGGGATTACAGGCATGACCCACCGTGCCCAGCACTTACTAGCCTTTTCTATGCCATCCTATCCCTGCTCACCCAAGCTTGATCTGTGGAGATGGCCGTCTCACCAGAAGCCATCTTAGATCAATAGTAATCTCTCCTCACCTTGCCAGGCTCTTGACCCAAATTCGTCTTTTTAACCAACATCCTAGGACCAGAAAATATAGAGAGTTCTTAGTAGGTCTCCATGCTGTGCTCTCCAGAGCAGCTGTGGTCCTCCCACGCCTTCCCCTTGGCCTACCCACAGATTCCCCCTGGTCACTTTGCATGAGCTTGGTAGAGGTGCTTATCTCCTTCCCCCGTGTCTTTGGCCCCTCTTTATGTCTTATTTCTGATTTCCCCCACCTCCGACTGTGGTAGATCCAGAATGGTGAGCCAGGTGGTCTTAATCTTTAGTTTGTATGCTTCACCTCCATCTCCCAAAGAGAGGATATTCTATCTAGACTCTTGAGAGCCCACTGATTTGCTTTAAACAAACGTCGCCCATGATATGTCAATGTCTTGGACATTTCCAGAGATCTTCAGTGGCATCATGCGTATACCCGTGTTTTCCTGTGACCCACATTCTCTACCCATGTGTCATACTGGTGGTTCATAGCCCTATGCCCCAGAGTTTGGGGTGTCATAAAGCAGTTAGTGGACTCTCGGTTAATACTGGATGAAATAGGAGGACTCAAAACCCTTCTCTTACAAACAGTAATTGGGGAAGGAACTGGAGGGATTTGTCATCTTTGTAGGTGGAAGCCACATTCATACGTTTATCAAACATTAGTGTCACAAAATGGACTGAGATGCCGTCAGTTCCTATTTGTGCAGCGCATGTGATAGGACTGGTAGAAAGGGAGGGAGGGAGGAAGGGAAGAAGGGAAGAAAGGAAGGAAAGAAGAAGGGAGGGAGGAAGGGAGGGAGGAATGTGCCGTAAAATAAAAAGAAGTGCTTTTTAAAAATTAAATTTTAAATTTAATTAAATAATGTATATTTAATTATATATTATATATAATAAACATTAAATAATTAATTAGATAACTTTAAATAAATTCTTTTAAATTAAAATTTAATTTAATAAATTGAAAAGAAGTGCTATAAAAATAAATAATGTGTGCAGTCAGAAAGAGCCAAGAACTCTTAACCCATATGAGGGGTGGTGGGGTTGCACGGGCTGTGTGCAGGCAGAGGGGAGGGCTCAGAATGGTAGAGCATGGGTGTTTAGGGAACATGAGGAGAAAGCAGAAGGTGAATGAAGAAACGGGAGAAGGAGACTGAACTATTGCTGAGGGCATGTCTGCTTACCCACTGTCCTGCTCACCCAGTCAGAATCCTGGAGTTGGACAGGACCTCACATCCTTGGGTCCAACCTTCTTTCTTCATCGGGTAGGAGCAGATTCCTTCCACAGTTGTTTTCAGCCTCCTTTATCTCACCAAAACGTATTCCATGGGTCCGATTCCCCCAAGCTCTTGAGCTAAAGCTGTGAATGGGGGTTAGGGGACCTGACATGGGCTTATCCAAGCCCCACGAAGTCCAGCAGGGATACCTTCATCACAGCCAGGAATTTTGGCACCACTCAGACCTGCCTTAGAAACAGCCACGTACACACGCTCTCAGGTTGCTGAGAGCTTGTCCCTGTTCCCTGACGACACTGTCTTTGCTCCCATCTTCTGCAGGTAAGATTCTCTTCAGACGAAGCCACATCCGGGACGTGGCTGTCAAACGCCTGATACCAATTGATGAATACTGTAAGGTAAGGCTGGGAAATGCCCACACAGTCTTCCCTGTAGATGTATTCTGTTTTCTTTTCCTTTCTTTTTCTGACTACAAGATACTCATTGATAAAAATTTATGCAATTCAATGGAATGTAAAGAAATCAGAGGGGGAAATCATTAAACCGAGAGAAAACAGTTATTAAGGGATTTATGTATTTCCTTTCCACCTTTTCTCCATGTGCATTTCTTAATGATGTTGAGACCATTCAATATGTGTTATTTTGTCTCTCTTTCTCTTTTGCCCTAATTCTTATATGAGAATTTCTCTTCTATTAAAACATCCTCTTGGCCAGGCATGGTGGCTCATGCCTGTAATGCCAGCAATTTGGGAGGCCGAGGCAGGCAGATCACCTGAAGTTGGGAGTTCGAGACCAGCTTGGCCATCATGTTGAAACCCCGTCTCTACTAAAATACAGAAATTAGCCAGGTGTGGTGGCACATGCCTGTAGTCCTACCTACTTGGGAGGCTGAGGCAGAAGAATCGATTGAACCTGGGAGACAGAGGTTGCAGTGAGCCGAGATTGCACCACTGCATTCCCACATGGGCAACAGAGCGAGACTCTGTCTCAAAAAAAAATCCTCTTAAGCCTACTTTTAATGACCGTGTAGTATTCCATTATACATGCATGCTTCAAAACTTATTTAACCAACCCCTTTTGTTTGATGGTACAGCAGCTTCCTGTCCCTTGAATGTTCTAAAAAACAAGGGACCTGCCTTTTGGTTATATTTCATTTGTCCTGAGGCTACAGTCAGAACGAAGCATGTTTTTATTTTGTTTAGCAGCTTTTCTTATCTTTGGTATTTACTTCTCCAACTTAAAATCACTAGCGATTCTGATAGGAGAGGGGTAGGAATAGCAAGAAATGTTTCTTTTTTTTTTTTTTTTGAGACGGAGTTTCGCTCTTGTTACCCAGGCTGGAGTGCAATGGCGCGATCTCGGCTCACCGCAACCTCCGCCTCCTGGGTTCAGGCAATTCTCCTGCCTCAGCCTCCTGAGTAGCTGGGATTACAGGCACGCGCCACCATGCCCAGCTAATTTTTTGTATTTTTAGTAGAGATGGGGTTTCACCATGTTGACCAGGATGGTCTCGATCTCTTGACCTCGTGATCCACCCGCCTCGGCCTCCCAAAGTGCTGGGATTACAGGCTTGAGCCACCGCGCCCGGCCCAAGAAATGTTTCTTAGATGGAGCAGTGAACAAACTCCTCCTCAAATCAGGAACAAAGCAAGTATGTTTACCCTTACACGTCTGTTCTACATTTTACTGGGGGACTAGCCGGTGTAAGCACACAAAAAAGAAAGAAAAGGCATTCAGATTGGGAAGGAAGGAATATAACTCTTAACTCACAGATGACACAATTCTCTATGTAGAAAATCATAAGAGATCCATCAAAAAATGCTAGAACAAATAACTGAGTTTAGTAAGATCAGGATAAAAGCTCAATATACAGAAAACGGTTGTATTTCTATATCCTAGGAACAAATAATCCAGAAATGAAATTAAGAAAACAGTCCAACTCCCAATAGCAACAGAAAGAATGACATGCTTAGAAATAAATTTAACAAAGGAAGTGCAGGATTTATATACTGAAACTACAAAACATTTTAATAAAATTAAAGAAGATCTAAATTAATGGAGAGACGTTCCATACTTGTGGATTGAAAGACTCAATATTGTTAAAATAGAACTCCTCCCAGAATGAATCTGCATATTCAATACAATCTCTGTCAAAATCTTTTTTATAGGTTTTTTTTATAGAAATTAACAAGCACATCCTAAAGTGTATGTAGAAATATAAAGGGCCCAGAACAGTCAAAACACTTTTGAAAAAGAATGTTAGAGGAGCCATACTACCCATTTTCAAAACTCCCTACAAGGTACAGTAATCAGGATAACATGGTACTGACAAAAATAGGCATAGAGATCAGCAGAACAACATTGAGCATCCAGAAATAAAATCTTACAAAATGTTTGATCAGTTGATATTCCACAAAGGTGCCAAGACAATTCAATGGGAAAAGGATCGTCCTTTTTTTTTTTTTTTTTTTTTGAGATGGAGTCT
>NW_016107515.1:708662-729156 GCF_001604975.1 Cebus imitator
TTTTAGTAGAGACAGGTTTCCCTATATGTTGCCCAGGTTGGTCTCGAACTTCTGACCTCAAATGATCCACCCACCTCGGCCTCCCAAAGTGCTGGGATTACAGGCATGAGCCACTATGCCGGGCCGAAAAGGATAGTGTTTTAACAAACAGTTGGGACAGTCAGCTGTTGCATTAGTTTCCTGGAGCTGCATAGCAAAATACCACAGACTGCGTGGCTTACCACATCATTTATTTTCTCATAGTTCTGGAGGCTGGAAGTCTAGGCAGCCTCTCTTCTTGGTTTATAGATGAGATGGCTCTTCTCCCTGTGTCTTTACAAGGTCTATTCTCTACCTATCTATGTCCTGATCTCCTCTTCCTATAAAGACACAGTTATATTGGATTAAGGCACATCCCTAATGACTTCATTTTACTTTAAATTACCTCTTTAAAGAGCCTGTCTCCAAATATATTCACATTCTGGGGGATTAGGGGTTAGGACTTTAATATATGAATGGGGATGGGGAGCAAAACAATATAGCCCACAACAGCTATACACAAAAAAAATGAAGTTAGACAGTTATACCATGCATGAAAATCAACTCAAAGTGAATCATAACCCTAAATATAAGAGTTAAAACTGTAAAACTTCTAGAAGAAAACATAGAAGAAAGTTATCACAACCTTGAGTTGGGCAGTTTTTAGCTATGACCCCAAAAGTGTGAGCCTTTAAAAAAAAAAACTGATAAAAACTGAACTTAATTAAATGGCCTTATAGACTTCTATATCTCAAAAGGTACCACATTAACAAAATGGCCAGGCACAGTGACTCACACCTATAATTCCAGCTCTTTGGGAGGCCGAGGCAGACAGATCACTTGAGGTCAGGAGTTCAAGACCAGCCTGGCCAACATGGTGAAACCTCGTCTCTACTAAAAATACAAAAGTTAGTTGGGCACAGTGGCACATGCTTATAATCCCAGGTACTTGGGAAGCTGAGACGGAAGGACAGCTTGAGTCCAGGAGTTGGAGATTGCAGTGAGCCAAGATGTGGCACTGCACTCCAGCCTGGATAACAGAGTGAGACTCCATCTCAAAAAAAAAAAAGAGTCACCTTGCCCAGCCGGGAAGTTCCAATTCATACCTTCCCCAGAATCTGTTGGCCCTCAGCCCAAATCAGCCTGTTTTACCTCTACCCTAGCCCACCTGACCTCTCTCCAGGGTCAGACTTTCCTTGCACCCAGGGCTTCACCAACTCCTAGACTTTTGATTTTGAAAAGGAAATTTAAAATCCGGGAGTAGTACAGGATAGCAGCAGCCGTCTGCATCTGCCTGATGCTTGGAATGGTACAGAGATAATGAATTCACCTGGACTAACCACAGGGACGAAACTGCTTATGTTAAATGAGCCACGTGGAAGTTACCACCCCCACTAGTAATGAAACGTAAGAAATGGAGCGGATATTTGGAGTTTTGGTTGGCCAGATTCCCTGGGCTCAGCTTCAAAGCAACTGCCCTCCTGGAGAGAGATGAAACGATCCCTTTCTTTTATAGACTACATAGGCTGTTACATGACATTTGGGTATCTGTCACTGACGTTGTGAACCGACTTAAGCCAATTTGATCTATCACAACTAGCTTTATTTTAGTAGAAATTGAAGGTCTCTAACAGATAGAGATAGATGAGGGCTATAGATGATATCGCAAAGCTAGCTACCGGGTGTATTTTGCAATGGAAGAAACTTTCTGCTTTACCAGACCTATTGTAAAGTTACAGTAATTAACATAGTACAGTATTAGCACAAGGGATAGACAAACCCTTGAAACAAATAGAAAACCCAGAAACAGGTCTGTGTGTATTTGGATAGACACCGTGATACTGACAAAGGCAGCCTTGCAGATCATTCCTCAACAAATGGGTATCCACATGGGAAGAAAAAACAAAAAAGATAACTAACCCCTGCCTCACACCACACATGAAATCATTTCCAAGAAAATTAAAGACATAAATGTAAGAGGCAATGTTACAAAAGGTTTTAGGAGATAACATAGGAAAATATATTTATAATCTCTAGGTATAAGATTTCTAAAGATGCAAAAAGCATACCAGGCACAAAAAGATTGATTTATTTGAATACATTAAATATAAGAACTTCTGTTCATCGAGAAAGACACAATGAAAATATGAGTCAGCTGAATCCTGCCATGCATACAAGCATTTATTATCAAGCTGCCTCATAAATCGTTACTCAAATTTTTCTGGAAGCTCCTTGAAATACCAGCTGTCTGTCTGATACCTCTTTGCATGAATGATTCCTCGAGGCAGATGTAGCCACGTTCTAGAGGCAGGATCAGCTCATCCTAACCGTGGTCTGACAATAAAATCCTCAAGAAGACTCTGAACCCCAAATCCTAGACCCAGGTCCCCGTTCTGAAGGAGATACAGTACTGGGCTCACCAGGTTCTGTTCATGCAAGGGCCAGAGTGTCTGAGAATATTTCTAGGATCATTTCACCAGTAGAAAAAAAAAATTCTTTCTAACAACAGTTAGGCTAATGAATAAGGGCCTAACTTCCTTGATCCACTATGAAGACAGCTAGAGCCCTGAAGCAGCCTTTTCTGAAATAAGGACTTCTAATTAGAGTCTTTCACTTATACCAGCCTTCATTCCCAATGAGGGGACTTCAGGTATTAACTAACCTTCATACAGTGTAGCTTAAATCTAACACACACACAAACATACACACATGTGAGTGTGTGTCCCCCTGCTGTAGTATTTTAAACTATGGGCAACATAACAGCAATATTTACCAGGCTCCAGTCACTTGAGACTTCCCTTCTGGAGTTCTGTCATACACTACCCACCTGTATTATTATCAATACTTTTCTTCAACTCACTTTTTGAACTTCTTCAGATTATGAGACTGATGTGCTGCCTACTGTGCTAAGAGGGCTTCCTCACTTTTTGAACTTCTGAAAACATATATCTTAGAGGAAACTTTATATCCCAACCATAACATAAAACTGGTATCAGCTGGGCACAATGGCTCATGCCTGTAATCCCAACTCTTTGGAAGGCCGAGGCAAGCGGATCACTTGAGCCCAGGAGTTTGAGACCAGCCTGGGAACAGGGCGAAACCCCATTTCTACTAAAAATACAAAAATTAGCCAAGCATAGTGATGCACACCTGTGATCCCAGCTACTCAGGAGGATGAGGTGGGAAGATCTCAAGCCCAGGAGGTGGAGGCTGCAGTGAGCTGAGATCCCACCCTGCACCGCAGCCTGAGCGACAGAGCCACACCGTCTCAAAAACAAACAGAACAAAACAAAACAAAAATGGATATCACGTGCCCGCCATAAAAGTAAATATAAAAGCAGTGAAACAACAACAGAGAATGTTTTTAAATCTAGCTAGCTGCTGTTGCCTGCCTACCAGAGGCTCTGCAGAACCCGTCCTGCTCTCGGGAAGCAAGTTAGACAAGTGTTACTTCTCTGGGGCATTCTTGTTTAAATTAAAGAGGGTCGGCCAGGCATGGTGGCTCACGCCTGTAATCCAAGCACTTTGGAGGCCAAGGCGGGCGGATCACCTGAGGTCGGGAGTTCAAGACCAGCCTGACCAACATGGTGAAACCCCGTCTTTAAATAAATAAATAAATAAATAAAGCCGGTCGAAAGAGAACTGAAAAAACCT
The DNA here is from genome assembly GCF_001604975.1 of Cebus imitator. Classification (NCBI taxonomy): domain Eukaryota; kingdom Metazoa; phylum Chordata; class Mammalia; order Primates; family Cebidae; genus Cebus; species Cebus imitator. Next base: position 712,335 of record NW_016107515.1, read on the forward strand.
GAACCTTCCCTCTAACCAAGGCACTGTCACTTAACATAGTCATCTGGCTGCCTCTGAAATTATCTTTGGAAACCACTATATTCTTGTACCTGGGGCAGTATAGAGAGCCAACAGGGTTAACTAGTGTCTGTCAAGCAGCTAGTGTATGATGGAAACCGTTCAGCCACTGCCTCATTCTATAGCACAGCCCTCCAAGATGGGTATTCTTTAGCTCCACTTTACAGACGCGCGGACTGGGGCTCAGAGAGGCAGTGGGACTTGGCCAGAATCTCACAGCCAGGAAGTGACGAAGCTGGAATCAGGAGCTGTTTCTCTCTGACCTTTATTGTTACCCTCTGCAAGCAGGACTTGCTCTCCTCTCTCATGCCTGCATCAGCCACATCTGTCCAAAGCTCCGGAATTCCTTCCAGAACAGGACTGAGTTTGCTGGAGCTGTGGTTCTTTGTCACTACTGACGGAACCTAGGACAGTCCTGGAAGCAGAAGCAGAATGCTTTCTCGGCCACGGGTCACTTTTCACGGGTAGCCAAGCCCATCCCAAATGAAACGGGCCAACATCAAAGCATTCAGCCCTGCCTTTTATTACTAACTTGACTTCTTTTATGGTTTGGGGGTTTGGTTTGGCTTTTACTTCCTGGAATAGCTCAAAACCAGAAGAGAACTTGGCATCATCGGGAGGTTTCCATGGGCATCATTGTCCCTTCCACTCCTGGTCCATTTGGGGCCTCTGCCCATCCTGGGAGGCCCCCTCCAGGCAGACAGTGACCACCTCCAGGTGTGGTGCCCCACACCCACCCAGCTGTCCTCTAACAGAGACACATGGCCAGCTCCAGGCTGTCCCCTCATGTTATTTAGGGTCTCCCCAGCACTGCCTAGGCACATAGGGAAGGTGGAGGAGGAAGAGCTGCCACCCTGCCGCCTTTTGTGGATTTAAGGTACAGGTTTGCAGTCGGCCTTTCCCGAACTCTCAAGTCCAAGCCACCTCACCAGAGCCTCCGTTTCCCCATTTCTTAAATGGGCCAGCCTTCCCAGGGTTACATAAAGTGACACAGATGAACACATTTCAGGAGCCACCCAGTGCTGCGCCAAGGTCGGAGAGTGCTGTTATTGCAGCCTTGGGGGAGCCACAAGATATGTGCACACAGAGCAGCCAGGACACACCACAGTCCAGCATGTAATCAGCTCCTTCATGATGTGGCTCCAACTGCAAGGGCTGCAGGATTTCAGAGGAAAAAGAGGCCCTTGGGGAGCGGGGAGCAGACAGCAGCTCATCCTGGCCAGGAGAATGACCACTCACTGCTCTAACCAGAAAATGAAGGGGGACCAGAAACAGGAGGTGGGGGTGGGAAGGCCTGTCCTGTCTCTGGGACTTCCTGCTTCAGCTCTGGAAACAGTCCGTCCTTAAGGATTTGCTGCAGAGCAGGAGCTACTTAAAGGTTAATGTTAAAAATCGGTGAGCCCATTAGTCACCCTTCAGAAGGATGGAAGGGTGGACAGTGACCAGGGAAGGTGCCCTATTAAGCCATCCACATCCCTCAAGATGTGTTTTTCCATTTTGAGTCTGGAGCAGATCGCACCTCGGGGGAGCTGGCTTAAAGTTAGAACCTGACTCAAAGTCATGTAGGATTGGCAACCCAAGTGTCCATCGACAGGTGAATGATAAGCAAAAGGTGGTGTATCCATACAATGGAATATTACTCAGCCTTTAAAAGGCAGGAGGTGTTGACACCTGCCACAAGCATGGACCTTGCATGGATGAGCATGCTGAATGACATCAGCCAGACACAAAAAGATAAACACTGTATGATTCCACTTACATAAGCTACCTGAAATCATCAATCCCTAGAGATAGAAGGTAGAATCGTGGTTCCCAGGGGGAGGGTGGAAGAGTAGTTGTTATTTAACGGGTACAGAGTTTCAGTTTTGCAAGAAGAAAAGACTTCTGTGGATGGATGGCGGTGCTGGTAGCACAGCAGTGTGAATGTATTAAATACTTAACGCACTGTAACAGCACACTTGAAAATGGTTAAGATGGTAAACTTTACTGTGTGTACTTACCACAATTTAATTTTTTTAATGGGAGAAATAATCATGTAGGGACAAAATATCCCCGAAGCCCAGTGAAAAGCACCACACTGGAGACTCCGTTCATCTCTCCGTTGGTCCATGAGAGCCCAGCACTGCTGCAGCGTTGGCATATCACTTCGGGAGCTGGGTGGTGAGCTATTAAGGGCTGGTTATATAGAAAATGCAAGACACATTCTCATCTAGCCCAGACTGCTAACTCAGGCTCAGCATGGTGAGAAGGCACAGGAGAGGCACCAGGAAACTGAGGCTGTCTAGGAGAGAAGAGTCCAGCCTCATGCAGAGCATGCACTGCCAGGGTGGCTTGGCTGACGGAATCACCTGTGCAATTCATACATATGCACGTGTGCTCTCTGCACAGGTGTTTGCAACAGAATGTATGCGCGAACCACCTGAACCACCCTCACATTTGCATCCTCATTACCCTGGTCCAGGACCCGGGCCAAACGAGGCTTAAGTAAATATTTGGGGGTTTTTTTGTTTTTTTTTTTTTGTTTTTGAGACGGAGTTTCACTCTTGTTACCCAGGCTGGAGTGCAATGGCGCGATCTCGGCTCACCGCAACCTCCGCCTCCCGGGTTCAGGCAATTCTCCTGCCTCAGCCTCCTGAGTAGCTGGGATTACAGGCACGCGCCACCATGCCCAGCTAATGTTTTGTATTTTTAGTAGAGACGGGGTTTCACCATGTTGACCAGGATGGTCTTGATCTCTTGACCTCGTGATCCACCCGCCTCAGCCTCCCAAAGTGCTGGGATTACAGGCTTGAGCCACCGCGCCCGGCTGTAAATATTTGTTAAACTGAGCTGTTTGTTCATGATGACCAGGTCTGAGTTTCAGATCCCTTAATAAGCAGAGCGTACTCTGCAGTTCTCTTGTATTTGGCACAGAAACTAGTACAGTGCACAAAGAAAATGCTCATGAAGGCTGGGCATGGTGGCTCACGCCTGTAATCCCAGCACGATGGGAGGCCGAGGCAGGCAGATCTCCTGAGGTTGGGTTCAAGACTAGACTGACCAACGTGGAGAAGCCCTGTCTCTACTAAAAATACAAAATTAGCTGGGCGTGGTGGTGCATGCCTATAATCCCAACTACTCGGGAGGCTGAGGCAGGAGAATTGCTTGAACCCGGGAGGCAGAGGTTGTGGTGAGCCGAGATCGCACCACTACACTCCAGCCTGGGCAACAGAGCAAGACTCCGTTTCAAAAAAAAGAAAATGCTCATTGAATCATTGAATGAATACCTGCTAGTAGATAAACCAGCTTTGTGGAGGGCTACTTTGTGCCCTCCACCTACCCTCTGTCCAACGTATTGCCAGACACACTTGAGGCTCTGTGATATAGCCAGTGAGTCACTGGGGCAGATTAATGTGGACTTTGGCTAATGGAAGATCTATTTCAACCCCTCATTAACTTGGAGACTTTGAACCTCTCTCCAAATCATAAAACAGTTCCTTCACTTTAATGCTTCAGATTCATAAGTTAAGACATATATGTGAGCATGTTGGAAATAACCTAAAGATTCACTAGTAGACAACTAGTTGAATAAAGCATGATACAGCTATAGATAGACATCCAATATCCAGTATAGATGATGTTATAGAAGAATAATGAAATGTTCCAGGTACCTGTAATCCCGGCACTTTGGGAGGCTGAAATGGGTTGATCACTTGAGGCTGGGAGTTCGAGACCAGCCTGGTCAACATGACGAAACCCCGTCTCTCTAAAAATACAAAAAAAAATCAGCTGGGCATAGTAGCACATGCCTGTAATCCCAGCTACTTGGTAGGCTGAGGCACAAGAATTGCTTGAACCTGGGAAGCAGAGGCTGTGGTGAGTTGAGATTGCGCCACTGCATTCCAGCTTGGGTGACAGAGCAAGATCGTGTCTCAAAATAAATAAATAAGAATAATGAAATGTCATGAAGTTGACAATTTATACCTAAGTGAAAGCATCAGTTTACAAAATAGCATGTACAGTATGGTCTGATTTTGCCTAAATGTGAACATATTACTTGAACAAACATACTGTGACGTGTGTGTGTGTGTGTGTGTGTGTGTGTGTGTGTGTGTGTTGTTCCCCAAACCAGCAGTATCACCAGGGAACTTTTTTAGAAATGCACATTCTCAGGCCCCTCCACAGAACTACTCCATCAGAAACTCGAGTGGGGCTCCACAGTCTGTGTTTTAACAAGCCCTCCAAGTGATTCTGGTGCCTTCCTGGGTTTGAGAGCACTGGCGTATGGCATTCCTAACACCCCCTCCTTCCGTTGCTTTTTGGTTTTGGTGTGTGTGCATACGTGTGTGTGTGTGTGTATGTGTGTGTGTGTGTGTGTGTGTGTGTGTGTGTGTATCTGTTGGAGACAGAGTCTTCCTCTGTCACCTAGGCTGGAGTGCAGTGGCACAATCTACGCTCGCTATAACCTCCGCCTCTGAGATTCATACAATTCTCTTGCCTCAGCCTCCCAAATAGCTGGGATTACAGTTGTGCACCACCACGCCCGGCCTCTCTCCTCCTTTGCACTCACCTGCCTCTCTCTTCTCCAGGCCCTCATCCAGCTGCCCCCCTACATCTCTCAGTGTGATGAGGTGCTGCAGTTCTTTGAGACAAGACCTGAAGACCTGAATCCCCCCAAAGAGTAAGTTCATTTGTGTGTTTCCCCAGATGGAGCCCCACAGCCCTCCCTCCTGCCAGTCCAGCCACCCCCAAGTAACGCAAAGTGCAGCCCAAAGTAGGTTTCATCAGCAGAGCCCCTGTTAGACCACACTTCACGTAGCCTTCAGAGTTACTGTAAGTGGATAGTAAGTGTCCCGTTTGATGGATGAAGGAAACTGGCTGAGTGCCACTCCTGTCATCCCATAATACTCTGCACCTGCCCACAGCACTTATCAAGTTGTGTCAGAACTGGGCAGACTGAGCCTGAGAGGCAGGGGCTGAGCCGTAGATTCATCTAGCTTCTGTCCACAGAGGTGGGTGTGCTCAGGAACTGCCGGGGGTGTGAATGCAGGTGCAAACCAAACCGAAGACGATCCCATTGCCAGCAAGTGACAGGGCCAGGATTTCATCCTGCTCAGCCAGGCTCCAAAGCTGTCCACCACAGCCCTGCCTCCCTGTCGCTTCTCCCTACGGTGGACAGGCCACGTGCCCAGATGCCATAGTGCACACCACATAAAACCCAAGCACCGCCTGCCTACCTGCTCTTACACACCGACACCCTGGCTGGCCCGAAACACTGACATACGCATGGTGCTTTGGGGAAAGCAGGAAGGGATCTGGCTAATGGAGAAATAGCAGTGGGGAAAAGAGACCTGCCCACAGTGCTGGGAGTGTCCTGGGGTCACAGGAGCAAGAGTGGGCAGAGTTTGGGGTCCGTCTAGGCTCATTCGAGAAGGGCCAAAAAGTGCCAGCCAGGCTCTGTTCCAGAAGTAGGCACAGCCACTCTTAGCCCTGTGCTCGCTGGATGCCCCAAACAGCCAGTGTGGCGGGAGGTGTGCTGAGCACCGTACATGTCTCAAGAGAGAAAGACACGTGCTGCCTTTTGGAAATGATCTGCTGGAGTCACAACAATTTTTAAAATAGACTCGTGAGGGGAAAGCATCAAAGTGTTTTAACAAGTGAAGTCAGGCCATTTATAGTTTATACATACACACCGTGACCTCCAAATGAAGTTCACAGGCCACAGATCTCCGAGTGCACTCAGGATGGATGGTTTGCTAGCACACAGCTGAGCAGACCCAAGTTCCTGCAAAAATATATTCCAGTATGCACCGTCTCCTGTGATGAGCACGGAGCGAGTAAATACAGCTTCTCATAGTGAGTGCACAGAAGCGCATGGTTTTGGAGTCAAGGGAGACATTCTGTAAGAGGCAACAGTAACCCTTTGAATCACACATCACAAGGGAATGTCTTGCCAACACAGGAGCCAAGACACGGTTTCATAAATTTAAAAATAATCATAAAGATACAGAATATAAATCTGATAATCTGGGATGTTAAGCTCATGCTGGCTAATGTTTTTGTTCTTAGTGTCTTTGGCATTGGTATCTGGTGAGCATTTTCCAACTTGTATTGCCATCAGGAAATATGGGGAAATATTCTCAGACCACCTTTGTCTGTAGTCCTCCCGGGCTTGCAGGAGTGAACTGCCATTCAGGCTTATAGCCTCTGCCTTCAATTATAATTTCTGCACAAGGTGAATCAAAGGATACAGAGCTCATTGTGTTCCCTTTCCACTTCATTTTCTCACAAAACTGCCAGATAAAAACCACCATTCCCTCATGCCTGTAATCCTAGCACTTTGGGAGGCTGAGCCTGGAGGATTGCTTGAGCACAGGAGTTAAGACCAGCATGAGCTGCATAGTGAGACCCTGTCTCTACTAAAAATCAAAAAAAAATTAGCCAGGCATGCTGGTGTGGTGCCTAGTCCCAGCTACTCAGGAGGCTGAGATGGGAGAATTGCCCAGCCAAGGAGGTCGAGGTTGCAGTGAGCAGTGATCCCCACCACTGCACTCCAGCCTGGGCAACAGAGGAGACTCTGTCTCAAAAACAAAAACAGAAAACCTGTCATTCCTCGCTTACGGATGAGGCAGCTGAGGTTCAGAATGATAAAAGAGACTTTTAACAAAATAATAATGAAAGAGAGGCACAGTTTAGAAGAGGTGAAGATGAATTTTCCCTGTGTCAGTCTGAGTCTGAACCTAAGCTCAGTCCCACACAAGAGGCTTACTTAATAGAAAAGAACTTGAGTTTGGAATCTAGTACACCCAGGTTCAAATCCCGCCTCCACCACTCCTGGGCTGTGTGGTGTGGGCCTCCCTCACTTTGCTTCTGGGCTTCCACACTTGCTCCATGTGAAATGGGAGTAGCTGTACTTTTTAGGATGATGGCGAGGAATGAGTGACTGCCACAGGGAAAAATTCTAAGACTACGCCAGCTGCTCAGGAGGTGGCAGCTCATAGTACTGCCCCTCTTGGAATGCCCAGACGTTGCTGTCTTTATTCCAGCACTGTCTCTTAAGAGTTGATCAAGATGCCCAGCCTGATATACCCTGAGCAGGAAGAATTGCCTGACTACTGTCTTAGTTTGTTCCACCTGCTATGACAAAAATACCACAGACTGGGTGGCTTAAGCAACAAAAATGTATTTCTCACTTTCTGGAGGTTGGATCAGTCCAGGATCAAGGTGCCAGCTATTTCAGTGCCTGGTGAAGGCCACTTCCTGGTTTGCAGATGTGTCCCCACATGATAGACATAAAAAGAGAGAGAGAGAAAGCCAGCTCCCTTATGTCTCCTCTTTTTTTTTTTTTTTTTTTTTTTTTTTTTTTTAATTTTTTGTAGAGACAGGGTCTGGCTGTGTTGCCCAGGCTGGTCTGACACTCCTGGGCTCAAGTGATCCTCTTACCCTTCATGTCTCTTCTCATAAAGGCGTTAATCCCATCCTGGGGCTCCATCTTTATAACCCACCAAGGCTCCATCTCCAAGCACCATCACACTGGGGCTTAGGGTTTCCACATATGAACTCAGTTTATAGGAGCCGCTTTCACACTGGGTGAGCTTGGGCAGGTCTTTCCACCCCTTGCCTCAGTCTCCTCCTATGTAAGATGGGCCTGATGACACCTCCCTCACAGCACTGCTTGGGGAATCAAATGAGATGTAGAGGAAAGCACTTGGGATGTGCTCTACAGACCTGACTGCCCAAGGTCAGGGAAAGGAGAAGACAGCAGCCGTGAGAGTAGTGTTGACGCTGGTCTGCATTCCGTGGCCCCCTGGATTCAATGATAGCCAGATTTTCTTCTCCCTTATCTCAGTGTCCCAGAGACTTTAACTTTGGGGAGCATCATGGACCACTTAGAGATTCCAGCAAAAGCTTTCTTCCCTCTTCCTGAAAGAGCACCTGCAGTTTCAGGAGGTCCTCATTTGTGCAGAATCTTGTACATGGACCTGAAGCGAAGCAGCCCAGCCCTGGTAGCCCTTCCGAATATTAGTGCCAGGATGGCTTTGGCCTCTGCCTGGCGAAGGTGGTTGCAGTGGCCCCAGTCTCTGAGCAGGCATCAGACCAACTTAGACACATAGAGGGGAGAGGGCCAGGCCAGGGGCAGCTGCTGTGCTTGGGAGGAGTCTGGTCATCTTCAAGAAGGAAGGACACTCCGGGACACGGCGTGGGAGCCCGTCCTTAAGAGGAGGTGGGAAGTCCCGGAGGCTGCATGGTGGCCTTGTTGCACCCTTGGCTTCCTCTCTTTGGTGGCAGAGGCAGCCCTGCTAGCTTGCTGGCTGGGGCTTGTAGAAATAGTGCAGGACAGGATTTCTCAGCCCATGCTGCATCCAGTCAAGGCCACTGGCTTTGTTCTTCATTCATCAGCAGATAAGGAGGGCCTGCTGACTTCCACAGTGGTGGGAAAGGCAGTGTGAACATGTGGGTACATAGGCACCCATGCATACACAAATAGAACATCCACTAAAAATACAAAACACAGCCTAGACTGTACCAAAGAAAGCGCCAAGAAACAGCTGAACTAAGCTAGCAAGCACCATGCTGGAGTATATGTATCTGGTTCTGAGAGCCTTCCTGGAAAGAAAGGGAAGGTTGAAATCTCCTTGTCCCTTCCCAGCTGTGTGACCTCGCACAAATGACTTGACTTCTCTGAGCTTATTTCCTTATCAGTAAAGTGGGTGCCACTACCCTGGCTCACAGCTTTGTTGTGAGCACTAAGCAAGATCCTGCCCATAAAGGACAGTGTCTGGCACAGGGCAGGTGCTTACCTAGTGATGCCTTCCTGTCTTTAAGCCAGGATTTGAAAAGGAAGGAAGGTGGGGAGGTTGCCAAGGGCCCAAGAGATGGTTCTGGAGCCACAGCAGGCAGTCTCAGCTGGGCCCTGGTTGTTGGTTTAGGGATAGTGAACTTGAGGGTTATACTCAGTGGGGTTGTTCTGTTGGTCAGGATCCTGAAGCTCATCCCATGTTAGGGCTTGAGATGGACTTTGGGGGTCTTTCCTAGCCAGTTGGTGCTGTTGGAGTAGGGTTTTGGCTGCCATGAATAGGAAAACTTGGGAACACCCCAAGTGGGTCACACCAAGAATATGACGCACCTGCTTGAGTGAACGCATGCTGCAGCTGCCTAAACGCTAGAGTCTCCTGCCGTCGCCATTTCCCTGCTCTGCCCGGGGCAATAGAAGCAGGGGTGCGTGGCCCAGTAAGAGCCCAGTACTTAAGCCCAGACCACGGCTCAGCTCGCGGGCCTGGACGGCGACTCCGGCAGCTGGTGCTTTCTGTGGAAGCAGCCTGGAGGAACCTTGGTTAGTGCATCTTGGAACAGCAGCCCAGAGGGGAACTTCAGTCACTAGGCGGTCCAGGTGGTGGTCAGGAGAGTGGGCTCCAGCCAGGCTTCCTGGCTTCCAGTCTTGGGCCTCGTACCTCACCTCTCTGGGCCTCAGCATCTCCATCTGCAAAATAGAGTAATCTTCAGAGGGATGCATGAGGATGCAGTGAGTCAGCCCAGATGTAGCTTTCTGACCAGAACCCAGTGAGTGCCAGTGAAGGTGGGCTAGGACATACACTCCGACCCTCACCCTCTCCTTACAGGCGCTGTGAAGGTCAATCTCAGGGATGTAATGCCTGGAGGGAGGACATCACCACCGCCCCAGCCCAACCTGGCCAGACTCTGCTGCGCCTCCAGACATACCGGAGGAGTGCAGCCCCTGGTCTTGGGCTTGGCTTAGCTCCCTCCCTGCTCTCCCCCAGGTTGCTCCGAACCGTTATTACTTGGTGGTTAAAAACCCAGACAATGAATAGACACTTCTCCAAAGAAAATGCACAAATAGCCAATAAGTATATGAGATAATACTTGCATCATTATCCATCAGGAAATGCAAATCCAAGCTGCAATGAAATATCACTAGATCTAATTCACATCCACTAGAATGGCTGTAATCAAGAAGGTAGATAGGCTGGGCGTGCTGGCTCATACCTGTATTCCTAGCACTTTGGGAGGCCAAAGCAGGTAGATCACTTGAAGTCAGGAGTTCGAGACCTGCCTAGCCAACATGGTGAAACCCCATTTCTACTACAAATACAAAAATTAGCCAGATGTGGTGGGCGCCTGTAATCTCAGCTACATGGGAGGCTGAGGCAGGAGAATCATTTGAGCCCAGGAGGTGGAGGTTGCAGTGAGCTGAAATCATGCCACTGCACTCCAGCCTGGGCAACAGAGCAAAACTCCATCTAAAAATTAAAATTAAAAAAAGAAGATAGATAACAAGTGTTGTCAAGGATATGAAGAAGATGGAACCTTCATACAGTGCTGGTAGAAATATAAAATGGTGCGGTCGCTGTGGACATCTGTGTGGCAGCTCCTCAAAAGTTAAACCTGGAGTTACCATAAGACCTAGCAATTCCACTCTTAAGTATATAACCAAGAGAAATCAAAGTACATGTCCATACAAAATCTTGTACACAGATGTTCACAGAAGCATTATTCGTAATAGCCAAAGAGTGGAAACAACCCAAATGCCCAGCAACTTAGTAATGGGTAAACAAATTGTGGTCTATCCACACAATGGAATATTACTTAGCAACAGAAAGGAGTGAAGTACTGATGCATGCTACAACACGGATGAACCTCAAAGACATTACGCCAAATGAAAGAAGCCAGACACAAAAGGCCACACACTATATGATTCCATTTATATGAAATGTCCAGAATAGGCAATAAGAGACAGTAAGCAGATTTGTGGTTGCCAAGCGCTGGAGGAGGGAGAATGGGAAGTGACTGCTAATGGGTACAGGGCTTCTTTTTGGTGTGATGAAAGTGATCTGGAATTAGTGGTGATGGTTGGACAACCTTGTGAATATACTGAAAACAAGTAAGTCGTATACTTTTAAAGGATGAGTTTTTGTTTGTTTTGTTTTGTTTTTGAGAAAGAGTCTCGCTCTGTCTTCCAGGCTGGAGTGCAATGGCATGATCTCAGCTCACTGCAACCTCCGCCTCCCAGGTTCAAGCGATTCTCCTGCCTCAGCCTCCCAAGTAGCTGGGATTACAGGCACATGCCACCACACTCAGCTAATTTTTATATTTGTAGTAGAGATGGGGTTTCTCCATGTTGGCTAGGCTGGTCTCGAACTCCTGACCTCAAGTGATTCACTCACCTCAGCCTCCCAAAGTGCTGGGATTACAGGCGTGAGTCACTGCACCTGACCAATACAGTTGCATTTATAAACTCTGACATCATCAACAAATGTAAGGGAGTCACTATTCATCATTCCCTGTGAATTCTAGCTCATAGTAGTGTCTCCCCTCTCTCTACTAGGGAGGTGTACTGTATTCACTGCTGTCCAGACTTCTGCCCAGTTTTACTGTGTTCTCTGTACACTTAGTCTCAAGCTCTTTCTGCCCCATGTCTACGGCTTAGGGGACCCCAAGAAATGGGGCAGGGACCTCTGCTGTGCCTGATGAGGTAGGCATCAGGCTCATTGCAGCGTGGGGACCTAATTCCTATTTTCAAACTGTGCATCCCCCTTCAGCTCCTCTCCAGGGCTTCCAGTCTACAAATAAGTGGAGACACTGGTCCCCAGCACACCAGAGCACTTATCAGGCAAAGGGACAGAATTAAGAGAAATTCTTTCTCTTTGGAGAAGCCAGCATCCCTCTAGTTGGCCTGGATTTTATTCATTCACTGATGATGTTGTGGGGGGTGGAAAATCTCAGTATCCTAGCAGAATAACTCATGTTAACACATGACGAGTACTGACTCATTACTCTTTCCCACCCCCTTTCTTTCCTATACAGGGAGCACGCTGGGAAAAAGAAATCTGGTAAGAATATTCTCTATTTTCTTCTCTTTATTCAGTGTATAGCAAACTCGAGCTGAGCACCTACTCTGTGCCAGGTCCTGGGTTCCATGCTGGGGATACAGTGATGTGGATGGATGGATGGATGGTGGGTAGGAGGGAGGGAGGGAGGGGAGGGAAGGGAAGGAGGGATGGGTGAATTGATGGATGGATGAATGGATGGATGGATGGATGGATGGATGTTTGATTGATTGGGTGATATCCCATCCCATTTCCCAAAAATAGTATTTGAAGTTGTTTCATCTAATATGCCAAAAAACTACCAAGTGGTTGAGACTTGGAGTCTTTTCCAGGGAATGCCTTCATGGAAATGGGGAGACAGACTTCTTCCTAGCTATGATATTGGGAGGTAAATGCCTTTGTTCCATTTTATACAGAGTAATATGGTAGCTGAGAGTTGAGAGCATTCTTTGCAGGTGTCATAAGGGGTCGGAAAGAAGTCCAATGTGAACTTCAGAACTTCCAGAATTTAGCGCTCTTTAATTTCCTAGGATTCCAGGTTTGAGGAGGTTGATGAGGATCAGGGGTGCAAGCAGAGGCCCTAGAAGTGAAAAAGGATGCACCCTTTCATGGGCCTCAGTTTCCTCCTGGGTCTTGATGAAGAAGTAGCTGGAACTTTCCATAGAGTGAAGGGCATCCCGGGCTGAGGGGATTGCCAGGCACAGGCTGGGGGCAGGAACGTGTGGCAGATTTGGGCCATATCCATTGGATATCCTCGGCACCAGACCCAGCCCCTGTTTTGGGCAATGACAGATGCAGTGTCAAGCAATTCCCAGCCCTATTGCCATTCTCCCTAAAGTACGTTATATTCCTTCCTAATCATCTTTCCATTGCCTGGATCTTTCACAACTCTTCTCTCAGAAGCAATCATGGAGAAGAAGGTGGAATTTGGGAACGCACAGAGGAATGATTGAGCTCTCCACTGGGGTTTATAAATTTATATAAACAGTGGCCCAACTTCTTCTTCTTGCCCAACTTCTTCTTCTTGCCACCCAAGATCATCTGCAAAGGCCCCAGCCCACACCTCACATGGAGCCAATGTGGACTTCACAACTTCCAGAATCCAACACTGTTTAATTTCCTAGGATTCTAGGAGGTTTGAGAGGGTTGACGAGGATCAGGGGTGCAAGCAGAGATCCTAGAAGTGAAAAAGGATGCATCTTCTCATGGGCCTCGTCTGCAAAATGGGGTTTATCATGGCAGGCTGCCGTAGGGGATTATTATAGGATTTATAATCATATCCGTAAGGTACCTAGAACAGTGCCTGGCACATGATTGGTAATATATATATATATATATATATATATATTTTTTTTTTTTTTTTTTTTTTTTTTTGTTGTTTTTTTTTTTTTTTTTTTTGAGACGGAGTTTCGCTCTTGTTGCCCAGGCTGGAGTGCAATGGCGCAATCTCGGCTCACCGCAACCTCGGCCTCCTGGGTTCAGGCAATTCTCCTGCCTCAGCCTCCTGAGTAGCTGGGATTACAAGCACGCGCCACCATGCCCAGCTGATTTTTTGTATTTTTAGTAGAGACGGGGTTTCACCATGTTGACCAGGATGGTCTCAATCTCTTGACCTCGTGATCCACCCGCCTCGGCCTCCCAAAGTGCTGGGATTACAGGCTTGAGCCACCGCGCCATTTGATGCTGTTTTTACTGCTACTACTACTATTACTTAAAGTACATTGGTGCCCCTGACCAGCAGTGGTGTATTAGTTCATTCTTACACTGCTATAAAGAAATACCTATGACTGGATGATTTATAAAGAAAAAAGGTTTAATTGGCTCATGGTTCTGCAGGCTTTACAGGAAGCATAGAGGCTTCTGCTCAGCTTCTGGGAGGCCTCAGGGAGTTCTCCATCATGGTAGAAGGCAAAGGGAGAGCGAGCAGTTCTTAAACGGCAGGAGCAGGACCGAGAGAGAGGGGAGGTGCTACACACTTTTAAGCAACCACATCTCCTGGTAATTCCATCTAGAGACAGCACCAAGAGGATGGTGCTGAGCCGTTCATGAAGGACCCACCCCCATGATCCAATCACCTCCCACCAGGCCCCACCTCCAATATTGGAGATTGCAATTTGACATGAGATTTGGGTGGGGACACAGATCCAAACCATATCAAGTAGGAATTCCAAATTAAAAAGCCCCCGTACCTTTGCTGCCCCTGAGTATGGGCCCTGTGGTCAACCTGACAGGCCTCACAGTCATTCTCTCTGCCTCAAGGAATGGCGTCAGAATTAACTTCAGCCTTTTCCCAACCGGTCTGTTTATAGCTCGTCTTTCCAGTTTAATAGGTACTGGCCAGAGCCGTGGTATCCTGCTAAAGCTGCAAATAGTTCCTGAGCCCCAGGGATAATTATATGTTTCTTAGAAAAGAGCAGAGAGAAGAGGAACCGCCACTCTTGGGCTGGCAGAGTTTCTGGTTTTGAGTGTGTAGAGACTTTCCCTAGAAGGAATGAGTGTGGGAGGGGAGAGAAAAGAGGAAAGAGACAGCTCTGGTTTGTGACAAACACAAATGTCCAGTCGGAACAGGCTTGATGAGGGGTCTTGTCTGGAAAAGGGGGAAGAAGCTCTAATTTGTGGTGACTGTTGTTGTATCATTCACCTGAAATGATGGGGACGGATTATTTATAATTCAACTGGGTGGAAAATAGCATCTTTCTTCATTCAAGCTAAGAACCCAAGCTGGGATTAGCCGTGTATCTTTTTGACCTTTGAACACTTCCTGTATTTTAGAATTGGCCTTTTGGATTGAATTTTAAAGGGATCTAACATTGACAGACTAACTCCTGAGATTTCTGTACCAAAACTCTGCTTTGGAGACGGCTTATCTGCCTCTGGCATTTCCCAGTCATGACTGGCTGGCTGGCTCCTACAGACTTTGGCTAATATGGTCTCAAATTCTGCTCATCCTGCAGAAAATGAATCTTCTTACCAAAAGTCAAGAGATCATCCGATTATTTGAAGAGCATCTTTCTTCCTGATTTGTCTAACCTTTACTTAAAAGCATTCTTTGTTTACTGACTCTTTCAGCAAGATTGGCAATATAGTGAAATCTTTGGAAGGAAAATCCCACTTTACCCATCATTTTAAAAATTCAAGACATATCATCATGAAGAAAAAATATGCCCAAATAGAAAACTTCTGTGGTAGACTAGGCACTATACATCTTAAGAATATTTTACAACACGTAATAATAAAATCGCCCTTCCAGTGTCAGACTTTCCTTTCTCATTACCTCTTCTCTCGTATTTCTGACTGGGCCACAAAAGTGATATCCTTGCCTAGGAATCCTTTGATTTCACACTTGGCAACTCCTAGAATTTAGCTTTAGCTGCCTGCCTCAACATTTAGACATTGCAATTATTATGGCATTATAGAGCTTGGCCGCAATATCACCCTCCACCAGTAGGTGTCTTCACTTAACAAGTAAATGGCCTGAAGCCTAATTTGAGACTCCTGCTAGATCAAATGAATGAACTTTTCTCATCTGTTTCAATAAGTTGAATGCTCTGAGTAAAATGAACCAACTTACTCTGAAAGAACTGGTGCTGAAACAGCAACTCCATGCATTCTCTGAACCACTTCATGGCAGAGAACTAGTCTAAGCTACTGCCATGGAAAAACAGCAAGGAGATGGTAGTCTTGGACCTGGCCCCAGAGCAAGTCTTGGAGGAAGTGCCAGCCCTGAGCCCCGTGCCAGCCCTGAGCCCTGTGCCAGTCCATGCTTTGCTCCAGCTAACCCAGAGTCCCAGCCCAGAGCTCCCTGCCCTCCTCATTTCCTGGCTCTATGTCTTACTCACAGCAAATCTCATGATTCCTTGGTTCTGTCATTCTGTCACTGCTCATAGTTTTGCCAAATCCCGTTGGCAGACTGGTTAGGAGAGTTAGTGCAGAAATGCCGGGCGCATTCATCAGTCCTGAAAACTGTGTGTGGTGCAACCGTGCCACCATCAGGTGTTAAAACTGGGTGGCAAAAGTTGAGCTTTTTGGACAGAGTAACCTGACAACTGGATCTTCACTTAACTGAAGCCCTCTTTCTGCATAGGCGAGAAGGAGTCATCTTTAATTTATAAGATTATAAACTTATAAGGAGGCCTGGAGCCTTGTGTAGAGTAGGAAGGGTTTCTAGAAGTCTTCATTTATCCTTTGTTCATTCACCTGACAAATGTCTGCTGCACACCTGTGCTGGATGCTGAATGACCAACACAGGTACAGTTATTCATTCAATATTTATTTAATGTATAATTAATTTATAATTTATTTAAGCACCTACTAGGTGCTTAATATTGAATGAATACCTGTATCTGTACCTGGCAGTGCTCTAGGTCCCCAGGTGGAAACCATTCTCACAGTCTAGAGAAAAGACACCTGTATAAACAAAATGAAATGTGAAGGAAGGCATTTGAATCCCTGAGATAGGAAGTCGTTAAAGCAGAGGGGTTGGTTTGTTTGTTTGTTTGCTTTGAGAGGAAGTCTCACTCCCTTGCCCAGGCTGGAATGCAGTGGCGTGATCTCGGCTCACTGCAACCTCCACCTCCTGGGTTCAAGCAATTCTTCTGCCTCAGCCTCCTAAGTAGCTGGGACTACAGGCACGTGCTACCATGTCTGGCTAATTTTTGTATTCTTAGTGGAGACGGGGTTTCAACTTCTGACCTCATGATCTGCCTGCCTCCGCCTCCCAAAGTGGTGGGATTACAGGCGTGAGCCACCATGCCCAGCAAAGCTGTTTTAAACTGGTTCCTTCCTTCATTCAGACACTTATTGAGCCCTAGTAAGAAGTCATCCATGTTCTAGGCCAGGGGTTGACAGACTTTGTCTAAGGGGTCACATAGTGAATATGTTAGCCTTTATAGGCCACACACAGTCTCTGTCATTACTAATAATAATAACCATTCTTTTTT
>NW_016107515.1:729346-737264 GCF_001604975.1 Cebus imitator
GAGATGGGGTTTCACCATGTTGACCAGGATGGTCTCGATCTCTTGACCTCGTGATCCACCCGCCTCGGCCTCCCAAAGTGCTGGGATTACAGGCGTGAGCCACCGCGCCCGGCCCAATAATAACCATTCTTTCTCATCCTCTCATTCCTCTTCTCCTTCTTTACAGCGCCTAAAAAATATAAAAACAGGCCAGGCGCCATGGCTCACGCCTATAATCCCAGCACTTTGGGAGGCTGAGGCAGGTGGATTGGTTGAGCCCAGGAGTTCAAGACCACTCTGGGCAACATGGCAAAACCCCATGTCTATTTAAAAAAAAAAAAAAAAGAAAGAAAGAAAAGAAAAGTGATCAGAGGCAGATTAGACAGCGCCTTGTAGGCCACTGAGGCTTTTCACAAGTGAGGTGAGGACCATCACAGAGACTTGACCTTTGAGAAACATGTTCTGACACATCTTTTAAAAGGATTGCTCTAGCTGCTATATTGAAAACCGATTGTAGCCGGGCATGGTGGCTCAAGCCTGCAATCCCAGCACTTTGGGAGGCCGAGGCAGGTGGATCACTTTAAGTCAGGAGTTCAAGACCAGCCTAGCCAACATGATGAGACCCCATCTCTACTAAAAACATGAAAATTAGCCGGACATTGTGGCGCATGCCTATAATCCTAGCTACTCAGGAGGCTGAGGCAAGAGAATCGCCTGAGCCCCAGGGTTGGAGGTTGCAGTGAGCTGAGATCATGCCACTGCACTCCAGCCTGGGCAATAGAACAAGACTCTGTCTCAAAAAAAAAAAAAAAAAAAAAAAAAAAGGCAGGGTTGGGTCAAGGCTGGTAGCAGGGACCAGTTAGGAGGCTAAGAATAGGTGGTTCCCATTGAGAGGAAGAGACATCCCAAGTAGAGAAAATAGCCTCTGCAAAGGCACCTTTGCTTTGCAGGTGCACCAGGGATAAAGTGGCCAGAAGGCAAGCTGAGCCCATGGCAGGTGCTGAGCAGGGAGTGGCATGATCAGAGTAGCATTGTTGGGCAAGCGTTCTGGCTGCTGTATGGAGGGGCAGGACAGAGACCAGTAACAGCATCTTCCTTCCCTCCCTGGGCCCCAGGAAAGGCCCCCCTCAGACCCTGGTGCAGAGGTGTGGCTCCATGAGGACACGGTGAAGCCAGGTGATGGAGCACTGCAGAGAAAACCACCTAGGTGAAGCCTGTGGCTCTATGAGGAAGTCCCCATAGCCACTCCCTGACCCGATACCAGCTGCCGACTGCCTGCCTGGAAGATGCGGGCATTTCTCTTTGAGCATTAACCTGGGCAGCAGGTGCAGGCACCAACCTGTGTATGAAGTGGGTGCTTTTCCTCTTTTCTTTCCAGTACTTTCTGTCAAGCTGAGGCACAGGGAAGCACACTTACCTGGTCCAGCTCACCTGAGGGCCCAAACGGAAGGGCAGCTGCACTCCTGGGGTTTGAGCCCTTGGGCAGACTGTATCCTGGGGTAGACTGGATTGGATTCACAGCGAAGAGTGAGTCCAATGACCAGGACAGGTAGTCAAGAGCCTCTAAAAGCCACCATCCTACATGCATTCATTCATTCACCAGACAGCACCTTCAAGGAGCTAGTAAGGACCAGGTGGTTCAGAGGCAGTTAAGGCCACTGCCCTCAAGAAGCTCGTGGTTTGTGGGGCAGCAGGAAGGGGGCGTGAAGCAGCCACTCTCAGGCCACTGCTCATGTGACTGAGCCGGCTTGGGGGAACTGGCGTCTTGAGTCTAGAAAAAGTTGGCCCTGCCACCTGACCTCAGGGGAACTGGAGGATGAGGAGAGGGCTGGCAATAGCAGACAAGCCTTGAGATGCACAGAGATGTCAGACTGAGTCTGAGCAGGCCCTGGGGGAAGGAGAGCCCGCAGACCTCAGACTACCCTTCTTCCTCCATCATCTTTTCTTTCCTCATTGCTGTGCCCTGACACACAGGAGAGCCTGCAGCCAAGTGGACAGAGTCCAGCTTTGTCCATAGACAACTGTGTGATCCAGAGAAAGTCACTTAACATCTCTGAGCCTCTGTGTTCCTGCCCACAGAATGCGGGTGGCGGTACCCAGCTTGCAGGGCAGATGCATTGGGATGGTTTATGTGCTGTCTGTGGCCGGTAATGGGCCCTCATTAAGGCTACTTCCTGCCCGATCTTCTGAACCATCAGTCTGCATCTTTCTGTTTCTTTCCTGCTCTCTCTTCCTCTGTTCTCCTTTTGCATTCTCTATGCAGGGTGCAAGTGGCAGGGTTGTCCCCAGCCTAGAGGCCCTCCCATTTCCCTGTTACCATCAGGCAGGAAGCGGGAGTGGCCAGCGCATGTGCACAGAGCCAAGAAGCAGGACCCTTCACCCAGCTACAATGCCCTATTCTGCTTTTTCATATCAAAAATCCAGACCGCATGGTTCTAACAAGGGGCTTCTGTGCTGCTTCTGGTTGCAGATGCTGGAGTGCAGTGGTGTGCTGGTAGATACTTAACAACCAGCTCTCCAGTGGGGAAGCCCTGCTTTGTAGCATTTGCCAATTTCTGTGGTGTAAATACTCCCACCATGGCTGATTTCGAGCCACCAACAAGACACCACCCAGCACAGTGGGGAGAGATGCACAAAGTCTGTTCCGTGCGCTGGCTTTCACACGCTACTGCACACTTGTCTCCTTTTGTCTTTGAGATGGAGTCTCACTTTGTCACCCAGGCTGGAGTGCAGTGGCGCAATCTCACGTCACTACAACCTCTGCCTCCCAGGTTCAAGCGATTCTCATGCCTCAGTCTCCCGGGTAGCTGGGATTACAGGTGTGCACTGCCATGCTCAGCTAATTTTTATATTTTTAGTAGAGATGGGGTTTCACTATGTTGGCCACACTGGTCTCAAACTCCTGACATCAGGTGATCCACCCTCCTTGGCTTCCCAAAGTGCTGGGATTACAGGCGTGAGCCACCATGCCCCACCCAGAATTATCTTTTTAAAGATGTAACTGTTATCTTGTTATTCTCTTCTTAAAGCCCTTAATCGACTTTCCTCTTCAAGGTTAAAAGCAATCCAACTTCTTTACTTGGCCCCGAAGATCCTGCCTGATCTGACCCGTGCCTACCTCGGGGACCTCACTCAGAACCAGTCTTTCTATGCACTTCCTTGCCTGGCCTCCTCCCAGTCCTGAAGATCTCAAGTCCCTTCCCATCTCAGAGTGTGCCCACACCACTCTCCCCGCATTCTCATCATGATCCCTTCTCCTGCCTCAGGTCTTGCTAGCCACCCCGTTTCATATAGCATTGTCTTTTCCCTTCATTTTCTGTTCCAACATCCTGGTTGTTTCCAGCAATTTATTATAAACTAATGCTTATATAATTCTATATCTTATCAATTACATATATATCAATTACATATATATGTGTCTATCTCTGTGACTAGACTGAGTTACTTGAGGCTGGGATTCATAGCTGTTTTATTCACCTTTGTACTCTTCGGAGTATCTGGAATCAACATCACTAGTGATTTCATAGATTAATAGGCGAGTGATTTTGGATGGATGCTGAGGTGGTTGATGGATGATGGTGTTTAGTTGGATATATCATGAGTGGATAGATGGTTGAATGGAGGGCAGACAGATGAATGTTTGGTTGGATGGATGGATGGTTGGATAATAGCATATGATGGCTGGCTGGATGGGTGGATGGACAGACATATGGATGGACAGACGGACATATGGATGGAAAAATGGATGGATGGATAGCTAAGTATGAATGAATGAGTTTTTCCACTGGGGTGTCAGCATCTTCAGGGCAGGTACCATATCTTAATCAACTCTGAATCCCCGGTTCCTGCACAGAATAGCACTTGGTCAATTTGGGTGGTTGAATAAGCGCATGAATAGAAGAATGAATGGATGAAGTCACCCTTGAGATGAGTCCTGTGACTGCTTCTTTTTTATCTGGAATGCCCTCTTGACCCACCCTACTGCTCTGGCTCCTGCTCTTTCATGCATGGGTGGTGGCCAGATGTCATGTCTGTTTCCTATCCACAGGAGGTGACCAAACCTCAGTGGACCCCATGGTCCTGGAGCAGTATGTGGTGGTGGCCAACTACCAGAAGCAGGAGAGTTCAGAGATCAGCCTCGGCGTGGGGCAGGTGGTGGACATCATCGAGAAGAATGAGTCAGGTGGGGACCTAGACCACCTCCCTCTCCTATTACCCTGTCACCAAGCCCCTAGGACAGGAAACATTTGGAAACTCAGAAACGGAAATGGCCAATCCAGGCTGGCCAGTTCCCATAGATCTGGCAGAAGGTCTCTTAGAAAGTGGCCCCTGTTTGATCACTGTGCTTGAATATCCCACCTGGTCATAACTCACCAGTATCCTGTTGGGTCAGATGATGCCAATTTGTTCTGACTTTCACATTTTATAAACTTTCCTTCTGGCTCTAAAGCACTTGCAGAAACAGAGTCCAGCACTCCACTGGAAATGTGCTCTGTTGGTTTGCCTTTGCTTACCCATGGGAGTCTTCAAGAAGGCTCCATCACTCTGGGCTCTAATGAATGGGACAGACACATTCCCTGTGTCCTTAACCTACCTGCCCATCACAGGGACCACTGGTCATGGACACTGGCTGGGTCTTGGGCAGAATGTGGTATGATTGAGACACTTAACCTAGATTTCCATCGAAATTCCACATTTCACAGTGGTTCAGGTGGCTTTATTCTGTTACTTTTCTTATCAACAAAATAAAACTTTGCTCTAAAGAGTGATTGTAAAGATGAAGTGACATAATATGTAAAGAGTGCTTAAACTTGTGCTTAGCACATAGTAGATGCTCAAAAAATGTGGGTTTCCTTCCCCTTTGCCTTCCTTAGCCACAAAGCAGCCATTGCACCCCACTGAAGGCAAAGAGCAGAAAATAAGCAGATCCTCCCTGAGAAAATGCAGTGCAAACCACTGGGTTTGTTGTGGCTAACATGTGACATTAGCTAATCATATCGTTAGTGCGTCAGTCTCTGTGACAGCCCAATGGCTAGTTGAGAGCCAAAGAACAGGGGAAAGATGATGTTTCCAACATCCTCTGGATCATGGTGGCATTCGTCATGAGACCAGCACCAGCCAGCCAAACTTCCTTCATTACTCAGTATAGGAGTTGCCATCCTTGCTTCACAGCTAATGCAGCCATGACTCCAAGTGAGTCAGTCACTCACCCCACATCTCACAACAGGCTGCAGAGCTGGACTTCCAAACCAACTCCAGCAGCCCCTAAGGCCGTGTGACTTTCCAATTCCTGAGAATGAATGTGTGCAGACTGTGTGATGTGGCTAAGACACACCATGGGGACGTAAAGACAGAAAGACAGGAGCACCCACTGCCCTGGGCCCCCAGATTGCAGGAAGTCAGGAAAGTTGGGTTACTGGGAAGAAGAGTGGGGGCCAGGAATGAGTGTTGGTATGTCCAGAAGGTAGCAGAAGGAAGGGAGAGGTTGAGTGGGTCCATCTTCAAGTAGCCAACACAATAACGACATTTATTTTTTATTATATTGTACTTATCCAAGTAATGCATGGATGCATTATTCTTAAAACATTAATGATAAAACTAAAATCTATTTTTTCCACCAGCTTCAACCCTAACCCCCTTTCTGAGCCCCAGATAACCCTTCTATTCATTAAGTATGACCCTTTCTTGAAAATATTATATACATACGTGTGTGTGTGTACATGTGAATATATACACTCACACATACACATGTACTCATTCATACATACATACATGCACATATACACAAAAACCCAGTAGTGTTATTGTATACATTTTGATCTGCAGCTAACTTTTTTTAGTTACAATCCAGCTCCTCTGATCCTTTTTCCCATCTGCATAGTATTCAGGGCCTGAGTAAGCCATGTTCATGTATTTGTATCCATACTCCATTGAGAACAGTGCCACAATGTGCATGTCAGTTTCTTTAGGTTAGATTCCAAGAAGTGGAACAGCTGGACTATAAGATACACATATTTTATTTTATTTATTTTTTTGGCGGGGGAGAAGGAGCCTCACTGTATCATCCAGGCTGGAGTACAATGGCACGATCTCGGCTCACTGCAACCTCCGCCTTCCTGGTTCAAGCAATTCTCCTATCTCAGCCTCCTGAGTAGCTGGGACTACAGGCTCACACCACGTTTTGTATTTTTAGTGAAGACGGGGTTTCACCATATTAGTCAAGCTGGTCTTGAACTCCTGACCACCCACCTCGGCCTCCCAAACTGCTGGGGTTATAGGTGAGCCACTGTGCCTAGCCAAGATACACATATTTAAGTCTTAAGATACCACCAACTTATCTGCTTCCAAAACAGTGGCTGTTTTGATTTATCCTCCCTCTAGCAATGTGCGAGGCATTAGTAAAAATAGTTTAGAGCTCAGAGACAGCCTGGGTTTGAAACGTGGCTCTGCTACTTTCTATCTTTGTGACTTTGATAGAGTTGCCAAACCTTCGCTTCCCCATCTGTGAAATGGGGGCAGTAATAGTACACACCTCATAAGGCTGTGGTGGGGATCTAGCAAGGTAGGAGTGGACATGCAGCACTCTGGACAGCATCTGACACATCAATGCTGTCATTGCTATTGTTGTTTTATTACCGTTTCCTTATCTTCATACAAATATTTACAAACATGAATCTTTAGAAAATCATAGGGCATACTTTCTAATTTCTGGTTTTCCACAGGTTTAACAGCCCCAGAGTTCCATTTATTCTCACTCACATATACACACAGAACAATCAGCCACCATCACAGGTATTTTGGAACCTGACATCAATTAAAGCAGAAGGCAGCTTCCATTTCTGCAAGGTGAAGAGCACAGGCCTCTCTGTAAGAGCAGCAGTGTTGCTCAAGAGTCTGCTCCTTCCTTCTCTTCTCCTCTGGGGTCTCTAGGGCTTGGAGGTGTGTGATCTTGGGGAACAGATCTCATTTTTCCATTTATTTTATACAGAGCCAGTTGGTCCCTGTATAGCTTCCCATTGATGCTGTGATGAATTACTACAAACTCAGTGGCTTAAAACGGCACTTATTTGTTTGTTTAAACAGTTTCACTCTGTCACCCAGGCTGGCTGGACTGCAGTGACACAATCTCAGCTCACTGCAACCTCTGCCTCCTGGGTTCAAGTGATTCTTCTGCCTCTGCCTCCCTAGTAACTGGGATTACAGGCAGGAGCCACCACACCCGGCCAGCAGCACGTGTTTACCTAACAGTCTGTGGGTCAGAAGTTCAGCATAGTCTCACTGGCCTAAAATCAAGGAATCGACAGGACCCCATTGCTTTCTTCAGGTTCCCAGTGGGATCTGTTTCCTTGGCTTTTCCAGATCCTGGAGGCCGCCTTGGCTCATGGCCCCTTCTTCCTTCTTCAGTGCCAGCAGTGTTGCACCTCTCTGTGTCTTTCCCCAACAGCCACATCTCCCCGTGACTTCTGCCTCCTTCTTGCATACTTAAGGACCCCTGGGATTATACTAGGCCCACCCAGAGAATCTAGGATAAACTCCCTACTTTAAGGTCAGCAGATTAGCAGCCTTAATGATTGCCATGTAACTTAATATATTTGCAGGTTTGGGGGATTCAGACACAGGCATCTTTGCAGGGAGAGGGTCATTATTCTCCCTACCACAGGCCCCATGCAGGCCCTTCTCCTTAGGGAATGTCTGAGCCTCACAGGGTGAGAGGCCTGTGAAGCAGATGCTAAATCTGCATCTCAGATAAGGCCAACGCCGTTAGAATCAAACAGCCCTGTGCACAAATCACGGCTCTTCCACAAGCCATGTGAACTTGGACGAGTCTGTTTGCCTCTTTGAGCCCGTTTCCTCATGTGTACAACTGGGATGATAATGTGAAGATTATATTTAATGCAAGTAAAATGATGGGTGCATCACACATCTTAGTGAAGGTGAA
>NW_016107515.1:737418-744914 GCF_001604975.1 Cebus imitator
CTCCTGCCTCAGCCTCCTGAGTAGCTGGGATTACAGGCATGTGCCACCATGCCCAGCTGATTTTTTGTATTTTTAGTAGAGATGGGGTTTCACCATGTTGACCAGGATGGTCTCCATCTCTTGACCTCGTGATCCACCCGCCTCGGCCTCCCAAAGTGCTGGGATTACAGGCGTGAGCCACCGCGCCCGGCCGAACTTTTGTTGTTGTTGTTGTTGTTGTAGTTGTTGAGTTGGGGTCTCGCTCTGTCACCCAGGCTGGAGTGCAGTGGTGCAACCATAGCTCACTGCAGTCTTAAACTTCTGGACTCAGGTGATCCTCCCATCTCAGCTTCATGAGTAGCTGGGACTACAAGCATGCACCACCATGCTTGGCTAATTTTTAAACTTTTTGTAGAGACAGGGTTTTGTCATGTTGCCCAAGCTGGTCTTGAACTCCAGGGCTCAAGCAATCCACCCAAATGCTGGGATGACAGGCATGAGCCACATTGCCCGGCCTCTTTATTGCTGTCATTTAGGATAACTTTATTCTTCCCTGTCTCGGGTTCAGGAGCAAGTTTCTGGACCTGCTTTGAGCAATTAGCAGGTAACATCGGTGGTTGTGTTCTACCAGTAAAATGGTAACTTTAGCCTTACCCCAGGAGTTCACTGGTATATTGGCTGAATAGATTATTATGTTCTGACCCCCATACCTCACACTTGACCCAACTAACGCCATTCTGCACTCTCGCTTCCCCAGGTTGGTGGTTCGTCAGCACTGCTGAGGAGCAAGGCTGGGTCCCTGCAACGTGCCTCGAAGGCCAGGATGGGGTGCAGGATGAGTTTTCCCTGCAGCCTGAAGAAGGTAGGAAGGAGCTCGAGCCTCTGCTCGCTGGGGAGGACCTGTAGAGTCATCACCCATACTGGGTTGCCTTTTCACCCAATCTCTTCTTTTGGCCTCTGCCTCTGCATCACAGCAGCTCATGGCTCAGGCTCCATAGCCTGTGAACCGAAAACCAGGCCATGGTATTAGGGCTGAGGAGCAAGCCCACCCTCTCTTAGGGGCCTTTACTAGCAACCTAGGTGAGCCTGGCCAGAGCTCAAGCCCTAACCCTTCCATGGGACCCTGGGAGGGGTCAGATCAGCCTGATCCCCAACAACAGTTCACTGTTCCTCCCTAGAATTATTCTGGTGGCCAAGGTGGTGGAGCTGCTTCAGCTCATTTGCAAGACATTTGACCCCATCTATTTAAAGGCCTCTGCTTTCTCTGTGGGTTTCAGTGGCCCTGACCAGGTGTCCCCCTCCACTCACCCACACACACACATTCCATTGTTTCCCAGAGAACCCTCCCTACACATGTCCTGAATGGTGATTTCTGCCATGCCAGAAATGCTAAATCCCAACCAACTCCCTATCCCCGCTAGAAACATTCCTAAAACTAGGGCATGAGTTCACCTTCACCAAAAACAGGGGTTTTTGGAGGCCGGGCACAGTGGCTCACACCTATAATTCCAGCACTTTGAGAGGCCAAGGCAGGCAGATCACCTGAGGTCAGGAGTTCAAGACCAGCCTGATTAATATAGAGAAACTCTGTCTCTACTGAAAATACAAAATTAGCTGGACGTGGTGGCGCATGCCTGTAATCCCAGCTACTCAGGAGGCTGAGGCAGGAGAATCACTTAAACCTGGGAGTCAGAGGCTGCCGTGAGCTGAGATCACACCATTGCACTCCAGCCTGGGCAACAGGAGCAAAACTCCGTCTCAAAAAAACACACACACACAAAAACAAGCAAACAAACAAAAAAATACAGGGGTTTAGGAATCAGACACACCTGAATTTTAATCTCAACTGTACCACTTACTGGTTGAGTGATCTTGGGGCAATAATTTAACCTCTCTAAGCCTCGGCCTCCTCATCTAAAAATGGAAACAATGATATCTAGATCATGGGATTTTTGAAAAAAATTAAATGAGATCCACATGCAAAGAACCTAGAGCAGTAAATGACCAGAAACAGTTACTATTGTATCAGCAATTCCTGACGTAGAGTTGAGTTTTCTCGGCTTTTAGTTGACTGTTGTGAGAAAGCACAGAGACACATAAAACGTATCTTCATCAGCTAAGAGGATGAGGAGAAGGGGGATAGTTCTATATTCAAAGGTTAGCAAAAATTGACATAGGGTTTTGCATTGAGTTCTATTACAGCCGACACCCCTCAGAGTAAAACATCTGTTGGTTTGCTCTGTGTTTGTGGGGCCCGCCAGGCATTGGGGCTAACACGAGGTTACCGCCAGAATTAACTCAGATTAAGGGGTTAAATTGATCCCTTATTGATGTGCTGCATGGAAACTAGAGCCCCTGAGATGGTTCATGATGACCACCGTGAGAGCGCCTCTGTCAGGCACTCATGACTGTCCCGATTTTACAGATGAGGAAATGGGGTCTGAGAGGCAAGGAGACTTGTCCAGGGTCACACAGCTAGAAGATGAGAACGAGATCATATTTTCCTGAGTTTGTACATTCATTTTCTTCCCTCGACCACACGTAGTACCTTTTTTTGTTTTGTTTTGTTTTGTTTTTTGAGATGGAGTCTTGATCTGTTGCCCAGGCTAGAGTGCAGTGGCATTAGCTCACTGCAACCTCCACCTCCCAGGTTCAAGCAATTCTCCTGTCTCAGCATCTCAAGTAGCTGGGATTATAGGCGTGCACCACCACACCCAGCTAGTTTTTGTATTTTTGGTAGAGATGGGGTTTTGCCATGTTGGCCAGGCTGGCCTGGAACTCCTACCATAGTGCTGGGATTATAGGTGTAAGCCACAGCACCTGGCTTTTTTTTTTTTTTGAGATGGAGTCTCGCTTTGTCACCCAGGCTGGAGTGCAGTGGCACGATCATGGCTCACTGCAGCCTTGAACTCCTGGGCTCAAGTGATCCTCCCACCTCAGCCTAGCACCTCTTTATAATCATGCTAGGAATGGAATTATGTCTGCTGGAGGCCTCTTCACCCAAGTTCACGATTAATACGAGGAACTTGGTCTTCCTAAGATGTCTGGGGCTTGGAATAGACTCAGAAATAATGCCATCCCGGTTGGGGACATGTGCTTCGTGCCACCTTTGCCTCTACACATTGTGGTGCTTTCTTCTCACCTCTGCCCTCTGCCCTTCCCCCTACATGCTGCCCGTCCAGTCTCATGGAGGTATTGGTCTCTGCCCCGGCCCGTGGGCCGCCGCCGGACTCTGGGGGACTTGTATGCCATCAGCTGGCGTCAAGGTGCCTACCTCAGAGTTTTCTTCCCCGTTTGGTGTTTGGAGCCAGGTCCCTGCACCTGCATGAGCCTCCCTGCTCTGGGACCGCCCGTGCCTGTTGCATGTGAGAAACAGTGATCTCGTCTGTCTTGTGTGACGTGTATGTTGTTGGCATGTGGGTTTGGGAGGAGTGGGCCTGGGATATTGTTGACCTTGGGGCTCTAAAGTGTCTCAGGTTAAAAAATGATGCCTGCGGGTTTCTGTAAGCCTGAACCAGTGACCTGCTCCTTCATTGAGGCTCATTTGACTTGCAAGAGAAAGAAATGCACGTAAACCAGGCTAAGCAAAAGGGGAAGTGTATTGACTTATATCACTAAAAAGCCCAGGGTAGGGCTAGCTTCAAGCAGAGCTGGATCCGGGGGGTTGAAACTGTCATCAGGACCTGGGACTCTCACTACCTCTCTGCTTGTTGGCACCATTCTCTCGTGATGACAGCAGTTCCAAGTACCTTTCAGGGACATCACCAAAGAAAGAGCTTCTCCTTCAACACAAGTCCTAGGATTGTTTCCAGCTGACCCACTAGGGTCACTTGCCATCCATGAAGCCAGTCACAGTGGCTGGGAGTTGCAACACTTTGGCCAGGCCAGGGTCCCACACCTACTCCTTCCCTCTAGGAGATGGTGAGCTTGGCCTCACGAAGCCATGGGGACAGAGGCTGGTAGCACCACCAGAGGAAGGGCAAATGCACGCAAGGGTGGAAGCCTCTGCAGGCATGCAGTCTACAAGGTCTTCCAGCCTCTGCTGTGTGTGCAATCACTGAGCATCCCATGGATCTCAGAGAGGGACTCCGGCGATAGAAAATCCATCTGTGCAGCTCAGCTGAAGGGTGCGGGCCCCAGGAGTCCAGGCTCATAGGACTGACCGCACTCGTTCTGAGACCCAGGTGGCACCCTTTCCCACCTGGACCAAACAGAACTTCTGTGTACCCAGGGTTGGATTCTTCCTCCACCCCTTCCAACCCAGCAGCCCAGCCTGCAGCTTCCACGAAGGAGGGGAACAGCTGACTGCTGAGCACAGGATATGTGCAGCTTGAGTCAACTCACCCCCCACCGAGCAGGTCAGCAGGCTAGATCAATAAATAAATAAACGCCCTGTGTGTTTTCCGCCTCCCTCTGCACCAGCTGGGCAGGCCGTGGACGCAGACGGCATGTGGTGTTTTCCCAAAGAGATAGCGTCTGCAGCAGCATATTAACCATGACACCAGGCCACGGCTGGCTCAGGCACTCACCAGGGGCAGAAATGTAACCAAAACAGAAGAGCCCTCTCCTTGCCTTGCCTGGCTCCCTTAAGACACAAATCGATTTTTCTCCATTTCAGCTGCCATAGCAGATAACATTGGGGGTGGGAGCTGTTCCTGGCTCTGTGGGACACCCTGCCAGAGTGCGATGATGAGCAACCCGCCCCGCTGAGCCCAGGCCCTCCAGGGCTACTGTGGGAGGGGACGCAGCTGGGGGCCGCTCTCAGGGAGGAGGGTGAAGCCATAAGGATGGTCCCACGGCTTCAGGGGTCAGGGGGACCGCAGAGAGTGGGGTAGAAGACATTCCAGTCACAAGAATGGAAGTTCAGGCTTTGAGCATGGCTGAATTCAAAGACTTGAACATAATTAATAAAAATTGAAGATCAACCACCAGCAAGGTAATGAAAATTGTGAGCCGTGTCCTCCTTGGTAGTGATTTCAGCCTGAAACCCTCCACTGCCAAAGTTCAGCTTCTCCCTGAACTCCACCAGCAAGAGCTGGTAAAGAGCCACAGACAGCTTAACCCCCTCTGTGTGATCAAGGTGGCTCCCACCGGGGCTTCAGGTCTTGCTCATTTACTGCATATTGACTGATTTGCTAAACATTCCAAGCACCATGCCCAGTGCTGGAGACATAGGAATGCATAAGACAGACAAAGCCCTGCCTTCATGGCGTTCATATTCTAGTAGAGGAAACAGACACACACTTACGAAACGCAATAAATAAGCCAAATAATTTCTGGTATGGGTGGGGGGCAATAAACCGGGATAAGGGGGACGAGAATGCCAGGGATGGAAATACTGTATAAGGTGGTCGAGGAAGGTGACCTGGAAGCACAGATTGAAGCAGGTGAGGCTGAGTGTGTGGCTCTGAAGGGTTTCAGAGGGACAGAGACCTGCCCTTTGTCCTGTGTTCTGTGGCTACCTGCAGGGCCATCCAGGGCTAGGTCGGGGCCAGGGGTGTGCCCAGAACTCTCTGGAGGAAATCTTCCCTCCGATGAGCAAGGCCATCACAGGGATTGCAGCAGCCCAGGCCTCTTGGTGTCCTCTTCTGACCCCAGCTTCCTTTTGTCCCCACAGAGGAGAAGTACACAGTCATCTACCCGTACACAGCTCGGGACCAGGATGAAATGAACCTGGAGAGAGGGGCTGTGGTGGAGGTCATCCAGAAAAACCTGGAAGGCTGGTGGAAGATCAGGTACCCGCCACTGCCTCCCGCTGTCACTGGGTGGGTTTGGGGTCACGTGGGCTCCGGCTTCACAGAAGTCAGTAAGTGATTGCATCTGGGTGAAGTTTCTGCCTGAACCATAAAAGGATACTTCTCCTCTGTGTTGTTTGGCCTCCCTCCCTACCCATATCCTTCCTTAAAAGTCCATAATAAGCAAAACCTTCTCCAAACAACTGAACCACAGATAGCAGCAACCCCATTAAGCAAGGCTGGTTTCCACCTCCAGATGTTTCTCGTAATGAGTAGTTGAAGACCAAAGCTGCCCCGTGTAAGTGGCAGCCTCCTCCAGCCCCATTCTGAGAACAAGATGGAGCATAAACATGACACGGACTGTAGTTCATCCTAAGCTGATAATCTGCCTTCATCTCTCAAAGTCCAATGGTAAAAGCAGGGCATCTGCATTCCAAACACCTTTCATAGCTTTCACCTATGTGATGAAATCAGAGCCTCATAGGCAGGCAGGGTGGCCAGCTCATCCTGCCTTGTCTGGGATTTCTCCAGTTTTATTTATTTATTATTTATTTATTTACTTATTTATTTGTTGAGACTGAGACTCACACTGTCGCCCAGGCTGGAGTGCAATGGCACAATCTCGGCTCAGTGCAACCTCCACCTCCCAGGTTCACATGATTCTCCTTCCTTAGCCTCCCAAGTAGCTGGGATTACAGGTGCACACCACCACACCTGGCTGTTTTGTATTTTTAGTAGAGACGGGGTTTCACTATGTTGGCCAGACTGGTCTCAAACTCCTGACCTTGTGATCCACCCACCTCAGCCTCTCAAAGTGCTGGGATTACAGGTGTGAGCCACCACACCCAGCTACTTCTCCAATTTTAGTAATAAAAGTCCTGGGAACCCCTCCTTGATCACCCCAATAGGCAGGGTGTGACCACAGGAAATTAGGGCAAGAGAGGAAGCCAAGGTTCCTGTGATCTAGTGTCTGCACCATGATTGTCTCAGGACATTCGGGCCATTTCCAGGAAGCTGAGCATGTAGCAATACATTCATTCATTTGTTCAACAAACACACACCAAGAATCTCTGTTGGGCCCAGTCCTGTTCTGGGAGCTGGAGAGTCGGCGGTGAGCAAGACACAGAAGCTCACATCACCCAGTGAAGAAGACAAACCCATAAACAGTGATAGAGCAGGTGGTTGGCCATGTGTTGGAGGGATGCATGGGGACTTTGGTATACAGAAGAGGGGCTCCTCAGCTTGGGGGTCAGGAAGGCTTCCTGGGGGAGATCTCAGAATTTAAATTTGAAGAAGGATAATGATAGTAATAGTGTATTAGTCTGTTTTCACACTGCTGATAAAGACATACCCAACATTGGGAAAGAAAAGGTTTGATTGGAGTTACAGTTCCACATGGCTGGGGAGGCCTCAGAATCATGGTGGGAGGCAAAAAGCACTTGTTACACATTGGCAGCAAGAGAAAATGAGGAAGACACAAAAGCAGAAACCCCTGATAAACCCAGATCTCGTGAGACGTATTCACTATCACGAGAATAGCATGGGAAAGCAGCCCTATGATTCAGTTACCTCCCCCTGAGTCCCTCCCACAACACATGAGAATTCTGGGAGTTACAATTCAAGCTGAGATTTCAGTGGGGACACAGCCAAACCATATCAAATAGCAAACATGGGCCGGGCACAGTGGCTCATGCCTGTAATCCCAGTACTTTAGGAGGTAAGGCAGGAGGATCACTTGAGGCCAGGAATTCAAGACCAGCCCAGGCAACATAGCAAGATCCT